>NW_026863877.1:0-341091 GCF_026571515.1 Ruditapes philippinarum | reverse complement strand
AAAACTTAACTCGTTTACGACATTTAAATAGCGTACTTGATTTGTTTTGCACATGCTGTTTGGCGCTGCTGCACTGTGACGTCACATAAACAACATTTTAAACGTCTGTACAGTGTTAATGACTGAAGTACAGATATTGGTGTTCGGATTCATTTTCTTAGTTAGACCTTTTTCTTTCATTCTAGATAGTGTTCACAACAAAATTCCACAAAAAATTGTTATTTTATTTATCTGATTTTTCTATTAAAAATGGCGCCCTCATTGTGAAAATACACAGGGAGATAATAAGAACGGCAAGTGCATTGTTGAAGAATAATGCACGCTTCGGGCCTTCTTTGTTTATACAGAAAAATTTCCGTGTTAGAATGATATTTTCACAATTTGCACTATTGTTTTAAGTTTAATGTAGTATTATCTTTTTCAGAAAAGGATATTTACAAAAACATTTGATGTGTTCATCATGTTCAACCCTGTAGATGATGGGTATATGCAAACATTAAAAAAGAATCTACAGCATGAAAAAGAAGACATTAAGTTGTATGCTAACACAAGTCATTTCAACGAGGAAAAAGTTTGGCAGGATGGTATATTTAAGACGATGGTGGCATGTAAACGGTATGTAATTGGTAGGATAATTGTTTTATGCAATTCTATTGACTAGAATAAGAATACAGGCTGGAGTGATATTGTACCCATTAAGTTGCATTTCTGCTGCAGTTTTAAAGTATTATTAACAATTCATTTTAATCTTGACTTTTATTAATAAAATTCCTTGACAGCAACAGGTCAAACAACCTGAACTTTAACATTTGCTATTATTTTTAGCTCACCTGTCACAAAGTGACAGGGTGAGCTTTTGTGATTGCTTTTCGCCCGGCGTCCGTCCGTCATCCGTCCGTCGTCCGTCCGTAAACTTTTGCTTTAAATGACATCTCCACATAAACCACTGAGCCAATTTCATCCAAACTTCCCAGGAATGTTCCTTTGGTGGTCACCTTTAAAAATTGTTCAAAGAATTTAATTCCATGCAGAACTCTGGTTGCCATGGCAACGGAAAGAAAAATCTTTAAATATCTTCTTTTAAACAACCCTAAGAGCTAGAGCTTAGATATTTGACATGAAACATCTTCTAATGAGTGTCTACCAAGTTTGTTTAAATAAAAGCCCTGGGGTCAAAATTGGCCCCGCCCCAGGGGGTCATTGATTTTCCCTATATGCATATAGTAAAAACTTAAAAAATCTTCTTTTAAAGAACTGTAAAAGCTAGAGCTTAGATATTTGGCATGAAACATCTTCTAGTAATGTCTACCAAGTTTGTTCAAATAAAAGCCCTGGGGTCAAAATTGGCCCCGCCCCAGGGGGTCATTGATTTTCCCTATATGCATATAGTAAAAACTTAAAAAATATTCTTTTAAAGAACCCAAAAAGCTAGAGCTAAGATATTTGGCATGAAACATCTTCTAGTGAGTGTCTACCACCAAGTTTGTTCAAATAAAAGCCCTGGGGTCAAAATTGGCCCCGCCCTGGGGGGTCATTGTTTTTCCCTATATGCATATAGTAAAAACTTAAAAAATCTTCTTTTAAAGAACTCAAAGAGCTATGGCTAAGATATTGAGCATCAAACATGTTCTAATAGGTGTCTACCAAGTTTGTTCAAATAAAAGCCCTGGGGTCAAAATTACCCCCGCCCCAGGGGGTCATTGATTTTCCCTATATGCATATAGTAAAAACTTAAAAAATCTTCTTTTAAAGAACTGTAAAAGCTAGAGCTTAGATATTTGGCATGAAACATCTTCTAGTGAATGTCTACCAAGTTTGTTCAAATAAAAACCCTTGGGTCAAAATTGGCCCCGCCCCAGGGGGTCATTGATTTTCCCTATAAGCATATAGTAAAAACTTAAAAAATCTTCTTTTAAAGAACCCAAAGAGCTAGAGCTAAGATATTTGGCATGAAACATCTTCTAGTGAGAGTCTACCAAGTTTGTTCAAATAAAAGCCCTGGGGTCAAAATTGGCCCCGCCCCGGGGGGTCATTGATTTTCCCTATATGCATATAGTAAAAACTTAAAAAATCTTCTTTTAAAGAACTCAAAGAGCTATGGCTAAGATATTGAGCATCAAACATGTTCCAATAGGTGTCTACCAAGTTTGTTCAAATAAAAGCCCTGGGGTCAAAATTGGCCCCGCCCCAGGGGGTCATTGATTTTCCCTATATGCATATAGTAAAAACTTAAAAAATCTTCTTTTAAAGAACCCAAAGAGCTAAAGCTAAGATATTTAGCATGAAACATGTTTTAATAAGTGTCTACCAAGTTTGTTCAAATAAAAGTCCTGGGGTCAAAACTGGGCCGCCCCAGGGGTCATTGATTTTCTTTATATGTGTAAAGCAAAAACCTAAAAATATCTTCTTTGAAAAAACCCAAATAGCTAGAGTTTAGATATTAAGCATGAAACATCTTTAAGTAAATATCTACTAAGTTTGTTCAAATAAGAGCCCGGGGGTCAAAACTGGCCCTGCCCCAGGGGTGTCATTGTTTTTAACTATATGTGTATAGTAAAAACTTAAAAAATCTTCTTTTAAAAAACCTAATGAGCTAGAACTTAGATGTTTAGCATGAAACATCTTATGGGTGTCTATCAAGTTTGTTCAAATAAAAGCCCTTGGGTAAAAATTGGCCCCCGGGGGGGCTATATACAGGTGAGCGACCTCAGGGCCATCATGGCCCTCTTGTTTAATTTTTTAATGAATTGTCTTCATAATTGGACACAACAACCCTTTGACAAGACCTTCATGTATATTGGACTTAACTTGATATCGACTTGTAAATGACCTTGACCTTTAACAACTATGTATTACAGCCTTTTGATATTTGGTAGACAGCCTTTGCACATGGCCCCATACAGTGGGATTCAATTTCAGGTCTGTAGTTCAGCCACTTCCTGTTTACCGACTTAGTTAAATTTTAGACTGGCGTGATGATTAGTTCAAAAAGACCTTGAGCTGGTCAGTCAATGTCAAATATGAATTTTATTTTTTCAAGAAATTAAGGTTTTATATTTTTAATATTCTCTCCCTCTGATGTGTTTGACTCTAATAATTAGAAAAAAAGTTTACGTTGGGCCCACTAGGTTGTGGCTCTTGTTTGTACTCGTCACCAGTGAAGTGACAGTTCTTAATTTACAATGTTGTTTAACCTTTTCCCTTATATAAGCGTGTTTCGACGGCTTTTTGCCCCCTTCCCCCTTTTGAGGCCTCAAACAGTGAAAAAATGCCCTATTTAAGCCCCAAACACTGTTTTTCAATTGAGAAATGTTGTTAAAAAAAGTGACCACTTTTTCGGCGGCGTCCCCCATCCAAATATTACATCAGGGGGTTGCCAGAAGGGGGATATGCCCCCTTCTGTTAGGGGGGTTTGAAGGGGGGCGGAGTCCCCCTCATCTCCAAGAAAATTTTGGACATGTGACAGGCTAAAAATGGCCTCAGGTCGATCTTAGGGTAACTAGTCACCGACGCTGAAAAGCCTTTTACTCTATTTCAATTCATTGAGAAGTTGCAGCACTTTGAAATCAGTTTTGATGGATAAAAACAATGCAAAATAGTTCTTTTTGGCAATTTTGAGATGTCCCCCCGTTGCCATGGTAACAGGAAATTTACTATTGAGCATGCTGTTACAGAGTCTATGATGTAGTCAACATTTGTGCCAAGTTTCATTAGTATTGAAACATTTTTCACAGTTGCATAGCAGTTTGAACTTGTTACAGGAGGCTTTTCAATGAAAACGGCCATTTTTCGCAATATGCTCATGGGGTAAAAGGTTAACAGAAAGAAACTAGATCATGTTTTTGTCAAGGTTTTGTTAAACTTACATATTAAATGAATTAATGTTTGACTACAGTCAATGTTGCTTTTTATTGATATTTTCTTATTCTGATTTCACCACCAAAATCTTAAAACACTATGAAAGTATATACTGATTGCATTGATTTATCATATAGTTGAACTTTATAATCTTTATCAGTGATCAGTGACATTCATTTAGAATTAATATATTTATTCAGATAATTTTTATAAATAAAATGACTCCACTGAGGTTTTTTGAAACAATGAGATTGAAATTTTTTTTTTATTTAAGATTAATTAACTATTTAATAAACGTCTGGAAAAACAACTTGTTTTAAGTAATTCACTTGCTCTATTTTCTCATATAAATTATTTTGATTCTAAAATTGATCAAAGTTTGAAAGTATTAACAGGTATTAATCTCAAATTGTGCTAGGAATCACATAGAAATATAATTTCTAATTAAGTTATAAATATATTTCTTTACTTTGCAGAACATGTCTGATGAGATGTAAATATTTATTTTCAGAATTGTAGCAATTTTATCACCAGCATTTCTAGAGAGTACAGAGTGTTTAGAACAGTACAATATGGCAATGTGTTGTAACAGACTTCTAGGAGCAGATGTTCTAGCTCCTCTCTATGTGGACACAATCAAATCTCTACCCTCATACATGGGGCTTGTACAATGGATAGACTGCAGGTTATTTTCATTTATGAATTGTCACTATTTGCACCTTCTTGGGTACTTTAGATTAAAAAATACAAAGGGTTTTTAATTTTATTTGCAAGGATGAAGGTTGTAGATGGTCAAGCCGGAACTTAATAGTGGATATTTGTTTGTATATGGTGAAAATATATACACCAGATGTAATATTTTCATGAGTTGCATAGTCATAAGTGAAAAAATTTTGAACTGGTGTTCATGAATGAGTTTTTGATTATGAATTTGATTTTACATACAAAACAAACATTTTTTTTTATTTATTTGATGTTTTTTTAGTGGTTTTCAGTCATTTTTACAAATTCTTGCCACATATGGACATGTGCTCTCATTCATGATTAATCACATTGTCACATTGTTGTTGCTGAAAAAAAATCGTTACAATCCTACAAATAGTGATGGTATGTGCAAATTATAATGTCCTTTTTATGATAAAGGAAACTCATTAATTCTCTAATTATAATATATAATAATATAATTCTGACAGAATTTTCCCTTATTTGTTATATATCTACATGTATATGTATTTTCAGTACATTCAAATGTAGTCAAACTACTGTGAAAATTTATTTTATAATGCCACTGTGAAATTATTAGAATATACTAGTAATTTTCACTGCCTACTGAAAAGCATGTAATAAAGCATTGTAAGCTGCTATTTGTCTATAATGATATATAATGGAAGCTCAAATGTTTATTTGATATTTATCTTTAGTTTTGTCAGTCACAATTCATAGCGTAATAGTAAGAGATATGATGTTATAATTTTAGAGTGAGGAAGGATGGTGATACAACAGTTGGTAAGATACAGTCTGCCTGTAAGAACATTATAATGTCCATAGAACAACATGATTCTGGAGACATCAAACAGTCAGCTTTAGAAACAAACAACAAGCAACAGAATGACAAGTTTGAATTTGATGTATTCATATCCTACTCACACAAGAACCCTCACCATGCAGAGACATTGCTTGAGTCCTTCAATTCTATTGATGCTGATTGTAAAGTGTTTTATGATCGCAGTGCTTTAACAACAGGTACGTTTTTGTGCCCCCACTTTAGTTGCGGGCATTTTGATTTACCCTTGTCCGTCCGTTCGTCCTTCCGCACTCACAGGAGAGTAATTATGTGGCTAGAGGGACAATAGGTAACTGTTCTTTCTCTTTGATGTCATTCATTCCGTAATGCTTTTATGTGGCTATTTTCTTTTGTGTGGCTAAAAAGAACAATAGAGAGAACAATAGAGTAGCCACATAATTACTGTCCTGTGAGAACGTCCGTCCGTCCGTTCACTTTTGTGTCGCATGTAACTCAAAAAGTATTTGACCTAGAGTCATGAAACTTTACAGGAATGTTGACCAGCATGTGTAGTTGTGCACCTTGGTATTTTCGTCTGGATATTTTTAGTATTTTTAGAGTTATTGCCCTTGACTTATTAAAATTTTGCAATTTTCGACTTGTGTCGCATGTAACTCAAAAAGGATTTGACCTAGAGTCATCAAACTTTACAGGAATGTTGATCAGCATGTGTAGTTGTGCACCTGGGTATTTTCCTCTGGATATTTTTAGTATTTTTAGAGTTATTGTCCTTGACTTAGTAAAATTTTGCAATTTTCAACTTGTGTCACATGTAACTCAATAAGTATTTGACCTAGAGTCATGAAACTGTACAGGAATGTTGACCAGCATGTGTAGTTGTGCACCTGGGTATTTTCGTCTGGATATTTTTAGTATTTTTAGAATTATTGTCCTTGACTTAGTAAAATTTTGCAATTTTCAACTTGTGTCGCATGTAACTCAAAAAGGATTTAACCTAGAGTCATGAAACTTTACAGGAATGTTGATCAACATGTGTAATGTGCACCTGGGTATTTTAGTCTTGATATTTTTAGTATTTGAAGAGTTATTGCCCTTGACTTAATAAAATTTTGCAATTTTCATCTTGTGTCACTTGTAACTCAAAAAGGATTTGACATAAAGTCATTATACCTTATGGGAAGGTTGCTCAGCATATTAAGTTTTGCACCTGGGGTTTCGCTTGTAGATTTATCCAGTATTTTTAGAGTTATTTCCCTTGACTTAGTAAAAACTGTTTCATTATGTTGTTATTTGTTCCACGAGTGCTTGAGTTAGAATCAACCAACTTTACAGGAATAATGATCAACGTCACTAAAATACAGGAAAATGATTCACATCACTGTGAAGCTATGCACCTGGGACTTTGCATGTGGATTTTTTCATTTTTGTTAGAGTTATTGCCCTTGACTTATAGTAGTATAAATTTGCAATTTTCAACTTGTTCATGCATAGCTCAAAAAGTATTTGACTTGCAGGCCTGAAAGTTTACACAAATGGTGGTCAGCATGTGAACTTATGCACCTTGGGGTTTGCTTGTGGATTTATTCAGTATTTGTAAAGTTCTTGCCCTTTACTCAGTAAATGTCATGTGAGGAAACTATCCAGCTAGCTTATGGAACGTCGGTGGTTCTACTCAGGTGCCAGTTCGTGCCTGAAATAATGCACGGAAGGGCACCTGAGGTCTTCCTCCACCAGTAAAGCTGGAACGTCGCGATATGACCTTTACTGTGTTGAAGTGACGTAAAACCCAAAACAAACAAACTTAGTAAAAGATTTTTAGTTTTCAAAAAATGTTTGACCTAGAGTCATAAGATTGACAGAACAGTGGCACGGTGTCCTATGGACACATTTCTAGTTCTCCTTTCATTTATGTTCCAGTGAATTGTAGCTCCAAACTACCCCTGGAAAACGGTGGAGTATAGCAAGAAAATCAGTCAAACTGTTACCTCTGTTACAAATCTGTTCCAAATCTGTTCCCTCACTGCAGGATCAATTGTTTAATTTTGGTGTCAAAAAAGTATAGATATGTCAAACTGGCAGTTTAACCTTCAGCCTGCTGGGAAAATCTGAAATTACCCAGACAAGCAATACATACCAAGACCAGGGAGTGGACACTCATAAGCTTTCATAGCTTTCTGCCCAATCCCATGTGTTGCGTAAAATAATGTTCATCATGCAAAAGTGTAAATATATTGAATAATTATGTTTAAACCAAGACCAGCTTACACATCTATGCCGTCCAATCATGGACTGTACTGCCTGTTATTCAAGTGGTACAAACTTTGAAATTTTCCCAAAAAATGATGAATGGTTTAGCCCAGATTGAAGTATGGGCAAGCCTGTTTAAGATATTTAAGGGAAATATCCGTTAACAGCTCCTGAGTTTTAATATAATCTTAATTAATAAAATTAAGCTAATTAAATATTAACTAGGTTTGAATTACAGATAGGAAAACTCAGTTATAAATATTTAACAAGGCTAAAGGTTAAATAATCATTTTCAGGTACCAATTGGCAGAACATGTTATATCAAAGTGTTGGTGAATGTAGATGTTTTGTTGCTTTAATATCACCAACTTACCTCACATCAACTGTATGCATGGAGGAATATAATCTAGCTGTAGCTAGATACATGTGCAAGGTATGTATAATAGATGTTTGCTAGTCTGATTTATTATCATCAACCCTGGAATATATATAGTTTATTTTTCCCTACCGGTTTAACCTGAGGGAACATTAGGTTAACCCTGCATCTTCTGAAATGTGTATAAACTAAGTATAAATTAATACCAGTGTAAATTGTCTTTCAGGATAAGGATTTAATGTTGATACCAGTGTGTATTGAGGGACTCAGTGAGGTACCATCATATATGTCTACAGTACAGATGAATGATGCCTCCGAGGATTATTCCAACTTTGCTACACAGCTTGCTACATCTGTTATTGAATGGCTCAAACTGACAGCTGATAAACGACCCTCAATGTATCGAGTACAGGTAACATAATTATCACCATAACTTTGACTTTTTGAAAATAAACTTCATTTGTACAATTTTTATTTTAAAAACCTTATATGTGAATAACAGAGCTTTCAATATACATTTTGTACTTTATGTAAATATTTTGATGTACCTATTTGAAATAGGTTAAATCTAGAATTATTATGCTTGGCAGCTTACAATTTAAAGCGTTTAGCCACATATTGTTTTACTTCATGTTAAAAATCAGTACTTGATACATTTGATGATGAGCCTTGAGGGTCAAGGGTTATGGGATTGCATTGACTTGAGTTGTAAGCCTTCTAAGACACATTATGACTTTTTCAGATGACTGTCACTCTTTGTATGAGTTTTAGATGGGAACTTTGAATAATCTTTACTTGTAAAGCCATGAGTACTTTTTCATTTCTAGGAAGCTATAGATATAGAGAGAATACTGTCTGCACGACGGTGTGAGGATGTAAAGATGCAGTACAAACTGATTGGATCTGGCGATGATAAACTCCTGGAAAGGATTACACCAGTTGTTGTTCCTAAGGAAGATATTGATGAAATAGTAAGTTTATACTCTGTCACACTTATTGAAATGTAAAGTAAAATCTAGATAAATACTCTGATAAAGAAATGTTTTAAATGCATACCCTGTGAAATCATTATTATTTGTGAGGGATTAATTGTTGTGAATTTCGTGATACAGGATAACTACAAAATTATATCCTGATGAAGAAATTGTGCCCAAGATAATGTTAAGTATACTCAATCAGTCAATATAATGATGATAGGGGTATGATTTAGTTCCTTGTTGCATACATCCTTCTTAGACAAGTTATGTGCGTATCTGCATCATTTGTGTACTTATGGATATTCAGTCAACATATGGATGTTCTGTCAACATATGGATTTTCAGTCCACATATAGATGTTAGTCCATGATAAACATAGAAAGGTATCAGAAACTAAACCAACTGATGAGTATTTCATACAGGGTTGTACCCATATTTTGTTTGTTTACTACATACATTCAAAATGAAAGTACACATCATCATGTGTCTGTCAAATATAGAGCCCCATTCTTTTTTTACCTGGCATTTGAATTTCATGAATTTGCAGCCCCATGAAATTGTTGGCAAACCACGAAATTCCATATCCTCAAATTTAATGATTTCACAGTCAATGTGTAAGAGTTTATGTTATTTAAGCTTATGTTGGACTAATGCATATACACATGTATTTTTTAAAAAAGATTTTTATGAATTTGTTTAATAGAAATATTGTCAAACATCAGTATAAGATGAGCAGTAGATAAAAATCATATATCAAGCATAATGCAGTAAATCAGAACATCTTTCACTTATTTAAAGGTGTCCTTAGCTGAGTGGTTAAGGTAATTTACTTAAAATCACTTTTCCCTCATCACTGTGGGTTCAAACCCATCCAGGAATTTTTTTTTGTGAGGAAGCTATACATTAAGCTTACAGAATATCAGTGGTGTTACTCATGTGCCCGCTCATGCCTGAAATTATGCATGGAGAGGCACTAGATGTCTTCCTCACCAATAAAGCTGGAAAGTCACCTTATGCTATCTACTATGATGGTGCGACAACTAAAACCAACCAAAGAAACAAACTTATTTATTGTAATCAAGTTAATTAATGGTTTAATTTCTGTTTAAGGACACAACAAAGATTGATATAGCAGTCAGTTATGCCAACGATGCTACCAACCTAGCCGGAGCATTCTGCGTAATGCTTGACAAGAAATATCCAAATTTAAACATGAGTGTATACTCACATGGTGATCAACAAAGATATAACTCCCTAGACACAGCAAAGAAAATTGTTTTATTTATTTCAAATGATTTTCTCAGGAATGAGCATCACATGCAAGAACTTCATCTTGCCCTCAGCAGACAAAGACCGTTAGTAACAAATGTACTGTACTTGGTACAAGCAACTGGAATTACTGGCAGACCTTTCTTCCCAAGGATATTACCATATAATATTTCAGTTACAGACATTGTCTGGTCTGATTTGGAGAAACAATGTTTCAAGGAAGTAAAAATCTGAGGTAAACAAAAGTGTCAGTGTTTTGGGAAACGACGTTATACTAGAGCATTCAAACAGGTTCTACTGCAGAAGAGCTGAATACTTTGCTTTATCAAAAGCTGTAGATGATGTAGTTGAGTCATTTGTTGAATTAAAGTAAGTTTATCAGATTATATTTTCATAATGTTCATTCTTTTGAATTTTGATGTATCAAAGGTCAAGGTCTCTTTGACCTTGAATATATGTCAAAATAGTTTCCAAGCAACAATATATGCAACTGTGACATACTGACAAGGGAGAAATGCATGTTTTACAAACATATCTTGTTTTTTTACATCCAAAAGATAACAATAATCAAGATTAATTCTCAATATTAATCTACTTTATTATGGCTCAGTGACATGTCCATAACCTATAAAGCATTTTAGTCTGGCCTTAAGTACACTCCCAAAATCTCGTGCCGGGAGAAGTAAGTCATTATGACGTAGCAAGTCCTATATAAAGGCGATCATTTCGGTATTCGCCCTCTTTTTCTCGACAAAGCAGTAAGCAAAAAACGTTAAAAAATAAAATCGACATGCCAGGGCGTGGTAGAGGTGCACGAGGCAGAAGGCGAACAAGGAATGCTAGCCATGGAGCAGAAGACAGCCAGCAGCAACAGCCTAAAAGACAAAGGGTCTCTTTTGATAACAACGAGGACAACGTGGATAGAGGTGAGTCGCATTCAGTTATTGATTTTGAACAAATTTTACGGGCATCTGACATCCTTCCACGTGGCGGCCACGTGGCATCAACTTCGTCTGCTTGTACATCAGATAGGCTATGCAGTGATGAGAATATCACTCGCCGCTCTACCGAAATTAGTTACGATAATGTAAATAATACAGAATTACAGGTTCAAAACAATGTTTCAAATGTCATTTCACCTCATCCTGTTGAATTACTTAGGCAAACTAGCGACGAAATCGCTATGCACGTACCTTCGTCTTTAAAACAACGTTTTTGCAAAGGCGAATATATTAATTTGTCTTTATTGTTAAAGGGTGCGGTGGAGTTTGGCCGATTATAATAGCGTTGGCACATTATATATTTCCAATACTGGTAAAATTGAGTCACGACAAAATGAAAGCAAAGATGACATAAATTCTATAGAAAGATGGGACTGACGCATTCATCATATTTATGGACATTTATCTTTCGGCTCATCCGCTAAAAATTCACGAGCTACTGCAATTTTTTTTCATTAAGAGAATGCGCATCAGTCCATGGTGGTACTTTCTGGAAAACTTACGACCAACAATTTAGAAGCCGACAGGCAATTAACACCTGTATCATGGTCTTATATTAACCCTATGATTTATGGTTACGTTGTATGCCCCTTCGTGGGAGAACAGAAAAATCATCCACAAATACTAAATTTCGAACAGAAAAAAACAGTCACGACCACAAAATATCTGCATTGACTTTAATAGAGGCCAATGCAAATGCCGAATTTGCAAGTATACACACGCATGTTATAGTTGTAACAAGGGACATCCATTTGTTAACTGCGTCCCTAATTCAAGGAAAAATTCCTTTCAGTGCAAATGACACGAACAGCGGGCAATTCAGTCCCCAACCTCGTGCGGCAGAAACGGACTCTTTTGCACGGCAAAAACACGTGGATCCTTTCGCCGCACAATTCCCTATACAAGACCGCATAGGAGCTACTATAGACGTTAATAACGGACATATCTACGATATTGCTTATTCGCCAGTTAAAATTCCAAAGTTTACAACAGTGGTTGATTAACTATGATTCTTCGGATGTTAAAATACTGTTAATGGGTTTCAAACATGGTTTTCGTCTAAATTACGAGGGCCCAAGGGAACCACGGCTTTGTAAAAACCTAAAATCCGTGGCCCAATATCCTGATATAAAGCGCAACAAAAATAGAAAAAGAAATAAAGGCAGGCAGAGTTGCCGGTCCTTTTAATTACTCCCTTTAATTAACCTTAAAAGTCTCGCCGATCGGAATTGTCCCAAAGAAAACAATAGGGGACTTTCGATTGATTCATCATTTATCCTATCCGGAAGGTTCGTCTGTTAATGACTTCATCGATCCAAAATTATGTGTTCAGTTAAAACACGGAATTTTGAATGAGGGCAATACACATGGTTCAAGAATCTAGGGTCAAAATTGTTACTTATTTAAAATGGATATTAAAAATGCGTTCAGACTGCTTCCTGTTCATCCAGACGATTTGAAACTACTGGGCTTTATGTTTAAACGGCAGTTATTATTTTGACAAATGCTTACCCTTCGGCTGCTGCATTTCACCTAGTCTGTTCGAAAAAATTTTCAACATTCTTGAAATACATTATTAAACGCAGAATTCCGAATAAGAAATTACTTCAAATTATCTCGATGATTTTTTAAGGGGGAGACACTTCCATTGAAGCTGTAAAAATAACATGAAAATTTTCTCGGAAAGTATGCAAGAAATCGGAGTTCCGCTAGCAGACGAGAAATCTGAAGGCCCGTGTCAAGTATTAGTATATTTAGGTCTTGAACTAAATTCCAGGCAAAATGTTAGTCCGAATTCCGGGGGAAAAAATACAGGAAGTAGTTGAAAAAATTCTCGCGACCCTAACAAAAAAGTCGGTAAAATTTAAAAAATATACAGTCATTAATAGGTTCCCTTAAATTTTGTTGCCCGGGCTATTGTAGTAGGCAGACCTTTTTTGTAGGCGTTTAATTGGACGCCACATGCGGGGTTAAACGCTCTTACCATCATAATCAGAGTAACAAATGAAATGAAAATGTGATCTGAAAAATATGGCTTGAATTTTTTAAGCATTATAACGGTATTTCAATGTTTCCATGATCGATTTTTGGATCTCTAACGATGATGAACAATTATTTACGGATAGCTCGGGCGGCATAGGCTTCGGTATTTGGTTTAAGGGGACATTGGTGCCAATGTAAATGGCCAATTTCGTGGAAAAGAAAATAGTTTGACAAAAGATAATTACGCTTTTGGAACTTTTTCCAATTGTTTATCGCTACAGTCCTTTTTCGGCTCAAAAATTAAAAAAACAAGAAAGTACGCCTTTAATTGCGATAATCAATCGGTGGTGTGCATTTTAAACACGATGACTTCGAAGTCCCCCCTTATATTATCCTTAGTTAGGATACTAACCATGCAATGCTTAAGGCACAATTGCTTGATAAAAGCGTCTCATATCTATGGAACGCCGTGACTGTCTTATGCTATCAATATTTTTGCTATCTTCTGAAATGATGCTATTATTTTGTCATTTTAGCATATTAACATGTGCAATGTACATCATATCTTGTCTACAGACAATGCTGACTTGTTCAAACAGCATCTTAACTTGTCAAATAATCATTATGACATGTGCAGACAACATATTAACTTGTCAAAGTATCATGATGACTTGTGCAAACGACATGTTAACTTGTCAAAATATCGTGATGACTTGTGCAAACGACATGTTAACTTGTCAAAAATTCATGATGACATGTGCAAACAGCATGTTAACTTGTCGAATTATGGTGATGACATGCTCATAATACCTTAACAAGTTAACATGTGTTTTACACAAGTCATCACGATTCTTTGACAAATTAACATGTTGTTTGCACAAGTCATCATAATAATTTGACAAGTTAACATGGCATTTGCACAAGTCATCATGATAAATTGACAAGTTAGAATGGAGTTTGCACAAGTCATCACGATACATTGACAAGTTAACATGCTGTTTGCACATGTCATCATGAAATTTTGACAAAATAACATGTCGCTTTCACAAGTCATCATGATACTTGGACATGTTAGCATGTTGTTTTCACATGTTATCACGATGATTTGACAAATTAACATACTGTTTGCACATGTCATCATGAAATTTTGACAAGTTAGCATGGCATTTGCACAAGTCATCATTATACTTGGACAAGTTAACATGTCGTTTGCACAAGTCATCATGATACTTGGACAAGATAACATGCTGTATGCACATGTTATAACGATAGCTCGACAAGTTAACATGCTGTTTACACATGTCATCATGGATTTTTGACATGTTAGCATGGCATTTGCACAAGTTATAATAATATTTTGACAAGTTAACAGTACGTTTTGACATGTCAGCATGATACAAGACAACATGTCATTTGCACAAGTCATTACGATAATTCGACAAGTTAACATGTCGTTTGCACAAGTCATCATGGAAATTTGACATGTTAACATGCTGTTTGCACAAGTCATCATGATACTTTGACAAGTTAACATGCTGTTTGCACATGTCATCACGCTAATTCGACAAGTTAACATGTCGTTTGCACAAGTCATTATTATACTTTGACAAGTTAACATGGCGTTTGCACAAGTCATCATGACACTTTGACAAGTTAACATGCTGTTTGCACATGTCATCACAATAATTCGACAAGTTAACATGTTGTTTGCACAAGTCATCATTACATTTTGACAAGTCACCATGTCATTTGCACAAGTCATCATTATACTTTGACAAGTTAACATGTTGTTTGCACAAGTCATCACGATACTTTGACAAGTTAGCATGTTGTCTGCACATGTCATCATAACAATTTGACAAGTTAACATGCTGTTTGTACAAGTCAACATGTTCCTTTGACAAGACATGATGTAAATTGCACATGTTAACACGTTCAAACGACAAAATAATATCATCGTTTCACAAGATAACAAAAACATTGATTACATAAGACAGTCACGGCGTTCCATACATATCGCTGGGTCAAAAAATAATATTGCCGATGCACTCTCTCGATTTCAGAACCAAAAGTTCAGAGAGCTAGCTCCACAAGCGGACACAACCATGACTCCAATGCCGGACCATCTATGGAATATATTCAGCTTAGATCTAGACAACTGGTATACACGGGGATTTCCTCTAACACTCGATTAGCATACAATACAGCAATTAATACTTTCAATTCATTCAGAGGGTTATATAAGCTTCAATCCGTATGGCCCATACCGCTACAGCATATAATGTGGTTTGTTACCTACTGCTTTGAAAAACTCTACTCACCGAGAACAATTACTACGTATATCTCGGGTTTATCGTTTCATCATAAAAAAAATGGATGGTACAATATTAGCGACGTATTTTTGATACGTAAGATTCTTGAAGGTTGCCGCAGAGCCAGACCATCTATTTGACAAGAGGGCTCCAATTACACTTTTTAATATTACATGCAATCTGTAATGTTTTACACGCTGTTACAAATAATGAGTTTGAAAAAACCGTCTCTTTAAGACTATGTTTACGCTAGCATATTTTGGCCTTTTTTAGAATAAGCGAATTGGTTGCGACTCGGACAACGAATAGAGCAGTCGGGTTTTCCGAGGTCAAAATAGCAAATGACAAGAAGTCTGTTTTCATTACTTTAACAGTTTAATAAGAATAATCAGTATGGGAAGCCAGTAACGCTAAAGATACCGTGCGAGGGCAGATATTTCTATATGCCCAGTCTGTAGTTTACGCTCCTATCTAGCTGTTAGACCAGATATAAACGGACAATTCCTTTATTCATATGAATGGCACCCCTGTAACTCGCTATCAATTTTCTGCGGTGCTTCAAAAGAGTTTATCTCGAACAAAATTTGGGTCAGAAAAATATAAAAGCCATAGCTTTAGAATTGGTAGGGCTACTCAACTAGCTTCGTCTGGGCTGCGGAAACGGAAATAATGAAGTTGGGCCGTTGGAAACTCGACAGCTTATTTAACTTATATAAGAGTAAACACACAAATTAGAATATTATTTATAGGGCACTTATCATTTCATTCCAGATATTTGGTTTCTTGGGGATTCATTACCATATTGGGCCGGCGTCAGAGCGCAGTTCAGAAATATACCCAATCTAAGTCTTCCCGACGGACATAGCATTGCTTGGTGGGGCATTCGAGGAATTGGGATGGGAAGATTTCATTCATTGTGTCCAACTACCTGTGGTTTTTCGAACACCGCCAAAGGTTGTATTTTTTTTCATTTAGGCGGCAATGACCTTACTAAGCATTCATTACGCTTCATATTTAAAAATGGTGCAGGAAAGCATCCAATATATTACATCCGCTTTTCCCCGACTCCGAATTCCGTCTGGGTCGATATTTTGCAGCGTATCGATTGGGGTGTTGGAAATGACGAAAAACGTCTTATAGAAAAGAAAAGAAAACGCGTAAACAATTTGGGCGCAAAATAATTAGGCTAACAAAAAAACCATCATTGTATACGTTTCGATATCGACGAAAGTACACCGGGATTTTTTAGGAGCGATGGCGTTCATCTATCCGACGTCGGCCTTGATATGTACATTGACACAATCGCGGGAAACTTTATTGAAAATATTGTAATAAGAATTTTGGGGAAATAAATAATAATTTATTCTGTGGCGGAAAATTCTTTTTATTAGGTGCGACCAGGAGTCACTTGCTACAATTTGCTAGTGTCTTTCATACAGGGAGATAAAAAATTCACATTGCATACCTATGGTCGTGGAATATTCCATAGTGGTTGTCTGTGGGTAGACTGCGATCTGTAGGATTCAAAATTACTTATTTGGTTTAAATGGGCCTTCAAGAACTGGCCAGATAGCTATGACTAGGCGTTCTTTGATGAGCTCTTATTTTGTTAGGCCTATCTTATGTTAAGCACTGTATAACTATGTTGCACTGGTGGTTATATCAGGTACTGCGGAGTACCTTGCTTGCTGGTTATATTAGGTACGGCGGAGTACCTTGCTTGCTGGTTATATTGGGTACGGCGGAGTACCTTGGCTACTGGTTATATTAGGTACAGCGGAGTACCTTGGCTGCTGGTTATATTAGGTACGGGCGGAGTACCATGTTTGCTGGTTATATTGGGTACGGCGGTGTACCTTCTTAGCATACTATATATATCGCCAGGCGGCGGCTATCATTACAAAATAATAGTGCAATAGGGGTAGGATCTATTTGGGCGTACGGCATATCGCTCCTGGTCGCACCTTTTATCTCCTATAGTGGTAGTCTGTAGGTAGATCAATTTAATCTTCATTAGTGGTTGTCTGATGAAGATTCATCGCGCTGTCATGACCGATTCCGCCCATTTTTCACAAACCAACTGAAAATACTTAATAATATGTTTTTATTGATGAAATGTCTGATGACGTGCCTCGTTACATAAATAGAATATAAACAGTTTGTTGTTTGTTTGTTTGTTAACTATAAACTACTGAGTCCTAGAATAATCAAGATTAATTCTCAATATTAATCTACTTTATTATGGCTCAGTGACATGTCCATAACCTATAAGCATTTTAGTCTGGCCTTAAGTACACTCCCAAAATCTCGTGCCGGGAGAAGTAAGTCATTATGACGTAGCAAGTCCTATATAAAGGCGATCATTTCGGTATTCGCCCTCTTTTTCTCGACAAAGCAGTAAGCAAAAAACCACCCACCGCACCCAGAGTATCATGTTATCTTTTTTCATATCTTAGTATTTGATGTTTTATGAAATTGTTGAAGTCCAAATGGTGCTGCTTAGCTTTTATATTTCAGTATGTTTCTGGCTGCAACTGCGCCCGTACTGCTGACTTTAGGGAGGCACGCTAAACGTTAAATGGACGAATATACACAATGAACAGCCATGCCGGAGTTCCATAGCAGCATTCACCGGACTGATTGTACTAACGACTTGTGTAAAACTATCCTAGACAAGGATCAATAATGTTTACTATTTGTACATATGTGTTTATTAACAATATACGCCGGGATTCAAGAATGAACAAACAATTTGAACAAAGTGCAGCACCCTTTGGTCGGAGAGTACTAACGGACTTTGTTAATTATAATTGTGTAAAATCGAGCGTGTTAAAGCATCCTAGACAAGGATAAACAGTTTATTTCAATACATATGTGTTTAATTACAAACTTAAGTTGGAGACAGGCATATATATTAACAGCGGTTACAAAACAATAGTTTTCATACTTTATTTTATTGTTATGACAGCGGAAAATTCTTTTTCTTAGGTGCGACCAGGAGTCACTTGCTACAATTTGCTAGTGTCTTTCATACAGGGAGATAAAAAATTCACATTGCATACCTATGGTCGTGGAATATTCCATAGTGGTTGTCTGTGGGTAGACTGCGATCTGTAAGGATTCAAAAATTACTTATTTGGTTTAAATGGGCCTTCAAGAACTGGCCAGATAGCTAGCTATGACTAGGCGTTCTTTGATGAGCTCTTATTTTGTTAGGCCTATCTTATGTTAAGCACTGTATAACTATGTTGCACTGGTGGTTATATCAGGTACTGCGGAGTACCTTGCTTGCTGGTTATATTAGGTACGGCGGAGTACCTTGCTTGCTGGTTATATTGGGTACGGCGGAGTACCTTGGCTACTGGTTATATTAGGTACAGCGGAGTACTTGGCTGCTGGTTATATTAGGTACGGCGGAGTACCATGTTTGCTGGTTATATTGGTACGGCGGTGTACCTTCTTAGCATACTATATATATCGCCAGGCGGCGGCTATCATTACAAAATAATAGTGCAATAGGGGTAGGGATCTATTTGGGCGTACGGCATATCGCTCCTGGTCGCACCTTTTATCTCCTATAGTGGTAGTCTGTAGGTAGATCAATTTAATCTTCATTAGTGGTTGTCTGATGAAGATTCATCGCGCTGTCATGACCGATTCCGCCATTTTTCACAAACCAACTGAAAATACTTAATAATATGTTTTTATTGATGAAATGTCTGATGACGTGCCTCGTTACATAAATAGAATATAAACAGTTTTTTGTTTGTTTGTTTGTTAACTATAAACTACTGAGTCCTAGAATAACCACAATTATTCTCTCTGTTTGTTAGTATGGACCAGGGAACAATCTCATTATGACTTAAAAATTATAGGAAGCTTTTTTAAAATACAATTTAATAAAACTTGTTTTAGTAATATACATATTATTTCAACCTAGACAAAGAACCTTGAAATAGAGGACCAAGAAACATAAATGCCATATCCTAATCAATGTGCACTCCCCTAACTAACAAAATTGTGTAATATTAAGTAGCTTACTTCACTAAAAGTCAAACACATATACTTTCTTAGTTTTATAGATATTTAATGCAACCTTTTTGCATTTATTTCACTTCTTCATTTATGTTTGTCAAATCTTTCAGGGATGAAAAGAAGAGTCTTATTCCAATGTTGCTTAATGTCAAGGCAATTGAAAGTGCATCTCAAACAGCACTCACATCCCATCAGAATCTCAAAAATGGGCATATATCAAATTCTGATTTGGATGCAGTTATTATAGATGGCAAACAAGCAACAGATATAACAAATAATGAACACAAAGATAAATCTGTGACAGCAAATGACAATCACAGGGATAAATCAGCAAATGACAATCCCAGGGATAAATCTGTGACAGCAAATGACAATCACAGGGATGAATCTGTGACAGCAAAGGACAATCCCGGGGATAAATCTGTGACAGCAAATGACAATCCGAGGGATAAATCTGTGACAGCAAAGGACAATCCCAGGGATGAATCAGCAAAGGACAATCCCAGGGATGAAAATGCAACAGCAGATGACAAATATAAAGATGAATCTATGACAAAAATTGACAAACAAAAGGATGAATCTGTGTTAACAAATGACAAAGTAAGGGATGAATCTTCAGCAACAAATGAAAAAATCAGGGAAGATTCATGTTTGAAATGTGAAGATGGTAAATCTAACAAAGGGAAAAGCAAATCTTGCATCTTAATCTGATTATATTTTTTTAAATGTAAATTGACAGGGTGCAGAGTAGAACTGCAGACATTCAGTGCCTCTTCATATGAAATAACCTCAAGTCCCTTGCAGGATTTGAACAAACAGTAGTGAGGGGTAAATAATTAGAAGTCAGCAATATTACCTTTTTCTCTGTAGACTGCCTTTGTCTCTTTAAAATGGTATAGTCCTTAAAAACTATCAACAGAATCAAAGATAGATAAGCTTTTAATAAGTTTATTAATATAATAGTGTCTTCTCATAAACATATCAAAGTTCATTTTTAATTAACAATGTATGACAAAATGTTAACTTTGTTGACTATACTGGCTTTTGATATTTGTTAATTCTAATGTGAATGATTACTGGTTTTCAGAAACTTTCTTGTTACTTTAAATTAAAACAATAAGAGCAAATAAAAATTGTGCGTACATTACCCATAGGATTGATTATATTTTTACTTGAGCATTCCATGAATTTTATAATTATATCTTTCAAGAAGCAACAGACTAATTGTTAGTTTCAGGTATATGTAGTTTTATTGTTTAGACTTAGATATATGTTTAAGATAGTAATTTAGGATATAGGATTATTATATGATCTAATTATACAGCTGCAATCGCATTGGATAGCAGAACAATTTATAAAATCATATTCACTGGCTGAATGAGATTTTCCCAATCTAAAAATAGAACGATACTCGTATTCAATGGCCTTGTACATCATAGACTGTTAATTATACATGTGCAAACTAAATATAATTGTTGCGTTTTGTTCTTTATGGCAAAATTTTTTTACATTGAATTATCATCATTTTTCTATAATAGTTTAAAGTTTCACCCCTTTGATGAATATAAATTTGAATTATTTTGATTTGCACTGAACATTTCCGTAATTGTTGAATGCCTGATGTTATCTTTTTTTTACACAGTTACATGAAAGAGGCTTTTTGTGATTTTTTAAAAGAATCTTAGCTCATTTATGTAATAAAACAATTTTTGACTAAGTGAACCATTGAATATATAGAGGATATTGATTGAGACTGTAAGTTCAATACCGAATTTATTGCATGAGTTGAATAAAATTATATTATGCGAGCCTCTGGTGAGCATAAAATTATTTTATTAAACGAGTGCAATAATTTCAGTTATGAACTTACACGAATTTAATATTCTATTTATCACATACCCAAAATAAAGACCATTTAAAGTGAAATAAGAGTCATTTTTCATTGAAGCGCCTACAGTATAACGCTAACATTTAGCGCGTCTTTACACTATGTTTGTATAACGCTAATGTCGTCACGTCAAAATATATGCACGGCCGTGCAATACCATATTTACGGAGTCGCAAAATCGGCACGGGTGTGTGATAAGATGTGATATTCACCGGCACAAAATCATATTGACCTCGGCTATCGTCTCGGTCAACATGTCACATGCCGGTGAATATCACATCATATTTAAAGATTGGCTCACTTAAGTCAATAATTTTGTTATATAATCCACATTAAGATTATATATGAAAGCATATTAAATGATTGTTTTATAGTGTTATATCCTCATATTGGACATTAGCAATAAGTTTCCTTTAATCTACAATATATTTGCATTTGATACTTGTGTTTAAAAGTTTATGTAATATCATGTTTATGTCAAATTGACCTTGAACTTTATATTACCTGAACCTTTATAATTAAAGTTTTGGAATTTTGTCCATAATTTTGTATCAATATTGTTGCATTTGGTAATACAAATGTTACACAAATAGTGAAGTGTGGCCTGACTGTTCTTTAGGAATAAAGGCTGTTTGCCGGTATTAATATCACATTTAGTGATAGTTCTAATTATAAACTGCTATTGTCTTGGTTTCTTTGTTTTCCTTTTTCTTTGTCAAGAAAGGGATGTATGTTAATTAGATAATATACAGGGATATGTTTCTAAACTGTGATATTAATTTATTTTGTTAGTATTCTATTTGTTATACATTTATATTTACTTTATTGTTTTGATTTTATTCATTACCAATAAACTTTCTGTATAAAATTTTATTTCTTTCACATATTTCTTAGCCATTGTTAGCTCCACTTTTTAAAGAAAAAAAGTGAAGCTATAAGCAATTGTCCCACTGGTCATAATGTCATTATGTCAGTGTTGACATTGATTAGCCTTATATGTATATAGTAAAAAATTAAGAAAAAATCCTTGTGAAAATCCAAAAGAGGTAGAGCTTAGATATTAAGAGCATGAAATATAGTTCTAATGGGTGGTTACCAAGTTTGTAAAAATTCTCCTGTGAGAATGCAAAAGCACTACATATAGATTACATATTTGGCATGAAACATCTTCTAGTTGATGTTCACCAAGTTTGTTCAAATTAATGCCCTAGGGTCCAAATTGGCCTGTCCCAAGGGTTATTGATTTTCCTTATATGTATATAGTAAAAACTAAAAAAAATCTTCATAAGAAATTCCAAAAGAGTTAGGGCTTAATAGATATTTGGCATGAAACATCTTGCAGTGGATGCCTACCAAGTTTGTTCAAATAAAAGCCTAAGGGTCAAAATTGGCCCCGCCCCAGGGTCATTGATTTTCTTTATAGTAGAAACTACAAAATCTTCTTGTGAAAATCCAAATTAGCTTGAGCCTATAGATATAATGGCATAAAACATCTTCTAGCGGATGTCTACCAAGTTTCAATTGAAAGCCCTAGGGCCTCTCTGTCCTATTTTTTTTAATCATTTGATCTCCAGAATACCTTTTGTTCTCTTAAAAAGAAATAGTGTAATACTTGCAGTGATAGAATATATTTTGTATACATTAGATTACTAATGTAGCAAAAGTCTCTTTTTGTAAGTTTTTTGTCTTTCCTGTATTTAGATTTCTTTCGCTTCTGAAAAGTATGACAAGCGGTTGTTATTGAGCGTTTGTGTGACAAAGCTGAAAGCGCGGACTTGTTGGCATTTCAGTGATTCAAAATAACTTCCGAGGTTTTAGGTTAATTATGGCTTCTTTTGTCGCTGAAGTGTTGACATCTGCTGGTAATAAATATTTCTTTTTCTTCCGTTTAATATCATACCTTACGTTGCACGTTACCGACCACAGGCACGAGTATCGGACCTACCAGCTTGATAAATAAATGTGTCAAAAACAAAAATTGTGAAAATTATATGAGCCCCCTTAAAAATATATCTTGTCGTATCGAAAACCCGTCAATCCAGGATACTTTTAGTTAAGAGAAGGACGGAAATTCAAGATTCGAGTCTACGTTCATTTGAAAACAATTGTCAAGACAAATAAAAAAAACTTTCATCACTATTTCACGTTTGTATTAAGCTTCCAAAGGAGACCGACCCGAAGTTTTTACCCCTTCCTGTTCATAAAATATATCTTATTTGGGGGAAACAAGGGCATTCATGCTAAAAATTCTAGGTAGACAAAATTGCGACACAACAATTCTGTACGTTAACACAGACCAATACAAGTTTGTCAGCCTAGTACAGGCCATAATAACTCGAATTATTAAATTACATTACTAAATAAGTTAAATGGGACCACTCACAACCGTCAGTAGCATCTGATACATGCGAGATTTGAGTTTGGCTATATCCTAGAATAGATCCCAGGGTCTAAACCTAGTCCAACTAATTGTACTCCGCGGCGAGATATTGTGCTATTTTCGTGTCTGGGCAATATCTCGCCTCTACGTACAACATAAAAAGTACCTTTTCTGTGGTGAAATTTGCGCCGGGATTTTGAGCGCAAGCTTTGGACCGTCTAAAATCGTATTAGAAATCATATTTGAATAAATTTGTTACGATACCTTTAAAGATTATTCATTTCTACATCAATTTCATGTTTTATTTGTGAAAATATTCCTAACATAAAGACTTTAATAGAAAAGTAAACACATGAACCATCAAAATAAAGACATCGCCGCTAATGTCACGTGACAGATACACTGTTGATTACTACACTGGTGTGTATGCGGTACTGCGTAACTGAGAAACGCCGAAACACTCTTAGTAAAGTTATATTTAAGACATTTATTTATGCAAAAAAAATAATACATGTAACTATAAAAGGATGAAAATATTATTTTATTGGGGCAGATGCAAAACTTATTCGTTATTGTCAGAGCGTTCTTAGAAATATCAGAATCATCATTATCTTTTTAGAAAAGCTACTACTATGTAAATGGACTCCTCACAAAATATTTTCTAGTTTATAAAAAAAAATATTTTGTTCAGCTTTCCCAGTAAATATAGGACATGGGACCTATTGGTAACAATAGATTTTTTTCCCCAAGATTATGATGAAAATAGGAATATGTTGATAGCAGAAACACGAGGTTTATATGTTTAAAGAGCAACGAACGGATTCCTAGTGCCTTAGCGACTATGAGAGGACGCCATTCTAAGGAATTTGACAGTCTGTTATTTATATAATGTTGATTAACTATTAAACGATATTTTCAATGTTTAAAATATTTTTTATCAATAATAAAACGAATAAATGTCAAACGCGGTATAAAACGAATAAATGTCAAACGCGGTGCCTCGACATTATACATGTATGTTCCATGTAATTTTATTATTTTTTTTTTTTATCCACGCAGGTCCATAATTCTTGCTAGTTTATTCCAAAAAGCTTTCTGAAGATGTTTATAGAAAGAAAAACACACACACGCACACACACGTAGGTATGAAATTGTTTTAAAATGACCGTGCTACAGGGAAAAAATACTCTGAAATTTATTTCATGAAACAGGACTGGTGCCCGCTTCATTTTTTTTGTTGTTGTTGTTTTTTGTTTTGCAATAGACTTTCATAATGTTGGTATACAGTAAAGATTTATTCCATATATTTCACTTTTATGCCGTTTAAGAAATTATTTTCTTTTATAAAATACACGCATGGCGAAGTGCGATGCGGCTTTTTTACAATGTCACATAAACAAAACGCTGTGCCGCTAATTTCTTTCACAGAGGTGTAGGGTGTGGAGCTCAAAACGATTTTAAAATAAAGAAATGCATATTTGTCAATCCCAGCACATGTACTGATCATGTATATATATATATAAAAATACTTAATATAAGCCGTTTTGAAAAAAAATCATATTTCAACGTCTATAATAATACACAAGATAAAAATGTTCGCCGGAAAAAAATCCGCACACCTACCGTCAAAAACACCATGTATTTTATTCCGTTTCCAATATTTTCACATAATCCTTTGGCCCACAGACACAGAAGATATAATTCTTCATGATGATGGTCAATTTTAAACTTCAACATCAATATAAACAACGCAGCAGCCGAAATAAACATCGAGATTATCGCCGTTTTACTCCATTTACAAAATCTTTCGACAAATTCAAACGTGGCACCCCAACGTTGACAAATATGTTTCATTTGGATTTTAAAGGCGTTTTGAGCTCCACACCCAAAGTGTCTGTGATTTCTTTGATTCTTGTCCAATCTTATAAGATTTAAGGGTTATGCAACACGTTTACTCATTTTAAACAATAATATATGATACAGATTGCTACTGCCCCAAGTATTCAAGTTGTTGCTTTGGAAAACGAACTTTATCTTGCGTTAATTCATAGCCGGGAAAACATACCGTGGAAACTCGTGACCGTAACACATTTAAATTCTTACCACCGTTTAAACAATTTTCATAAATGAATTATAGAAATAAATTTAAGCATAAGATTATCGTCTTTAAAATGAATCATCAAGTATATTTATAATTATAAATTGAAAAATAAATACATGTTATTAAAATCTAAAAATAACTTTTCTTTACAATTTGAACCATGTCAGCATGGAAAATTGTTTTAACTGATTCCGGATAGGAATCACGGCTCCAATTTAAATACTTATCTATAAATCAAATTTATTTAAAACTTAATCTTATAAATTTTAAGTTGTCACAAAGAATTTAAGTAAGGAAGAAACAGAACTGTGCAGTGTCAACATTTCCGAACTGTATATTGGTCAGCGTACCGGTGTCGGCGTTGTGGAATAGTTGACACGTAACGTTTCAAAAATAAATACATGGTTGAATATAATGTCTATACCGGAACAAAAACTTTTCTGGAACATCGCTTAAACAACGCCCAAATATCCAGGCCATTACGGCATGCTATGATTATAGTCTTTTATTACACGGATAAATGGTACACGCAGACAAACGAAATATGGGCGCTCGGAGTAACGAATTTTACTTTTCTGAAAACTGTTGAGGAATGAAAAATTAACGCAAGAATTTACCATTTGAATTCAAAAAATCTTTCATAGCTTAATGCACGTTTGGAAAACAAAACTTTCCTAGGGAAGGAGTTGCTGATTTTAATACGCAGCAAGTTGTAACTAACATAATTATTCTAACATAGAAAATACTACAGAGTGGTGACAATATAAATCTTAATGAAAATACAGTATTTGTCTATCCTTTAATAAACATGTTTATAAAAAAGAGGTCTAAATCAAAAGTTTCTCCGCATCATTTTAAAGATTTCAAGCAATTAGAAAAAATAGTTAAAGATTATTTCCTGGCGATTTATTTTAATGTAGCAATAAATATAATTAATAATAACAACATTAAAGAATAATAAGCACCGTTTAACAGTTTTTCATATTTTTTTTGCCACGCAAAAAAAAAATGACAACATTCACGCGGCACGGTACCGAACAATATCGATTTTTAGCGTACATGTTACATTACTGTAGCAACATCACAATATGGCGGCGTTGGTACACAAACGAGACGGTGAAATGAAACTAACGTGGTTTACTTTCTTCTAAGTTGATAGTCTAGCACTTTTTGAGCTGTTGATTCCTTAAAATTGTATTGTTGAATAGATTCTAAGTTTAAATTGTCTGCATTTTTACATTAACATCGAAATCCACGTTTCACCACAGAAAGGTCTCCTTTTGGTTTTGACGTTAAAGCGAGATTCTGCCCCAGAACGAAAATATCTCAGAATCAAGCTTTGTCACGTCAATATATTTTGACTAGGTCTAAACCAGGAGTAAATATAAGGTTCATTCCGTTTTCTACAGTGTGTTATATACAATTTTTACTTCTGAAATATACAAAGGGGTCTAATCCAGGAGATTGCCCGAGTTTCAAACCTCTACACAGTCTTTCGATTGCTTTCTACGCAGTAATTATAGAGTTATTGCCCTTTGTTACATGTACTTTTCAGTTGCTTTTTTCTTGTCTGGAGCATAACTTGAAAACCACTAGTTGGAATTCAATACAACTTCATACATTGGTCAAGCACACTGAAAGAATTTGCATTGCACAAGAACCATAACTGGATCTTGACTAATGACAGAGTTAGTCATTCATTACTTTTTCTTGTCCAGAGCATAACTTGAAAACTTATGGTTGGAATTCAATGCAACTTCATACAATGGTCAAGCGCAATGAGAGGAAGTGCAATGTACAATAACTACAACTTCTTCTTCAGTATTTGCGTTATTTGAGTTATTGCCCTTGTTCGGTGCATACGTAAAAACTAATATTTGGAATTGAATGCAACTTCATACAATGGTCAAGTGCAATGAGAGGAGGTGCAGTGCTCAAGAACCGTAACTCTGTCTGGACTTATTACAGAGTATTTCAATAAAACTTTATCAATTGTCAACCACAGTGAAAGGAAATGCAACATACAAGAACCACAACTATCTTTAATTGCCCACAACCATAACTCTATTTCAATTCTTCTACAAGGTATTCAGTAATTCTGTTACTAGTAACTTCCTCATTTCCGAAGCAGACTTGCGGGGTATTAATCACATTTAGTGATAGCTCTAGTTTTGTTTAAAGGTCAGCTAGAGACACAGGAGGCTTCTGCCAAGCTGCATCAACTTTCCAAAAAGATTGACAGTCTTAAGTTAGAGGTATATGAGATCACCAGCAACAAATACACCAACTTTCTTCCCCAGCTGCATAATACAGAACAACTTGTAAATGATGTTGAGGCTGTTAAAACAGAGATGGATGATATTGCCAACAGGATTGAGAATCAGGTAATAATATAAAATACATTGTCACACTAATTAAACAAAAATAGATGCTTATTATTACTAGTACTTAAAAGGCACATAAACTCTCAGAAATTAGTACATTTTTTTCTTAAGAAAGTGCAAACATGTGTTTATACTGTTCTGAAAATGTATTTAGAACATATTTGATGACCGTCATTTGAAGAAAGTAGTGTTGAATGTGATATTTTTCATAAATATAGTGACATGTTGAGATGTAAACCAAGTTGTCTTGCATACAAAATACTAAAGCACTTGAACTACATAATTCTAATCTGCAAAGCAACATAAAAAGCAAAAGATGGTTAAGTGATATGATCAATAAGTAACTTGTTGGAAACTGTAACAACACAAGAATTAAAAAGATTTTGAGAAATAAAAGTAATTTCCTTTTTTGGGCAAAATAGGTCTAAAAAAAACAAGAACAAGTGTTTAACTCTTAATGTTGAATCAGTCCACATAATATTTCCTTTTATCTACATGAAGTTTATCACTCTTGCCCAGTAGCCATGTCTGTGATTTTTCATGCCTATAAAAGGCCTATTCCCAATGGAAATTTTCTTTAAAATTATGCATTTTTTCCCAAAAATATGAAAATACATCACTTTTTTTATTACTTTTAGCAATAATTCTTCTTGAAATCAAGAGGCTAAGGCCTCTTCCTATTAAGTAAGAAAAAACTACAACAATGTTGATTAATCACATTGACACATTGAGTTTTCTTGTCCATTGCAGACTTCAGAAACACTTTTTCAAATTCTGTGTGCAATACATGCATTTTTTAGAGAGTTTGGTTCACAGAATATGTACTACCTTTAGTCCTCCCTTGCTGTTTCAACGATTAATGTGGGAAGCTTTGTAAACAACATTAGCAATGGTACATAACTAATTCACACTTGTTAGATGCCTGTCTGCCGATTCATAACTGGAGAGTATACTGTAAAAAACAAAAACAATTATTTTTATCCTGAGTTCATGTGTATCTTAGGTTAGCCACAAAAAAAATTTCACACAGTTTTGGACTTACAAAACATAAGAAAAAGAGATGACAAACTACGTTTATAGGACTTCATTTAATAATGTGTTTATCAGGGCATTATGAATTTTTCCAACATATGATTGAACTTTTTTCACCATTTACTAACTAAAGTAACAATATGATATAGGGCGCAGCCCGCTATATTCACAAATAATGGCATTAAGCTGCATATTCTTAATTAAAAACAAAACTGGTAAAGAACACTGTATTTGATAACTTAATGATCACACATTTACATAAAATTTAAGTGCATTATGAATTTCCATAGATAAATAAAAGTAAACAAAATTCAAACTTAAAAGTAATAAAATGATTTTTAATTGTAGATCAAAAGTCAGTTGAACATGTCAACAGGAGAATTTCAGTCATTAACAGGACAGCTGGAGGATGTAAACTGTCTTCTTACAGTGCTTGAGAAGATTGTAAACTTGCAGGTTAGTTACTTACATTTTTGTTTCCTTCCAATAAATGATATATACTTGTGTGCAATTGCTAGAACATAATTTAATGTCATAATGCCTTGTAATTGTATTCTTTGATATGAATAACCTGTCATTTGCATATTGTCCCCGCCTTTTTGGAGAAAGATATTTTTGAGATCTAAGTTTTGAAGTTCAATGAATCATTTAAAGTAAATTTTCATTGTTACAGGATGGATTGGAAGCCATTGAGACTGCAGTAAGAACTCAAGAATACTCCAAAGCTGCAGATGCTGTTTACCTAGTAAAATCACTGCTAGCACAGAAAGTGTTTGGACATGAAAATGAGGTGAACATTCTTGCAGCTATCCAGACCGAGGGTCATATACAGGTACAGAAGCTGATAAGTGATCTGTCAGATAAATGGAAAGCTATGATACAATGGACATTGCCAGATGAGAAACAGAAGCATACAGATGCTGAAAATACAAGAAAAACTGAACTTAGAATAAATACTAAAGGTGAAAGAGTAGATCTTCTAGACAAAGTTGTCATTGGTATGAAGAAGATGAACATTTTAGATGAGAAAATGAAAAGATTTGGTGAAAGGTTGTTACAAAATGTGATAGAGCCAGTAATGACATACACAAACTGTGAAGTAAAAGAGAGTGATGCTGGAAATACTAAGATATTATCAGTACTTGTACACGTCGAAGATGATCAAGGTTGTCCAACTCCAACAGAAATGTTTGAAAATTTAGACAAAATTTTACGATTTCTCAACTCAAACATGTTACATGTTGTAATTGGTGAAGAAAAAGGTGAAAATACCCAACCTTTTACGTTAATGAGAGTTTTAGGGGACATGATAGCAAATCAAACTTTAGAGCTTGCTGTGAAGCAGTGCCTTATTAAAGCCATACCAAGTAGTAACAAGGAGCTTGAAGAATTCAATACTGTTGTTATCATGACAGAAGAGGTGCATAAACATTTGATCAAATTATGCTTTATACTGCCAGACAACACTATTTTGGTGGACTATGTTCAGAATGTAAATGTGTTGTTTGCCAACAAGAAATGTCAGGAGATCCTAGAGAGAGCAAGAAGATTAATGACTACAGAGGTACATAATACTGTAGTAGTAAGTCATGATAAACCACTCGGTGATTTACCTCCCTTAATGGAAGGAATGCCTGGAGCGAAGAAAGCTCGTAGAGATGACCTTGCTGTGGAGTCCCCATTGAGTGGAAATACATTCAGGCTTCCAAAATGCCATATCAGGTATTTAAATATTTAATATCTACATTAAACACTGACTTTGCTAGGAGCTGTCAATAGAACTAGGGAAGTAGAAAGAAGTCATAATTATGTTAAAATATCAACGGTAGAACTTACTCTTTAAAGTCTTTTTGTAACTATAATTTTACTTTCATGTCTTTTTTACATTCTCTTAAAGTACCTTTAAGAAAAGGTTACTATAGATTATAAACAGAAAAAAATATTACTAACTCTAGTTGAACATTTCAGTACATCTATACAAGAATTGATGACCATGGCTTATGAAACATTAAGAGAGGCAGGAGAAAGTTCCCCACAATGTGCCATACAAATGTTCTGTGCAGTGAGAAATATGTTTGAATTGTTCTGCAGTGTGTTTCCTACATACCACAAACAGAGTCTTGAGACACTTCCACAATTTACTGGTATTTTATTTATAACATGATATATTGACTAATATTTCACGTTGACTATACAGTTAGACATATTCTACTAACATGTCATTTGGCACTGGTTTAAAACCTTTGGTGATATTTTATCGGAAATTTTAGATCTCATAAACTACACACTTCAAAATTTACATGGCTTTTAATAGATAGGAATTATCTGTTCAATGTGTAAGATGCAGAATAAGAATGGATTTTGGCTGAATTTAACCACATTGGAAAATTAGAAAGTTCTAGCTTCCATTGGCCCTAGCTTTTGTATGAATTGTTACTGCATTATATAACCTCTTGTTTATTTCCTACCAGACTCATGTTTTATTGTCAATCATTGTGAATATCTATATAAAATATGCTGTCAGAATGGTGGCTGCTGATTCATACTAAATCAGAGGAATGTCTGTTGTTTTTTTTATGCCCCCGCCATATAATGGCTGGGGCAAATAGTGTTACCCTGTTCCGTCATTCTATCATTCCGTCATCATCAGTTTCCGTTCATTATCTTAGTAACGGTTGCACACATTCAACTCAAATTTGGCATATGGATATGTCATGAGAAAATACAGGTCAAGTTCGAATGTGGTCATGGTTTGATGATTTTTGGCAGAGTTATGCCCCTTTTACTTTGAAAATAATATGAAATTTTCAGTTTCCGTTCATTATCTCCCCAACGGTATTACACATTCAACTCAAACTTGACGTATGAATAGGTCATGAGAAAATACAGGTCAAGTTCGAAGTTGGTCATGGTTCGATGTTTTTTGGCAGAGTTATGCCCCTTTTACTTTGAAAATAATATGAAATTTTCAGTTTCTGTTCATTATCTCCCCAACGGTATTACATATTCAACTCAAATTTGACATATGGATACGTTAAAGAAATGCGCAGGCCAAGTTCGAATTTAGTTATGGTTCAATGATTTTTTGCAGAGTAATGCCCCTGTCACTTTAAAAAAAATATGAAATTTTCAGCTTCCATTCATTATCTCCTTTAGGGTAATACACATTCAACTCAAATTTGACATATGGGTACATCAAAGAAATACGCAGGTCAAGTTCAAATTGTGTCATGGTTTCGATGATTTTTGGCAGAGTTATGCCCCTTTAACTTTGAAAAAAAAAGGAAATTTTCAGTTCCCATTCATTATCTCCCCAACAGTTGTACATATTCAACTCAAATTAAAGATATGGATATGTCATAAAAATGCATTGGTCAATTTCCAATTTGGTCATGGTTTGATGATAGCTGACAGAGTTATCCCTCTTGAATCTTGAAAAACATTTGTGCAAACAAATTTGGAACTAAATATTATAACATCTGAAATTTTGGCTGCATGCGGGGGCATCCGTGGCGTGACGACCATTTCTAGTTGTTGTTTTTTTTATTCCAAAATTCAAGGCCACACAAATAGTGATATTTCATATATAGTATGGTCTTAAGTATGCCATATGCCACACATTCAAAAGCACATCATTTCATAATATATAAAAGGTACTAAAAAGTAATTATAAACACAAGAAAGCTGTTAACATTAGTGTTGTCCCGATTGTCTCTGAGAATCGATAACTAATCGGATCACCCCAAAATCAGCGACAATCGATAGTCCTTTTTAACAATCGATTATTTTAATGTTCTACTACCGCAGAATTGCCTAGGGCATAACTTTTTTACATAAAAGTCAAATAGAAGTTTCCGACCAAATCTCTTTAATTCCAGAGGATCCTGTAGTCTTTTTTGTTTGCCTTATCAAAAAAGAAATACAGAAAAAACATGGCTAGTGAATAAGTGGGTGCTTATTTATTCTCAAAATATGGTCACTATTGTATAAAAAAATACATACAAGGATTGGTACCTTAAAAGAAAAAGGGCCATAAAAACTGCAAAACTCGATTATACTATCGGAAGACAATCGATTGTGGTGATCCGATTATCGATAGTGACTTTTGAGTCCGATACCCAACACTAGTTAACATTCAATAGGAAATATGTGAAAATGTGTGTTGTTTAGAACATACAAGCTTAGAACATTTGAAGTAGATGACATTTTGACTTAAAACTTGTGTTATCAGATTTACACTTGTAAATGACTCTTAATGATGTTCTATAAAAATGCAGATCATTAATAAATGGAACAATAACTCTGGATTTTTTTTCAGCTTTGCATTACAACAACTGTATGTATATCTCTCATCATTTGATGACACTTGGTCACCAGTTCAGCAAGAAACTTCCTCAGACAATTAATGCAACATTTGTGGATCTTGTTCCCAAGATACGTAGACTTGGCACAGAGACGTTCTTACAACAGTTGTCCAAACAGAAAGCACAGATGTTAGAATACCTTGCTGCTGCTAATGGTATGTCATATTTGAAGGACATAAAAGATTTTAGCTATCTTCTCACCCAACATATGAATCTGAAACATATCTCTCCCTTTTGAAGGGCCTGGTCATCATGTTGTGAGGGTGACTATCACAAATGGCTGAGTGTTGCATTCAAAATTTTTAATCAATTATGTTATACCAAGAGGGAAGTCAGTGGCTGAGTGGTTAAGGTCATTAAATTCATATCTTTTACTCGTCACTGCTGTAGGTTCAAATCTCACCAGAGTCTTTGGATTCTTTCATGTGAAGAAGCTAGCTGAATGTTAATGGTTTGTGTCTGAAATTGTACATGTAGGGGCACCTGAGGTCTTCCTCTAAAAATTATGCTGGAAAACTGCGATATGACCATTCCAGTGTTGGTATGACCAAAAACCTAACTATTGTGTGATGTAAAACCCAACCAAAAACATCACTAGAGATGATAAAATATCCAGTTTGCCCGCAGCATAATTATTTATACACGCATAAAGACATTAAAGTATTACTTTATTTCAACTGTTCATCATCATGAAATATGCTACATAACCTAGACTTGATCTAGGTCAGTAGGTCAAAAGTCAGGGTTAAACCAAGAAGTCATCTGTGCCATGTACAAATTTAGGGTCCTTTAGTATTTGTTAAACTTATGGGCATATTTTGTGACCATTGGACTATTGTTAATAAATAAGCAGAAACATGCACTAAATAATGCATTATTTGATCAAACTTTCCCCAGATAGGGCAGGAAAAATATAAAAGCATGATTGTAAGTTTTTTGGTGAGTTTACCTTTTATTTTGATATATTATACAGAAATCTTATTATTTCAGGATTCCTGAATGTATCTGAAAAAGAAGCATTTTTTGCCACAGAGAAAGCTGTGAAACAAGTTCTACATCAACTTCAACATCTTAGAAAAGTCTGGCATGAAATACTTCCTCCTACCAACTATAGAAAAGCTCTAGGTAAAAATATGGTGTCAAAAAAGTTAAATACTCTAATGAAAGTCTTTATAGATGGGTTAGATTTTATACACCCAAAAGATTTCTCTTTGTGACAAATTATGGTATTGTGTTGTCGTTTTGTCTGTAGACAATTTGAAAAGTTTTAATGATTGCATTTGTTAATTTTTGTTATATCAAAAGTATTCAAAACAAAGGTTTTGGAACAAATTTCCCTACAGTCATTTCATTATTGATAAAAAGTTATCAACATCCCTACATCATTAGGACCTCTTTGTCTGTATAGTTCTTCAAATCACCATTTGTCAGGAACATGTAAAGTAGCATTAACTAGCTTATGGAAAGTTAGTGGTTCTCCTAAGGTGCCGACTTGTGGCTGAAATTATGTTCCACAAGTAAAGCTGGAAATTTGTCATAATTATGACCTTAACATTATCAGTGTGACTTGAAACCCAAATAAATAAAAGAAGAGAAAATAAATCTGTAAATATAAGAAATTATTTAAAGAAAAAAAACAACAATTTTTCAATGTTTTTTTGTGCCCCCACGTTAGTGGCGGGCATTTAGATTTACCCTTGTCCGTCCTTCCGTCAGTCCGTCCTTCCGTCCGTCCTTCCGTCCGTCCGTCCGTTCACTTTTGTGTCGCACGTAACTCAAAAAGTATTTGACCTAGAGTCATGAAACTTTACAGGAATGTTGATCAGCATGTGTAGTTGTGCACCTGGGTATTTTCATCTGGATATTTTTAGTATTTTCAGAGTTATTGCCCTTGACTTAGTAAAATTTTGCAATTTTCAACTTGTGTCGCATGTAACTCCAAAAGTATTTGACCTACAGTCATGAAACTTTACAGGAATGTTGATCAGCATGTGTAGTTGTGCACCTGGGTATTTTCGTCTGGATATTTTTAGTATTTTCAGAGTAATTGCCCTTGACTTAGTAAAATTTGGCAATTTTCAACTTGTGTCGCATGTAACTCAAAAAGTATTTGACCTAGAGTCATGAAACTTTACAGGAATGTTGATCAGCATGTGTAGTTGTGCACCTGGGTATTTTCGTCTGGATATTTTTAGTATTTTCAGAGTTATTGCCCTTGACTTAGTAAAATTTTGCAATTTTCAACTTGTGTCGCATGTAACTCAAAAAGTATTTGACCTAGAGTCATGAAACTTTACAGGAATGTTGATCAGCATGTGTAGTTGTGCACCTGGGTATTTTCGTCTGGATATTTTTAGTATTTTCAGAGTAATTGCCCTTGACTTAGTAAAATTTTGCAATTTTCAACTTGTGTCGCACGTAACTCAAAAAGTATTTGACCTAGAGTCATGAAACTTTACAGGAATGTTGATCAGCATGTGTAGTTGTGCACCTGGGTATTTTCATCTGGATATTTTTAGTATTTTCAGAGTTATTGCCCTTGACTTAGTAAAATTTTGCAATTTTCAACTTGTGTCGCATGTAACTCAAAAAGTATTTGACCTAGAGTCATGAAACTTTACAGGAATGTTGATCAGCATGTGTAGTTGTGCACCTGGGTATTTTCGTCTGGATATTTTTAGTATTTTCAGAGTAATTGCCCTTGACTTAGTAAAATTTTGCAATTTTCAACTTGTGTCGCATGTAACTCAAAAAGTATTTGACCTAGAGTCATGAAACTTTACAGGAATGTTGATCAGCATGTGTAGTTGTGCACCTGGGTATTTTCGTCTGGATATTTTTAGTATTTTCAGAGTTATTGCCCTTGACTTAGTAAAATTTTGCAATTTTCAACTTGTGTCGCATGTAACTCAAAAAGTATTTGACCTAGAGTCATGAAACTTTACAGGAATGTTGATCAGCATGTGTAGTTGTGCACCTGGGTATTTTCGTGTGCATATTTTTAGTATTTTTAGAGTAATTGCCCTTGACTTAGTAAAATTTTGCAATTTTTAACTTGTGTCGCACATAACTCAAAAAGTATTTGACCTAGAGTCATGAAACTTTACAGGAATGTTGATCAGCATGTGTAGTTGTGCACCTGGGTATTTTCGTCTGGATATTTTTAGTATTTTCAGAGTTATTGCCCTTGACTTAGTAAAATTTGGCAATTTTCAACATGTGTCGCACATAACTCAAAAAGTATTTGACGTAGAGTCATGTAACTTTACAGGAATATTGATCAGCATGTGCAGTTGTGCACCAGGTATTTTCGTCTGGATTTATTTAGTATTTTTAGAGTTATTGCCCTTCACATAGAAAATTTTTGCAATTTTCATCTTGTGTCGCAAGTTTCTCAAAAAGGATTTGACATAGTCAATAAACCTTATGGGCAGGTTGCTCAGCATATTTTAGATTTGCACCTGGGGTTTGGCTTGTGGATTTATCCAGTATTTGTAGAGTTATTTCCCTGGACTTAGTAAAAAGATTGACAGAACAGTGTCGCGGTGGGGGCACCCGTGTCCTATGGACACATTTCTAGTTTTCATCTAGGTTTCAACATGTTGCTCAATGCAATCGACCTTTTTGAAATCAGTTAGTCTTAAAAGGAAAGGTACATAATCCTTTCGTTCAAAATTCAGGAAAGTTTAATTTGAAGTGGATGAAAATCTATTTAATTTGGAAGTATTAATTAAAAGACATAAAAAATTTGAATCATTTGCATTATTTATAGCAATGTGCCTTGTAGCGTTTAAATGAAATATCCTAACATTTGTTGTTGTTTCTAAAACAGGAGGATTACTAAATGGTGTGATCATTGAGATAACAGACAGTATTGTGGCCTTAGAGGACATCTCAGCTGATGATACCAAACAACTGTCCAGATTGATAACCACCATCTCCGAGAGAGCACCAGAACTCTTTAAAGTGGACGAAGATGAAAAGACTAATATTACAATTGAGATACAGAGAAACGTAGCCAAATGGCAAAGGTTTCGTGAACTTGACATGGTACTTAATGGCAGTATGATTGAAATAGGTGATAGATGGGCTTCAGGGAAAGGTCCGCTTGCTGTTGCATTTACAGCAAATGAGGTGAAACAGTTGATACGAGCTTTGTTTCAGAATACTGAAAGAAGGGCTACAATGTTGGCAAAAATTAAATAAGTCAACTTGGGGTTTATTGCAGTTGTTTTGTGTTATATATATTTATTGGAAAATATTGCTTTATGTTTTTTTAAGCGATTGAAGTAGTTATTGTTAAGGTATTGAATTGAAATGTGATGTGACTGTTTATAAGCTAAAGTTGATTTCTTAATCTAGGTCTAATCTAATTGAAGCACAGGTAGGTGTCAGATTTGATAACAGAAAGATGGTTGATTCAGTAAACCAATAATGTTTTTCACCTTTCAATGGGGCATTGCTATCTTAGCAAAAAAAGTAAGGGAGATTTACCATCCATATTTGAAAATATAAACATTTAAAGTTGTAAATCTACACTGTTTTCAACCATTTAACACTTAAAATTAAATATAAATTTTGAAATACATCTTCATTCAAAAAATGGCTTCCAGTAGCCATGCAAACTGCATCCTTACTGAAAATGAATAATTTTCAGAAAGGAGGCCTAATGCCTTGAACAATAACACTTTTTGGTGATTTTTGTGGGTAGGTAGCTTGAGGGGGAATAATATTTTATTTAAGGCCTAGACATTTGTAATTTATGTGAAAAAAGATGCTTGTCATATGTGCTATCTGTTATTTGTTAAATATAAGTACATGAATAAAATATATATAAAGTCTATATCAGTTAGACAGTTGTGATTATGAGTGTCCCTGTAATTAAAGAGAGAATGTGAATTTTGCTTAATACATGAATATTGATTTGCTTAATACTCGAGTTGAATATTGTTATTGCATTTGGATCCCCTGGGGTCAAGGTAACCGTTACTAAAAATAGAAAAATGGTTTCCGGACAATAACTAGAGTTTGGAATAAGATATTGTACTCAAATATAGTATAAAGCAAGTTTATCTAAATTGAAGATCCTGGTTTGCATTGCAATTAATTGAAATAATTCTTTATTCACAGTTAATTCTTTATAATTTCTTAAATTATAGGTCGAGTTCAAATTTTGCTTTAGACCACTTATTTTTCAAAAAGTCAAAGTTGCTGGTTGGGGTATTAGTCACCTTTAATGATAGCTCTAGTTACTGCTGTGCACTAAATAATACAGTCTGTGCTTGCAGCCATTGTAAGATTCTTATAATCTCACCTGAGCATACACAATAGAACTTTTGTAACAGCTTGATGTCTATTGTTTTCCACAATTTCTTTAAATAACATCTCAACAACATGGTGGACTTTTACCAAACATCACATAATTCATCTTCAAAAGTTAAGTATATGGCTCTGAATCTGATGCTTACATATTCAGCAAGAGGCATCCCATTGTAGTTCTCTTTTAGTCATTGGTAGTTCTCTTTTAGTCACAGGGTCAAAATTGATCCCATCCAGGGCTCACTTAGTTTTCAAAAACATTAACACATTTAAATCTCTGAAATTACATGTCCTAGGACTGAGATATGTAGCATTGCCTCTACAAAACTTAAATGCCCCTGGTGTCAAAAATGGTGCCATCCAAATGTGATCCAAAAACTTATTTTTGCATTGAAGTATTGTGACTTTTCTAAAAATGGATCTTTGTTTAGTGATTTAGAGCAATCATATTTGCCTTGTTTTTATTATCAATTTCCACTAGAGGTACATATATTACTAATCAGAACCTTTAGGAAATTTTCATAATAGATGTACTTTTCAAAGTAGAGGTCTTTCAAATATTGCTTAAGTCAAACATTAAAGATCATCCTCTTTTAACGGAATAAACAACATAACAAATATAAATGAAAAAGAAAATAAATTTATTTGAATATGATCATATCACAGAAAGTTATTAACATGTAAATAGAACTCTTTATCTGAATAAAGGTATATATAATTAAACAACAGGAAATAATTAACATAGTACATCAGACTAATGTGAAATTATTTCATTTCAATCACAAATTACACTAGTGCAATAATGTTAAAGTTGGAAATCATTTGACAATAGTCTGAGCAGAAGAATACATAAAGGAAAAATCACATTGAACACTTAATATTGATTACCTCGCGAGCTCACCTGTTCTTACATTGTCAAGATACTTTATAGATAGTCTTTAACAAAATATGACGGATGTGTGTTGGAGGTATTTACAAAAACAAGGAAATATTATTTATATTCCAAAAACATTTAGTTAACACTTAAATGAATTAATATATCACAAACTAATTGAATAATACTTTTGGCAATGCCTTGTTAAACTCCCATCTTATAAAATATCTGGTAATACTAATTTGGCTTTAAATTATCATAGAATAACTTTATCTGAAGACAGAAGTGGAATCATGAGAAGATAAAACATAACTTGTATAAAAAAAAATGTTATAGCAATAATAAAATTTGAGCGTTTACTCTGATGTCGGTATAGACTATTATGCGTGTGATGTTCATATTGCAGCACAATTACTATATTTCCTAAGTACACAAGTTTTATAACTTTAATAATATCAGGTTGTGCAACAAAAAGCTAAAACTCAACAAACAAGCCTGAAAACCTGTCATTAACAATATCAAACGGCATGATATATTGATGACAAGAGTTAAGCAAGATAAAAATGCTGGTAGTAAAATCTACTGATCTGTATTGTTAAGATACATGTATAAAGTTTCAGGGAACTGTACAAAGCAATACATTAGAGTGACTACACATTAGGTGAATATAAAGAGTACAAAGAAAATGCCATTTCATCAACGACAAGGATATATAAATATACTTTGATAAAAACAATACAATTAATTTAGATAATATAAACCTCTTGTACCCAATATTTATCAATATTTCTATTACAAGTAATAAGAATACTGAATAAAATAATCAGCTAAAAGTAAGAAAATTAAGATGTTGACAAAAGCAGTTGACCATAAACAATGACAAATATTGGTCATGGCTAGGAAATAACCATCTTGTTACCTAGCCACATATTGTCCATATACACAACAGCTTTATAATGCTGAAAAATGCTTAATTCAAGTAAAAACTACATGAATTAAATAACACAGAAAACTTGGCACAGCTACATTTCAAGTAATCATAAAACAGTTTTTAAAGATTTGACACAGATTAACTTATAACAAACTATCAAAGCATTTAAATTGATTGTACATTTTTATAATACACTTGTCAAAAAGTTTAAAATGTTGATGTTCTCTGTAACATACCAATTTGACAATTGCAGAAATAAATCTTAACAAAACAAATGCATGGAGAACAAGCTATATTCTAGAAGTGCTATATTGCACTATAAAATACATAAACATTTATTTATATATATATTTATTTAAAAAAAGGCACATAATGGCTACCCAAGACAAAAATAGCTACAACAAGTACACTTTTAAATGCATCACATCACTGCATTATCACATTCCACGTATTTATAAATTATATAAACTAACAATTATAATCATTAAACAAGAGGGCCATGATGGCCCTGAGGTCGCTCACCTGTATATAGGCCCCCAACCCCCATCCCCCCCCCAACGTTGCAGGGCCAATTTAACCCAAGGGCTTTTATTTGCACAAACTCGGTAGACACCCATAAGAAGATGTTTCATGCTAAACATCTAAGCTCTAGCTCATTGGGCTTTATTGAAAGAAGATTTTTTTAAGTTTTTACTACATGTGTACACATATAGTTAAACACAATGACACCCCTGGGGCCGGGCCAGTTTTACCCCAGGGCTTTTATTTGAACAAACTTTGTAGACACTTACTAGAAGATGTTTCATGCTTAATATCTAAACTCTAGCTATTTGGGTTTTTTTCAAAGAAGATTTTTAAGTTTTTGCTATACACATATAAAGAAAAATCAATGACCCCCAGGGCGGGGCCAATTTTGACCCCAGGTCTTTTATTTGAACAAACTTTGTAGACACTCACTAAAAGATGTTTCATGCTTAATATCTTAACTCTAGCTATTTGGGTTTTTTTCAAAGAAGATTTTTTTAAGTTTTTGCTATACACATATAAGGAAAATCAATGACCCCCGGGGCGTGCCAATTTTGACCCCAGGGCTTTTATTTGAACAAACTTGGTAGACACCTATTAGAACATGTTTGATGCTAAATATCTTAGCCATAGCTCTTTGAGTTCTTTAAAGAAGATTTTTTAAGTGTTTACTATATGCATATAGGGAAAATCAATGATCCCCGGGGCGGAGGCCAATTTTGACCCCAGGGCTTTATTTGAACAAACTTGGTAGACACTTATTAGAACATGTTTCATGCTAAATATCTTAGCTTTAACTCTTTTTGGTTCTTTAAAAGAAGATTTTTTTAAGTTTTTTACTATATGCATATAGGGAAAATCAATGACCCCTGGGGTGGGCCAATTTTGACCCCGGGCTTTTATTTGAACAAACTTGGTAGAACACCCTATTAGAACATGTTTGATGCTCAATATCTTAGCCATAGCTCTTTGAGTTCTTTAAAAAAAGATTTTTTAAGTTTTTACTATATGCATATAGGGAAATCAATGACCCCCCGGCGGGGCAATTTTGACCCGCAGGCTTTTATTTAGAACAAAATTGGTAGACACTTATTAGAAACATGTTTCATGCTAAATATCTTAGCTTTTAACTCTTTTTGGTTCTTTAAAAGAAGATTTTTTAAGTTTTTTACTATATGCATATAGGGAAAATCAATGACCCCCCCCCTGGGGCGGTGCCAATTTTGACCCCAGGCTTTTATTTGAACAAACTTGGTAGATTACCTATTAAACATGTTTGATGCTAAATATCTTAGCCATAGCTTTTTGAGTTCTTTAAAAGAAGATTTTTTAGTTTTTACTATATGCATATAGGGAAAATCTATGACCCCCCGGGGCGGGGCCAATTTTTGACCCCAGGGCTTTTATTTGAACAAACTTGGTAGACACCATTAGAACATGTTTCATGCTAAATATCTTAGCTGTAGCTCTTTTGGTTCTTTAAAAAGATATTTTTAAGTTTTTACTATATGTATATAGGGAAAATCAATGACCCCCCGGGGCGGGGCCAATTTTGACCCCAGGGCTTTATTTTGAACAAACTTGGTAGACACTCACTAGAAGATGTTTCATGCCAAATATCTAAGCTCTAGCTCTAATGGTTTTTTAAAAGAAGATATTTAAAGTTTTTTCTTTCGGTTGCCATGGCAACCAGAGTTCTGCATGGGAATTAAATTCTTTGAACAATTTTAAAGGTGACCACCAAAGGAACATTCCTGTGAAGTTTGGATGAAATTGGCTTAGTGGTTTATGAGGAGATGTCATTTAAAGTAAAAGTTTACGGACGGACGGACGGACGGCCGGACGGACGGACGACGGACGGACGCCGGACGAAAAGCGATCACAAAAGCTCACCCTGTCACTTTGTGACAGGTGAGCTAAAAATGGAAACAAATTTAAGTCAAAATTGAAAAAAAAAATCTATGAAATCATAGTGTTATAACAAAACAGAAAGTCTCTGAAAGATAGAAACTACATATTACTTTTGTAGTAAAGATGTTTATCAATAAAACCGGTTGAATGCATCAGAAGCACCTAATAAAAAATAATTCAAACAAAAGTCAGTTTCATGATATATCCTATTTTGTTTTTTTTCTTTAAATTTAAATTATCTTGTTATTATTCCTTTGTTGATTCACCTATACATGGTTCCACTTTAGTCCCATTTTCTGTATTTTCAGCATTCTGGTTCAATGCAGGTGCTTTTTCTGAGGGCAATTTTATTTTAGAAGGTTGCCCAGAACCTTTTCTAGAAGGAGAATTTTGTTGGGGTTTTAGACCCTGAAGTTAAAGATTACCATTTAGTAGTTTTCCATGATTTTGGGGGTTTTAGGGATATGACTGTGCTTAAAAGGGAAATGGGGGCATTACAATGTTTTTTCCCTTTCTAGAAATTGGCTGCTTCATTGAAAGGTTGTTTGCCCCCATGATTTCTTGACGTTCCCCCTTTCAGGAGTTTATTACCTTAGGGGGTTGAAAAAACTGTTTGTTTTTCTTTTGACATCGGACCCCAGAAAAAAGACCCGGCGCTGGGAAGAAATTTAAAGGGATTAAAAATTTTTTTTACTTTATTTTACTGTTTTACCAATGTAGGTTTTCAATGTGACATTGAAAGAATTTTATGAAAATGCTTCGCATCGTAGTTACTTATGCACTTATTGAAAAAGTTTGACATCAATTTTGTCATCAAATAATATCATTGTGACAAAGAATTAGCCATGAAGAATAAATAGGATGATTATAGATAATAGATTGTAGTGAAAACAATAGTCATAGATCCTATGCCAATTTGGCAACACAAATTAATTTTATAAAAGTAAAAGTTATTGCTAGGAATGCGGATTACCTTTCCTCTGATAGGATAGTTTGTATTGTGACGACTGTTGTACTGATGTTCATAAGATATCTTTTCTTTAAAAAACCTTTGTTTTCCACTCTTGGGTCTTAGAAAGTTAACCGGTACTGAAAGTAAAAGTAATTCATAACATTTTGTATAATTGATTGAGTAAAACATATTATATAAATGATTCATTATAATCATACATTTACATTATATAATCTGCACTAAATTATTTCAAAGATTGAGTACCGTTGACATTCATAATGTGATGGATGTCAATGTAAGAAAGTTGGCAGTGACCCAACATGGCAAACTGAACCCGTAACAAATGACTTCTTAAACTCAGTTAAAAAAGCCATAGAATAGAAATAGAAAAACAAATTGTGCATGTAAGATGAAAAATATTTCACTGTTGAACACCAGCTTTTATATTTACGCCTCTTATATTTCGATCTTACATGCAAGACAAACAATTATCCTCTATCTAATCTTATTTTTAAATGAAGTTTTACAGTCCTTAGCCATTTTGTTTTAACAAAAGGCAATGATTTGCACAGCAGCTGTAAACTTAATATTTTCCTTGAATCTGACCATAATGCATAGACTCTAAAATGACTCTTAATCTGTCTCTACTTCAAATTATCAGATTATTGGATTACTGTAAGAATTTTATCACAATATATTTGTTAACAAAGGAATACATGTCAATATTTGAGGTTTTATCATTAATAAGGATTGTAAACCGACTGCCGCTCCGCTACTGACAGGAAATATCTAGCTCAATGGTAACTGTTTATGGGGCTAACAAGGCTCTGCCGAGTTTCCACTTACAGTTACCCTAGAGCTAGATATTCCTGTCTGTGACAACAGTCTGTGGTTGATTCTTTTTCTTGCATGTTACCAATTAAAAATATTTCCCAAAAAATACGAAAACTAATATTTTCATTTAGCACTTTTCTTATAGAAGCGTATGAACTTTATTCATAACGGCACAATGACGTCATCCTAAGACTGCAATTCATTTTGAAAAGGCGCATTGGAATGATGTAATTTAAAACAACTCCTGTCTTAAATGTTAAGACTGGTTTTTATTGCACCCGGCGGGTGTTAACAGCAGATAATACTGTGATATACAAGATAATGTAATTCCAGGTAAAAGGTTAAGAAGAGATCTATCAATAACTGACAAGATATTGTTACACAACTTCTAAATTTCTCCTACTCCCAATACATTTTACAACATAAGATCAGTTACCTGTTCCAAGAGCAGGCTCTGTGTTTGGATTAGAAGTGTGTCTTAATGAGCCAAATGCTGAACCAGTTGGCTTTTCCCTATCTTGAAAATCAGCTCTATATATGGTGTCATCTGTTCTTGGTGGAACTTGAAGAGGTTCGTTTGAGACACGAGAGGGCCACCATTGATCCTGCTCTTCTTTAGTGAATTCTGTGTATACACTGCATATTGGCTCATTTAGCAGACGTACATTATGCCTCAAAAAGCCACAGGAGCCTGGATGAGGTCTGTTTAGTCTATAATCTGGTGCAACCTGTGGAAGGACCTCAGTTTTCCTATTGTAAATATCAGGTAAGGCTAGTCCCTGATTCTCAAGCCAGACTTTTCTCCATTCTGATGGTCTGTTAGATTCTACAAAATCATTCTTTAAGTGTTCATCTTCTGCATGTTTACTGATTACTCTGAATGTATCAGGACTGAAATAAGAATAGCATTATTAAATAAATATTTTTACCACCAAACTATGTACATAATCATCACAACATGTCACTTGGTTTTAGTATAATGTAAAACTTCAGCCTTTAAAAACAATCAGTTTCCCTCAGTACACAATTTCAGGTAAAAATTACCCATTTCAGTAAATGTCCTAAGTAAATTGTGATTTTCACTATTGAATATAGAAAAACAGAAATTGTGCGTAATTATGCAATAAAATAACTGTTGACGTTCTTTATTTAGATATGTGACATAATCAAAAAACATGTAGTGTAACCACTTAAAAATCTGATACGCTGGAAATAAGTATGGAAACAAATCAGGCGCAATTTTAATAGGTACGGCAGCATTTATTTGTTGATATCATCGTTAGAATCAAACTAATATATCCAAAATGGTGATTTTATCTCTTGATAACATCACTGTTTGTCGTTCGGATGCACATCATTACATCACTCGGGCTACGCCTTGTGATCTAATTCCTTGCATCCAAACTCCAAACAGTAATGTTATTGAGCAATAAAACCACTGTACGTTTGGGATATATTATTTCTTTATTATCATTTATTTTGGGAAATATATATTTACACACTATAATTTCACGTATATATCATCATACATATAAAACACACAAAAAGGCAACAAAAATATAATTATCTAAAATAATTAGTATTGTTAAATATTACCCTAGGACTGCCCATAAATTAGCTAAAAGCTTATTTGAATGGGGTCCAATTACTATATTAACACACTAAATTATATAAATCATAACTCAATTTAGTGATATCACAGGTGAGAAAAATGTGCAGCCTGACATGGACTCCAGGGACCCTCGGAATACTGTACCACGGCCTTATCAACTGAGCTATACGGCCGCTTACACACTATCTCTCCTAATTAGTGAACAGTTCTGATCTGCATTCAAGACAGACTCCCCCACTATATTGAAATTTGTCCTCAATTTTTTACATGAGTTAACTTTGACAGATGTTTTTTTTTAATGAAGATGAAGGTCTAAGAGTAGAGCATCAGACTCTTAATCCAGAGGTTGTGGATTCAAATCAAGTTGGAGATAATTCTTTAAATTTGCTTCTTCAATCTAAACTATCAAGTGCATTTACTGGTTAAGATTCACAACAATCACACATATGGCACAACTTAAAAGGATAAAGTATAGGCCACTTAAGAGGGTCAATAATTAGATTGGAGGTAACAAACATTTTAATTTAAATACACCTTATTTCGTATAAAAAATAAAGTTATTAAAGTTAAATATAAAATGTCATACTTATATCTTTCGAGAACTCTCTTTTTCCGACAAAGAGGTGGCATATATATCGCCATTATGAGTGATTAACCTTGATATATCCCATAAAATTAACGTAAAAAAATATTTCTAAAATTCATCCAAAAACAGGTGTGTAGTCCGCCATGTTGTTGTCACTGGTTGCTAGGGATTAATTAAATTATTTTTTGGTAAAACTTATATTTGAGTTAAAAGCTCTGAATCAAACTTTGATTTTTATATTAAATGAAAGAAAAATATTTTTGTTTTTAAAAAAAATAAACTTTAAGAAACGTAAGAAAAGAAATTCCGTTACGTCACTCATGACAACACAGCAACAAGATGGCGGCTATGGTTAGGTTGCTGAACGAAACTGATGCCATAGTCGAAACATCGTACGAGAGAAAGAAGTGAGTTAAATTAACTATTCCTTCTGTTTAACGTAGCTTCAGATGTGATTTATATGATGAAAGTATAATAATTGTTTGTTTGTTTCATACAGGAACTTTCATGAATTTATCAGAACATATGCGTTCGTACTCAAAAAATTTCGTTCCAAAATTGTCGTGCTTTAAAGTTTTGAGTAAAGTACAAGTATGACAGGCCAAAATATAAAGTTTCAACTGCGACCCTTAAGCCATTATGCACATCTTCGGACCATTATCGCAAAATGGCGAGCAGCAACCAAGTATTAACCTCTAAAGAATCACCACATGAGCAATTATAAAGCTAGTTCATTTTGTACTTTCAATGTTTCATAGAAACATGATATATATGTACTCAGTTTTTTTAAAACTCATATCGTTTAGTTTAAAAGTGTCATATTCTTAATAAAACATGGTTTTAAAGTGTATATTATGTAAAATTCTTAGTTCTTAGTTCTTCTTGGATAAAACAAATTCCCCATGAATACCGGGTGTATTATGTATGCATTTAATTTTCCAATTTGTTTGGTACTTGCACAACTCTCAAAGTAGGAGAAAAAACTCTTTATGAAAAAAATATTTATGATGGTCAACTATCATTTTCCTTTCCTTTTTTAATTTATTGTTGATATATATTTGTAGATTATCAGCTTTTTTGTCCATTGGTTTGCATTTGAGCCACACCATGACAAAACCAACGTAATGCGTTTGCGACCAGCATGGATCCAGACCAGCCTGCGCATCCGCACTGTCTGATCAGGATCCATGCTGTTTGCTATCAGTTTCTCTACTTGAAATAGGGTTGGTAAGCGAACAGCATGGATCCTGATCAGACTGCGCGGATGCGCAGGCTGGTCTGGACCCATGCTGGTCGCAAACCCACTATGTTGCTTTTGTAGTGACACAGCTCATTTAATTTCATGACTTATTAAATGGGATATTTCAGTAAAGCAGAGATAGAGAGATTACAGGAGTTTTCAGCAGCTGTGAGAGTACAAGCATGGTTCAGAGGAGCTAGAGTCAGAGTTTATATGAAGTATGTTTCAAATTTCATCTATAGTTTAAACTCTGATATTCTAAGATTATCAATCATTTATAACAATGAAACTTTTCAAAAAATGATCATTGCAGGTCACTAAGTTCTCTGTATATATAAAGAATAGTTATGATTCATGATACTATCAAAATAATAATAATTGACATTATTTATAGCTTAATGAAATGTTCATGAAAAAAGAGGAACAGCCAACATACATCATATGTTTAATTTTAACTTTACAGTACGGGAGATAGAAAGGAGAACCATTATTAATGGGTTAAACTATTCAAGACTTTGAAAGGTAATAAATATTTACATGTACATTTAAATCAATTAATTACAGACACATCAACAACTGTGCTACTGAGATACAGAGAAAATGGAGGGGTTTCATGGGCAGAAATTTCTTCAGGTTGTATGTAAAGGTAATATATTTTTGGCATATAAATAAAGTTATTCGGTGATACTCATTTTAAACATGACTAGAGATATTAGAGTTGTGAGGCTGTAAGAACAAAGACTTGACATACTTTAAACTAGAAACAAAAAGAAATTGCCATGCAACATCTGCAGATTTAACAATAGATTATATTTAAAAATATTTTTATATAAATACATGCACATTTTAATAACATAATATTTTATTTTGAAAAGTGTTGGAATTTGAATTACTTGTATTTCAGAACTGTGTACTGGTCATGAAGTTGAACTACTTCAATTCTCAAGCTACAAAGGTAAATTTTTATAAATGATATGTATAGATTTCTGATAGAAATCAGTGAATTTTATAAAAAAAATCCCAAAACCAAACAAACAAAAAAAATAAATAAAAAAACACACACAAAAAAAAATATGATGCAATTCTTAAAAAATAAATTGATGTCTTGAATTTATTTTATAATTAATTCAAATAAATGTTTGATGTATGTTTAAAGGTACAGAAAATGTGGCGAGGATATTATGTGAGGAAGTATGTGTTCAACTACTACAGTAGGAAGAGATATCTGGAGGCTCTTGTCATCAAGAATGACATCATTAGGTAACATATATCATTCTAGATATAGACTTCTATTTAGAGAAATATTTGTCATAAATACAGGGTGATGTGAATTTAATAGAGGTTTGAACTATTTCTGTCTATATTACCGTTAAGCAAAATTATAATGGTCACAAAACATTCCATTTCAGACAGAAATTGTAAATTTTCATCACTTTACCATTGATTATTCTGCTGTTTTCTGTCAATAAAACTGAAGGGATATTTTCTGTTTTGTGTATCAAAATTAGTGATACTTTTGGTGATGAATACCAATTTCAATATCTTTTCAGGAAGTATTTTACTGAAGCATTTTTATGCCCCCACAATGTGGGAGCATATAGCGTTGCACTTGTCCGTCCGTCAATCCGTCAGTCCGTACGTCTCGAAATCTTGTGAACGCAACTCCTCTTAAACCGGATGGCAGATTTTGCTTAAACTTACAGGGATGAACAACCTTAATGTGTAGATGGTAGTAAAGGAAGGAATTTTCGCTGCGACCAAATTTTACAGAATTATGGCCCTTTGTTGATTTTTTCACTAGATACTATGTAGAAATTTTGTGAACGCAACTCCTCTTAAACCGGATGGCAGATTTTGCTTAAACTTACAGGGATGAACAACCTTAATGTGTAGATGGTAGTAAAGGAAGGAATTTTTGCTGTGACCAAATTTAACAGAAATTATGGCCCTTTGTTGATTTTTTCACTATATACTATGTAGAAATTTTGTGACGCAACTCCTCTTAAAACCGGATGGCAGATTTTGCTTAAACTTACAGGGATGAACAACGTTAAGGTGTAGATGGTAGTAAAGGAAGGAATTTTTGCTGCAACCAAATTTAACAGAATTATTGGCCCTTTGTTGATTTTTTCATTATATACTATGTAGAAATTTTGTGAACGCAACTCCTCTTAAACTTGATGGCAGATTTTGCTTAAACTTCCAGGGATTAACAACCTTAATGTGTAGATGGTAGTAAAGGAAGGAATTTTCGCTGCGACCAAATTTAACAGAATTATGGCCCTTTGTTGATTTTTAGTTTTCAACTTGTGGCACATGTAGTCCAAAAAATATTTGACCTAGAGTCATGAGATTGACAGAACAGTGGCGTGTGGGGGCATCCGTGTCCTATGGACACATTTCTAGTTAATTCTTTTTTGTTTTTATTTGTTTTGATTTTTGAGTTTGCATTTTTTTCTTCTTCTTCACATAATTATTAAAATTAAAATAGCTGTTAGTAATTGTGTTACTAATGAAATTTTTCATGAGGCCTGAATACCTTGAATCATAATTGACTTTCACTGGTGTAATAAGCAGGTACATGTATTAATGTTTGAACAATTTGCTGTTTGCTACAGGAATGAACTGGAGGAGTATTCTGAACAACAAGAACAGAACAGAAGACGACAAAATGAAGCTAAAGAGAAGTTGACTCAGGAGAGACTGGCGAGAAAATATCACTATCTCATCAGTACACATGTTATACCGGGAGTCTTTAACTCACCATATCAACCGTATGTTGTTAAAAAATATCCTCTTTCCATGTGTGAACATTATGATTATAATTTATTTCTGAAAAACTAGTACACATTCGCTTATTTAGAATTGTAAAGGCAGTAAGTTTTCTGACATGTAAATCTGGTTGACCTTCTGAATGTTTACATTTAAAAGTAGTAGTTAGAAGACTTGGAAATAAATTTATAAATTCTTTTGAATGTTTATCTAAAATTTATACATTAGTCATTGACATATCACACTTCAAATATCATTGTCATTAAGTATAACTAATTCATCTGCCCATGAAACTTGAAATATTTTATGATTTAAAAATAACTTCTTTATTGTTCCATATTATATTAAAATCCATTATTTACACTCATTTACTGTATTTAAGGTACCCTAGTGAGATGGAGTATGCCCTTGCCAGTGTGAAACCTCTGATACACAAGAAAAAGCCAAGTACAGACAATCCATATGACCCAGCATGGAAGAGTTATGGGCACGAGCTTCCCAAACCACAACAGCTTCCACCTCTTCATGGCAAACCTCAAGTATGTATGATAATGTCAAGCGTAAATTTTTATGTCTTTCAAGGACACGAAAGCTGTAGCTTTTGCCAAATTTCAACAAAGAAGCTAACATATGTCCAAAATGTGATCATTATATTTATATTTATTGGTTGCTCACTATAATATTGAGCTAGCCTTGTTCCAAAATTTCTGTCAGAAGTAGAAGTTATTTAGTTAGCACATTAGTACTTTATAGATAGTAAAGACACCATTAAACTATGATGACATGTTAATGATTGTGTTTGTGTATATTACACATAAAGGGTCCATTCCGTGAGCCAGAGGATGTTCAGAAGCAAAGGTATAAAGGCTTCCAGCCGAGTCTGCGTGTAGCCACGTCATTTACAGCCCTTGAGGATGCAAGGGAGAAAATGAAAGCAGAGGAATGGGTTACAAGACTCAATGATGATACGTAAGCTTCAATATTAACCAAACATTTAAGTACTATTTGACATTGTGAATTTCTGTTAATATAATATGGTGCCGATATTTCAAGTTGTAATTGTAAAACATACGCTTCAATAGTTTTTTTTGGTTTTTAAAGTCACTATGTTTTGGAAAAAAAAAAAAAAAAAAAAAAAAAAAAAAAAAAAAAAAAAAAAAAAAAAAAAAAAAAAAAAAAAAAAAAAAAAAATTTGAAAAAAAATTCAACCAAAATTAAAATTTTTTTCAAATTTGGGGGTTTGGTGGAAAAAGAAAAAGTAAAAAAATTTTAAGGAAGTTACATATCATTTTCTTGTGTTAGCGTAAAACGTAAAAAAATTTCAACTGTTTTAATAAATCTCTTTATTTCCTGTGATAATGATAAATTTTTTTCAAAGAAAGAAATGAGTCATTTTGAAAATCATGTTTACATTGTAGATGATATATTTATCATTTAAAGATCATCAATTTAGATGAGTATTTTATTTTTTAGTTTCTTACCTTTCACGAGACGAAGCTACCAGTATGATCCACTCTTACATACAAAATCCAACTTTGGCCATCCTCCCTATGGAACAAAATATTTCAGAGAAGAATTTATTGACAAACATATTACACATCTGGTAAGTGCTTTTTTGTTTCATAATGAAAAGTAATAGACTGAAGTAGGGGAGTCAAGTAAATCCTAGCTTATGAATATGATAGAAGGTTTTGTGATTAGTTTAAGCTAAAGGTGCTATGTTAGTTTTGTTGGAAACTTAAACTTCATTTTTTACCCTTTATTGAAAAAAAGATAAAAATTACAAATCCATTTAGAAAGTTTACATATTGACATAGTAATGTACAAAATCATTATTAAAAGAGGTTACATCATAAGATGCATGTTGATCAGAAGTTATACTTGTTTTACTGTTAGTATTACAAGCCCATTATTTAACAACAAAGATTATTTTTACACCCTATGCAGAGTGCAAGACAGATCTCCGTAGAGCTACTCCGGGATATCTCGGTTAGAAATATGTTGTCATTTAATATATTTTCAATCATTTAAAAACATAATAATTTACAATATTACTATTGTACAGCATGTAGGAATTTAATGTTTATATATTGTTTTGGATGAATCAATGATTGGGGAAGAAAGCTTCAAATAAAGAACCTGTGATTTACTTGCTTATCACTGGGAATCAGTTAACATTATTTTAACTCCACTTTTAGTCTCTCACTCTGGGAAATTGTGTATTGCACTTAAACTTCTACAAAATGGAGTTCTTTTATGTAACAGGATTTTAATGTCAAAATGTGATAATAGTAAAGTCTGTATACAGATGTACAGATTAGTCAGGCTCTACAGTGGTCATAAGTGTCTGTTTAAACTGTAAGAATTTGATCTATCTATTTATACATTTGTATTTATGATGAAAACAGAATATAAACAATATTATCTAACCTGAAAAACGTTTATTCATTAAACCTTACTGGAACAAAACAGCATTATTAATCATGAATTTATTCAGACTTTAACTATCTTTATGTTTGTTGAATTACATGAAGTCTTGTATGTATTGTTAATTGTCAAATTACATGTAAGGCATGTGAATGTTGTGTGTTCTGTTAAGATTTATGACACTAAAAATTAAGGTCACAATTGATCATATTCACTTTATAAATGTTGTTGTCGTCTATTTATTGGCACATTGTAGTCCTTAAGATTTATTAATAGTTCCATTATATTTATACATGAAATTTTTTCCATAATTTAGTATCTGCCACTTTATATATTTGCTTATTCAATTTACAAGTGATATAACTTTTGAGACTATATAGTCTAAACAAATGTTCTAATTACACATGTATCAAGCTGGAGTTATCAGTAAGTTCTGTAGAGAGACATGATATGATATTCTACATCACAGACAAAAATATAATAAACACATGTACCCAATATATGTGATAGTGTGAAATGCAAATAATGCAAAATGATGATGCCAGTGGTAATCATTTGTAAACAGCATATACCTACCCTGACTGGTGATCACAGCCTGATAGCTTAAAAAGAAATGTCACATAAATATGACTTACAGTAACATTGTACATAATTTTGGGTATATTTGCCATGTAAATTATATCCCATGTCTTTGTACTGTATTTATTGAACATTTCATCATGATCATGCCAATAATGACACATATATTAGGCCATTTATACATGCACATTTACATGATTTTTAAAGTGCATAATTATATTGTATGTATAGTTTATATTTTAAATGATATTTACAGGTGACACCCTTTGAAACTTACTATATGGTACAGTGTTTAATTGCTTTTACATCTCTATCATTCATTGTACCAGAAATCAGAATCATAATGACTAATAGCTGTGTTGATCAAATGCTTCCTGATCATGTATTGCATGTTACAGCATGTTCAATACAAGTTTTCTGTTTTGTTTTGCTCCAAAAATTTTCAGATTTTGTTACTTTTGTGGAGAAATTACCATAAATAACCATGAATTTTAACACAAAAAGTAAACTGAACAACTGCTAATGTACATGTACTTATGTGTGAGTCTTGACTGCTTTTTAACATTAGAGAACTGCTGATATGTTCACACCAGTGGCATTACTCACTGGTCATGTTACAGCTTTGTCTCTTACATAACTTGTCTTTTCTCTGTTGAATCTGTCATATTTTGTTAATGTTCAATATTTACAAGTATTTATTTTTTAATACATACCATATGACTTTAGAAAATCTGTTTTTGTTTTAATGATAAATATTATTAGAAGTGTACCTATCCACAGTGTTATATGCATGTTATTTTAAATGGGAGAATGTCTTTACATGTATTTATCTATTTGTGTTCTCTATTTCAGCCCTTCAAGACCGTAGTGCCTCCTATCCCAGTGTTTGAGAAACTCAACGATACTTACTCCCAGGGACAAGTCTGATTTCCTTCTTCATTCGGATTATATAATGGTTTTATTTTGTGGTGATAATCAATGGCAATATAATAAAAATAGCATCAACTAACCTTCCATTCATTTGATTATTATTAAGGAGTTCATATTTAGTTGAAACACAAACTGTTGTTTAATGTGATTTTATTCACATAAAATTAAACTTTTATCAAATCAAAAGGAAATGTCCGAGATATGTATCTCTTGACAATAGCAGAAAGAAGCTTTAAATGTATATACATGTACATATACAATTTTAGATTTTTTTACACAAAAAAGACATACATGTAATTAATGGATTATTACAAAAAATTATATTGACTATACATCACCTTGTTGACATATTTAAGTATTCTTGTTGAACCAAGTGGCTTCTTCATATATTTTCCCTGTCTCTATATAATAAATCATGGTTATAAGGTGTATATATTGTAAATGTTAGTATCTGTGATATTTCTTTGCTCTTATAAGTTTACATATAATTTTTGTTATCAGTTTTTTTATAATATGTTGTTTATATTGAAATAGTGGAAAATAATGATAACTTTCGGTCAAAGTTAAATCTTGTGAATAATTGACTCATTGCTTACATATGCTGAAATGTTTACAATGATGGGAGGAAAATACATAAAATTGTAGTTACAAATGTTAAGGATTTCATGTTGAATATCATATGATCTTTGTATCATTTTCATCTATAATCATGTACTTTCTCATTATCCGTCCATATTTTTTGTTTTTGATAATAAAATAACATGAAAAAGAAAAGGTTTTGATTTTTATTCCGATGGTGTAACCCCCATAAAATCAAGCTCTGCTATAACATGAAAGACTGTTATGTAGTCTTTGCTAGATAATTTGCATATTTATTGCAAGATACATCAAATTATCAAATCTAAGGGGAGTAAGCCAGTGCATTGCTAAGTTATGTATTCTACATGTCTTTTTGTGGCAAAGATCAAAGTAACATTTAACTTTGACCTGACCTCTAAAAGCATGACTTGAATACCCCCTATTCATGTAGCTTTGCCTGGGGTGTTTAATGATGAAATATGAGAACATAATTATATGCTTCAAATGTGAAAATGTCAAAATAAATAACACTTTGGACCGGCATTCTCAAGCATTTGAGCAGACAAGCTTATAGTAGTAAAAGACCCTGTAACTTTGACCTTTGACACATTCACCTAAAATTCAATAGGGGTCATCTACTAGTCATAACCAACCTCAATACCAAATATGAAGACTGTTGACCAAAGCACTTGTGAGCAATTGAGCGGACAAGCTTTTTGAACTAAGGCCCCTGTGACCTTTGACCCAGTGACCAAAATCAATATGGGTCACCTAATGGTCATGATTAACCTCCATGTCAAATATGAAGACTGTGGGTCATAGGGTTCTTAAGATATTGGGCGGACAAACCTTTTTAAGTCAAAGCCCCCGTGATGTTGACCTTTGACCCAGTGACCTCAAAATCCATAGGGGTCATCTAATGGTCATGACTAATCTCCATGCCAAATATAAAGACTGTGGGTCACAGGATTCTTAAGCTATTTCAGTTAAGGCCATTCTGACCTTTGAGCCAGTGACTTCAAAATCAATACCATCTACCAGTCGTTACCAACCTCAATGCCAAATATGAAAACGGTTGACCAAAGCATTCTTAAGCAATTGAGCAGACAAGCTTTTTGAACTTGAGGCTCCCGTGACCTTTAACCCAGTGACCTCAAAATCAATAGAGGTCATCTGCTAATCATGACTTACCTCCATGCAAAATATGAAGACTTTGGGTCAAAGGATTCTTAAGTTTTTGGATGGACAAGCTTTTTGTTAATCAAGGCCCCTCTGACATTGACCTTTGACCCAGTGACCCAAAATCAATAAGATCTACTAATCATGACAAACCTCCTAGTCTGGTTCCCGTCGTACTATAAAATTTAGTACTATTGAACGGAGAGAAAAGGGCAGGTAATCCAGACTAGACAAACCTCCATGCTAAATATGAAGACTGGGTCAAAGGAGTCATTGGGCAGACAAGCTTATTTTCGTCAAGGTCCCTGTGACCTTGACCTTTGACCCAGTGACCTCAAAATCAGAAGGGGTCATAGGAATCGTAAGTTATTGGATGGACAAGGAAAAACCAACAAACGGTCGGACGGACAAGCTGATTCCAGAATACCCCCCAAAAAATGTTGTGCAGGGGTATAAATATATTCTATATGTTTGAAATTCTGTTTTTATGCCTTGTTGATAAATTTCATCACTTTAAATCTTTTCAGTAGCAATCAGACCACTATAAAGACTAGCCAATGTGGACATTTGTTTCATAAGTGAAAGTAAATTATACTGTTGGCTGTTCAATCTTAAAACCTTCTAAAAATTACTGATGGAAAGTTGTAAATTGTAAGCTATACAAGACCACTATGCACATTCAGCAGAATTTAGTTATTTGATATCATACTGGACTATCAGACATTTGCAGCCATGCTCGCAATAAATAGATTTGGACTATCTGGTGCTTGCAATAAAAGACTAGGGCTATTTGATGCTTGAATAATTAGACTAGAACTTTTTCATGCTTGCAGTCATTTTCACAATAATTAGACTTGGACTATCCCACTCTTGCAGCCATGCTTGTAATAAATAGACTAGGGTTATTATGATTGTTACAACCATGCGTGAAATAAATTGATTCGAGCTATATGAGGCTTGCAGCTATGCTTGCAATAAATAGACAAGGGCTATCTGAAACTGGCTGCCCTGTCCACAATAAATAAAGTATCTGATGCTTGCAACCATGCCCACAACAAGAATACTAGGATCATTTAATGCTGCAGCAATGCCCACAATAAATAGACAATCAACAAAAAATAACTAAGAATACATACAAATTTATTTCTTAAAATTATTACATCAATTGAAACATATAAATATCTAACAGATAATAATCAAATATACATAATGGACGGAATGTTAAGAACACAAAGAAAAAACATTTTTTCTAAAATAGAGATTCTTTTCTATGTACCACTGTTTGGTTCAATATTTCTGTGTAACATTTTCACCATCATTTTATTAATGAAGTTGCTCAGATATTTTTGCAAAACTTTATTCAATATTTCAATAAAAATTTTAAATTATCAGAAATGTTTCAGAATTTTAAAAAGTTACAGATACATATATAAATAATCAAAGAGTGCATGTATATTTGCTAGTATCAAGCCTCATTTGGTACATTATCCTTCTCAGAAGCATCTGGTTGTTCAGCTTTCTCCCACTGTGTCAACAACTCTGATGTTACTTCTGTAAATAATCTATCCCAGTCCCAGGGTTTGTCCTCCTGTAATAAGTTACATAAACTATTTATATTACTGCTTCAAAAAATATAACTTGTACACTTTAATGCCAGTTGATAAGAACGGAAAGCGCTTTAGTATTTCTAATCAGTATACCTTTATACATGTACATGTATATATTTTTTGGGGTATTCTATCTTAAGTAATGTCAGGGGCTCATCTGCATTATGCAAAGCAGAACTTATCTACAACTAGAACTATCACTAAATGTGATTAATAAATGAAATGAGGAAGTTACTTGTAACAGAATACCTTGCAAAAGAATTGAAATAGAGTTATGATTGTGGGCAATTAAAGGTAGTTGTGGTTCTTGTATGCTGCATTTCAAAGTGGCTGACCATTGATAAAGTTTTATTGAATTACTATGTAACAAGTCCAGAAAGATTTACGCTTCTTGAGCAATGCACTTCCTGTCATTGTGCTTCACCATTGTATGAAGTTGCATTGAATTCTAAACGTAAGTTTTTATGTTAGGCACCAGACAAGGAAAAGTAACAAAGGGCAATAACTCTACAAATACTGAAGATGAAGTTATGGTTATTGTACACTGCACTTCCACTCATTGCTCTTGACCATTGTATTGAATTCCAACTACTAGTTTTCAAGTTATGCACTAGACAAGGAAAAGTAACAAAGGGCAATAACTCTGTAATTAGTCAAGATGGAGTTATGGTTCTAATGCACTGCACTTTCTCTAAATGTGCTTTACCATTGTATGAAGTTATATTGAATTCCTACCATTAGTCTTCAAGTTATGGTCCGGACAAAAGAAAGCAATGGAAAAGTAACAATGGGCAATAACTCTGTAATTACTTTACAGTTATGGTTCTTGTGCACTGCACTTCCCCTTATTGTGCTTGACCATTGTATGAAGTTGTTTTGAATTTCAACCAGTAGTTTTCAAGTTATGCTCCGGACAAGGAAAAGTAACAAAGGGCAATAACTCTGAAATTAGTGAAGATGGAGTTATGGTACATGTGCACTGCACTTTCTCTCAATGAGCTTGACCATTGTATGAAGTTGTATTGAATTCCAACCATTACTGATTAGTCTTCAAGTTATGCTCCGGACAAGGAAAATGCAACGGACCGCTGGACCGACTGACTGACTGACCGACCGACCACCGAGTGACTCCTATATACCCCCTAAACTTCGTTTCGGGGGTATAATGATAATTTACCCTTTATTCATGTTAAGTTTTTAACAATAACTTATCAACCTTACCTCTATAAGATCTGAGTCGGTAGCCAGTGACTTAGTTAGTAATTTCAGATCTATCTCATTATCCTGAAATAAAAACAAAACATTCAAATAAGGTAATAAGTATTTCAATATACATGCACATGTATCCTACCTTATATATATATGAGTTCCTTCAAACTTATGTAAAAGAAGACCATAAAAAAAATGTAAATTTTATGATGACATCAGAAGACTGGCAACCCTTTCCCTTTTGTAGTTTTGAAGAAACCACCTTGCATGCAGAAACTTAACCAAAGTGTTATGCTGACACCAAAAACCACACCTTGGTGAGTACAACAACTCTCCCTATTCTTCAAATAGTTGAGCTAATAAAATTTTAACTTACTACCCTTGTAATAAAAATTCAAAGAAACGATCATATTATATATTTAGCTAGGTCAATAGGTCAGTTACTAGTAAATGAGAATGTTTTTCACTCACATGTCTATGTACGGATACTCTTGAGAAGATACTATAATTACAACAGTTTTTTATTCTAAACACTTTAGTCAGCAGCTACCATACCAGTCTCAATCATTCGAGTAAAATGCCACAAACGTTTTACATGTGCTACAGGCAAGCAGCTAAATAACGCTATGTAACAGTTTACACAGATATAATTTATTTCTTTTGTGCAAAAACTAGCCTAGGAAACTGAGTATCATTTACTTTGATAACCTTGAAATTGTTTCTATATCAGTACATACCAAAGTGAGAAATGCTGCCTGTCTCAATAAATCATTATCTAATTCCTTGTATGTTGCTACACGATTGACTGCCACACTGTAATACAAAATGATTCAATAATATATTACATGCTTTACTCCAATATCAAGCTGATGTATTTCAGTTTCAAGTTTATAAAAATCTAGAAATCAAAGTTATCATTTTATTACCTAGATTGTTGTACTCTTAACAAATCACATCCTTCAGGGTGCATGCACATATTACAGTAGCAGTAGTAATATCAGAGAAAACAACAATCAGAGCCTAGGTGTGCTTTAAGCACAGCTAGAGTTGTATGTTGATATTATATCTTAAAATGTCAGACTTCTTCTATAAGTTGAGCTTAAAAATCACAGTGTTTAAGAAATAAAAGTAAATTAATACATTGTATTGTTAGAGTAACCTGGGTTAATTATAAAGATGAACATACTTGGGAGCATATGCCACTGTTTGTGTGATATCTTCTTCTTGTTGATCCTCTAGATCAGGGATAACTGGTATATCTGTAAATATATAAACATTCTACAAGTATACAGATTATAATAGTGGTCATCTCCTTACTTGATTTAATATTAACTTTTATGTCTATACCTTCTCCAATGTCCACAAGCCACAAATTCATTTCTTTGTCTAATGTTGTAATATTGGTCATTTTTTAAACTAGCTAAAACTTTATATTAACATAAGTATTAAATGGGTTATTTGTCATTCAACAGTTATTCAGCAATTTGTTCAAGTTTATACTCTACCTACCATTATCAGAATCATCACTTTTATCTGGACTGTGTGGTCTCAGCCTCTCACTGAAATATAACAGGCAATAAGTCAGTTTTCCATTCTATATAACTTTGATGTGCCAATATTAAGGTTTAATGTACAAAATGTTCATGAATCAAGTTAAATTTATAAAACTAAACAAAGAACATGGTGAGGGTATTTTTCAATGCATGCATCATGCAGTGTTACATATACAATACATTGTATATAATATAAACATGCTCTATATACAACTGAAAAAATAATCAATATATTATACAACAATATCTTAACACAAAATTACACTATATTACCTTACATGATACATTTTTTATGACAAGACAATTATTTACATTTATTTACCAAAACAATGCAAATTTTACTCTTGATATAATTTTTACCATTTTAAATGACTGTTATTTCATAAAACAGTTACAATTGCAAATTTATTGTACAATATAGCAATAATAAATATAATTTCAATTTCCTTGCACTGACCTGCTAAAAGAACAGAAAAACTGTTTATACAATACCAAGTTTTATTTAAGATATCTTATTAAAACATTTATAATAACTAGAACACAAATAAACAAACTACATATATATATAAAAATCTTAATCATGAAATGTAACTGTAAATTAAAACAAACAACAGGGATTCACATGACAACAGTAAGGTGATCAACAGCAACATAATTATGGTGTTCAAGTGTAAAGGTGAAGGGGATTCAATGTTAAGTTGAGAGGCAAATAAGAAGAGGGCCATCATGGTCCTAGACTGCTCACCTAATATCCAGGAAAAGGTCATTATTCTTACAATATTAAGTAAGAAATTGGGTCACATTGGGTGTGTCATTTTTACCACAGCTTCATGATTTATAAAATGTTTGTAAAGGTCAGCTAAGAAATGCTTTATGCCATTTATCTGGGCATTGTAGTCAAAATATTTTGATATGTCAACGCCAGATTCCAAGGTATTTTTGTACTGGGTCAGAATCTAGCTTCTAGTGTGGAGCTATTGCCCATACACAAAATAGCACAATAACTCAAGGCATAGTACAATTAGTTGGACTTCTAGGCATTGTATTGTCACACTTAAGACAATATATATAATTTTCGTAGAGGATCGCATAGAAAATATATGCCAAATAGCTATTCTATGGGCAAAGAAAGTTTAAATAGAGAATCAAATGGTAATTCTGCATGCTCTGGGCTCACAGAAGTATATATTAACTCCTTGATCCCTAAGGCATAGTCAATGATCACTCCATGTCATACTTTATTTAACTTTTGTAAGCGTTAATAAAATGCTACATGCTAAATATTTTCAGGTATTTTTCAAAGCTGACTTAAAGTTTGACCCCAAAGCATATTAATACAGTTAAAAGTTAAGAAGCCACAATATGCAACGACAAAAATCAAATATCTTTAAAAATGGGTATTCAGTTTTTTAGGAAATTTTTTAGATTTTTTTTTTTTTATTCATTTTGAGCTCTGTGCGACTCAAACCCCTTATAAAACATTTGTAAAAAGGTACCTAAGGAAAATTTTTGTGAAGTTTTGGTGGTTTAGGAGATGTTGTTTATAGAAATTGTGATTAGCAAAATATAACTAGAACTGCCACTATCATGGCTTGAATACCCCCGCATACCACTTTGTCAGAATCAACAGTGGCCATTTAGAGCTCAAGGACAACCTCCCTGCAAAATCTGAGGTTATGCCAGTGCATTGCTAAGTTATGTATTCTACATGCTTCAAATGTGAAAATGTCAAAATCAATAAATTGCGGACAGGACATTCTTTAGCAATTGAGAAGAAAAGCTTTTTTTGTCAAGGTCCCTGTGACCTTGACCTTTGACCCAGTGACCTCAAAATCAATAGGGGTCACCTTATAGTCATGATCAACATCCATGCCAAATATGAAGACTGTGGGTCAAAGGAATCTTAAGGAGTGGACAAACTTTTTGAAGTCAAAGTCCCTATGACCTTGACCTTTGATCCAGTGACCTAAAAATCAAAAGGGTCATCTACTAATCATGATCAACATCCATGCCAAATATGAAGACTGTGGGTCAAAGTAATCTAAAGTTATTGGGCAGACAAACTTTTTAAAGTCAAAGTCCCTGTGACCTTGACCTTTGACCTGGTGACCTCAAAATCAATAGGGGTCATCTACTAATCATGACTAACCTCCATGCCAAATATGAAGACTGTGGGTCAAAGGAATCTTAAGTTATTGGGCGGACAAGCTTTTTGAAGTAAAGGCCCCTGTGACCTTGACCTTTGACCACAAAATCAATAGGGGTCATCTACTAATCATGACGTACCTCCATGCCAAATATGAAGACTGTGGGTCAAAGGAATCTTAAGTTATAGGGTGGACAAGCTTTTTGAAGTCAAGGCCCCTGTGACCTTGACCTTTGACCTGGTGACCTCAAAGTCAATAGGGGTCATCTACTTATCATGACTAGCCTTCATGTCAAATATGAAGACTGTGGGTCAAAGGAATCTTAAGTTATTGGGCGGTCAAGCTTTCTGAAGTGAAGGCCCCTGTGACCTTGACCTTTGACCTGGTGACCTCAAAATCAATAGGGGTCATCTACTAATCATGACTTACCTCCATGCCAAATATGAAGACTGTGGGTCAAAGGAATCTTAAGTTATTGGGCGGACAAGCTTTTTGAAGTCAAGGCCCCTGTGACCTTGACCTTTGACCTAGTGACCTCAAAATCAATAGGGATCATCTACTAATCATGACTAACCTCCATGCCAAATATGACGACTGTAGGTCAAAGGAATCTTAAGTTATTGGGCGGACAAGCTTTTTAAAGTCAAGGCCCCTGTGACCTTGACCTTTGACCTGGTGACCTCAAAATCAATAGGGGTCATCTACTAATCATGACTAACTACCATGCCAAATATGAAGACTGTGGGTCAAAGGAATCTTAAGTTATAGGGCGGAAATGAAAAAACCGACGGCCGGACGGACGGCCGGACGGACAGCCGGACGGACGGACAAGCTGATTCCAGTATACCCCCCTTACAACTTTGTTGTGCGGGGGTATAACAAGCATTGGACAACTTACAATCAGAAAAGTTTTTCTAAATGATGAACAAACAACAGCTGTCCAAAAGATAGCTAGTTCAACTATCAAAAGTACTTGCCTGGAAGTGGGGATGATGGCCACTAACAAGTATTTAATGTTTCAAAGCAATACCTCATAAGGTAAAGGAAAATAAGTGGGGCAGTATTGAAATTCTTAGTAGAAAAAGGGGCATAATTTTGTCATTATCCTTGACAGAGTTTTGTTCTCTTGCCTAGAAGTGGGGATTGTTGGTCACTAACAAGTATCAAAGTTTCAAAGCAATATTTCAAATGGTAAAAGGAGATAAGTGGGGCGGTATGAAAACTTAACTGAAAGTATGATGCAGATGCCCAGCAGAGTATAAATATAATAGTCAAGCTAAAATCTATCATTACCAAGTAATGTATTGAAATACATATACTTAAATCAGAGCTGCTTGGACATATATTCAAATAATATCAGCTGTTTGTAAAACAACATATTTAGTAAAATATATATATTAAATCAATATGCATAATAAAAAGAATATTTAGCAAAATTTCATTACAATAACAAGCTGCTATTGAAGAAAAAATTTTATTTTACAACATCAAACTGTAATTCAATGGAGGACAAAAGTTAATTTATCAGAAAATATTAAAAGTCACATAATGCATTGTCTTTGGGTTAAATAACAATCTGATACAGTTAAATCAGGGTGAACACAAACAAAATCAGGTGGCATGGGGGCACAATCACTCAACTCTTCCTGCTCAGTACCCCACCCATCAAGTTTACGGGGTCGACGCGGACGTTCAATTTTTTCCATCTCAGATTCAATGTCAAGGCCACTAAAAATATCTCTACAACAAAAAATTTCTTTTAAGATTAATTTTATAATAATAATCAGATAAAAAAATTACTTTCAAAATTTCTTCAAGTTAATGTTACAAGTTTCATTACGGTAACTTAACAAGTGTATCAAGTCTCTGTATCAGAAATTGCTTCTCTGAAAGAAAATGGCAAGTTCATTAAGACACCAATGTTATCATAAGTATAAAACATGTGATCATAGTGATTTATGCCAGTAAAATAAAGTTCACTCCCCTTTCATCACACACATTACTCTGTTCACTTGCTGTAATAGTGGTATCAAGGCATTCTTAATTCTTCTACAAATGACCTATCATATTTCAAAGCAAAATGCATACAATGTTTGCTACAAATATAGTGTAGCTTATTCTAAGATTCAGTCAATTAAAACCAGGGAATACTTGAATGTATATTCACAACTTTAGCAAATACTACCAAAACACAAGGGTGGTACAGGGCTGATTTTTTTTGTAATGAATCTATCCTAATTTGATTGAAAAACTTTCTACTGTCAGATTTTATATACAATTTTAAAATCAACTAGCCAGCAGTATAGTATAACTGACTGCTAGGTTATGTAGACAGATATAACTCTTTACTGATGGCACTTGCCTATCATTGTTATTTACAGTAAGATAAATATAACAAGAGGGCCATGATGGCCCTGAGGTCGCTCACCTGTATTTAGGCCCCCGGAGCGGGGCTAGTTTACTACACACATATAATGAAAAACAATGACCTCCCCCCCCCCCCAACCCCCTTTGGCACGGCCAATTTTAACCCAAGGGCTTTTATTTTAACAAACTTGGTAGACACCCACAAAAAGATGTTTCCTGCAATCTAACCTCTAGCTCATTGGGTTTTTTAAAAGAAGATTTTTTTAAGTTTTTACTATACACATATAGTTAAAAACAATGACACCTCTGGGGCCGGGCCAGTTTAAGCCCCAGGGCTGTTATTTGAACAAACTTTGTAGACACTTACTAGAAGATGTTTCATGCTTAATATCTAAACTCTAGCTATTTAGGTTTTTTCAAAGAAGATTTTTAAGTTTTTGCCATACACATATAAGGAAAATCAATGACCCCCAGGGCGGGGCCAATTTTGACCCCAGGGCTTTTATTTGAACAAACTTTGTAGACACTCACTAGAAGATGTTTCATGATTAATATCTAAACTCTAGCTATTTGGGTTTTTTCAAAGAAGATTTTTTAAGTTTTTGCTATACACATATAAGGAAAATCAATGACCCCCGGGGCGGGGCCAATTTTGACCCCAGGGCTTTTATTTGAACAAACTTTGTAGACACTGATTAGCACATGTTTCATGCTAAATATCTTAGCTCTAGCTCTTTGGGTTCTTTTAAGTTTTTACTATATGCATATAGGGAAAATCAATGACCCCCTGGGGCGGGGCCAATTTTGACCCCAGGGCTTTTATTTGAACAAACTTGGTAGACACTTATTAGAAGATGTTTCATGCTAAATATCTTAGCTCTAGCTCTTTGGGTTCTTTAAAAGAAGATTTTTTAAATTTTTACTATATGCATATAGGGAAAATCAATGACCCCCTGAGGCGGGGCCAATTTTGGCCCCAGGGCTTTTATTTGAACAAACTTGGTAGACACTTATTAGAAGATGTTTCATGCTAAATATCTTAGCTCTAGCTCTATGGGTTCTTTAAAAGAAGATTTTTTAAGTTTTTACTATATGCATATAGGGAAAATCAATGACCATCGCGGCGGGGCCAATTTTGACCCAAGGACTTTTATTTGAACAAACTTTGTAGACACCCATTAGAACATGTTTCATGCTAAATATCTTAGCTCTAGCTCTTTGGGTTCTTTAAAAGAAGATTTTTTAAGTTTTTACTATATGCATATAGGGCAAATCAATGACCCCCTGGGGCGGGGCCAATTTTGACCCCAGGGCTTTTATTTGAACAAACTTGGTAGACACTTACTAGATGATGTTTCATGCTAAATATCTTAGCTCTAGCTCCATGGGTTATTTAAAAGAAGATTTTTTAAGTTTTTACTATATGTATATAGGGAAAATCAATGACCCCCTGGGACGGGGCTAATTTTGACCCTAGGGCTTTTATTTTAACAAACTTGGTAGACACTTACTAGGAGATGTTTCATCCTAAATATCTGAGCTCTAGCTCTTTGGGTTTTTTTAAAGAAGATATTTAAAGTTTTTTCTTTCGGTTGCCATCAGGCAACCAGAGTTCTGCATGGAATTGAATTCTTTGAACAGTTTTTAAAGGTGACCACCAATGGAACATTCCTGTGAAGTTTGGATGAAATTTGCTTAGTGGTTTATGAGGAGATGTCATTTAAAGTAAAAAGTTTACGAACGGACCGACGGACGGACGCCGGACGAAAAGCGATCACAAAAGCTCACCCTGTCACTTTGTGACAGGTGAGCTAAAAACAGACAGACAGATAGACATGATTGTATGAAAACTGCATCTATTTATATATTACAATATGACATTGAGTTAAACAGAAAAACATCAGTTCCACAGTAACAAGATAGAAATCTTTGTGTAAGAAAATTACAACAAAATTAATACAAAAAGGCTAGAAATAGAAAAACTTAACATTAACAAATTTACTTTGCTCAAATATGAGACATTTGGATTTTATGAAGCTGACAAAGTTTGTAAATATGAAACAAATACCTCTCCACTGAAAACACTGACACTGTCCTAACAAGCCAAAATCAATGTAAAGTACAAGAAATGTTTATCTATTTGTACAAAACCACAACTTGTAACCTTGTAAATGTGAATGTTACAATATCATAAGGTGAGGATACCACAATACAATGTATATAATTATACATGTATAATATGGAAAATAAACAGCAGATCGAAACATTCTTATACAGAACAAGTACACATTACAATCATAGTACCATAATTAATATGAACAAGCAATTATCATAGTATTGCAAGCTATCCATAAGTCCCCTACCAGTTAGAACCATTCACTAATGTTTCAATTTTTCTCTATTTTAAGTAAATTTGTTGGAAAAGTTCTTTAAAAGTGATCACAGGAAACCGGTTTTTATGAACAGACAGACAGACGGACTGAGGGACACTCTACTCTAAAGTTAATATTTGAAACATCTCTGTTACCAAAATATAACATTTTTAAAAGCAAAATTCTTAAAGAGGAGATAACTCTTGAATTAAAGATGCAATTTCATAAAAATTTTCAGCTCTTTTTAACTAATCACAAATATTGTTATATTTGCCATGTTTTAAGCCTATTTGTTGCCAGGGCAACCAATGTTTTTTCAAAATAGGAAGAAAAGATAAAAACATGCATAATCTCCAGACTGCCATCTACCCATATGTCAAGTTTCATAAAAATATTTCCAGTACTTTTTGAGTTATCACTGGATTCAGTTTATGTGTAAAATTTGCCATATTTTCAGTCTATGTGTTGCCATAGCAACCAGAATTTTCAACATAGGAAGAAAAGAAAAGGACGTGCATAATTTCCAGACTGCCATCTACCCATATTTCAAGTTTCATAAAAATATTTCCAGTACTTTTTGCGTTATCACTGGATCCAGTGTATGTGTAAAATTTGCCATATTTTCAGTCTATTTGTCGCCATAGCAACCAGAATTTTCAACATAGGAAGAAAAGAAAAAGACGTGCATAATCTCCATACTGCCATCTATCCATATATCAAGTTTCATAAAAATATTTTCAGTACTTTTCAAGTTACTGCAGGATCCAGTTTTGTGGACGGACGGACGGACTGATGGACTGACAGACAGACGAACAGACAGACGGACGGAGGATAAACCTAAAGTCCCCTCTGGTAAACCGGTAGGGGACTAAAAAATATAATGTGACAATCTTAAAAAAAAATATTTAAAAATACCATATACCAGTCAGTAAATATAAGTAATAAGGTGTAAAGACTTGAAACTTCTATCTAAGCTACTTGAAATATCATCAGTTCATAAAAAAATTACCATTATATAATAATACTCACTCTTCAAACTGTTCCATGCCTTCTCCAAGATTTCTTCCCCTGAAATATTAAAGGCTTTGAATCATTCCACTTAAGCTTGTTTTAAAAAGTAAGTACTAATAATAAGCAAGTAACTACTTATAATAATCTTGATACATCTTGTAAGATGCATGCAAAAGTTGTGTAAACATTTCATAATTAGGTGACCTTACCACTTTTCCTGCCGAATTTCTCACAGGGAAGTGTCTACATTCTATTTGCCCATTTTCAATAAAATAAAGCATTTGAGGTTGAAAAATATTAAAAATTTGATGTTGTCATTGTGTCATTTTTTATCGCTGAAGTAAAAGTTTAGGGTTTTTTGCAAGTTTGCCAGAAATATTTTGAACAAGAAACTATGATATAACAGGATGGCATTTATTTTGGTAATGACACTGTATTTTTTCGGTAACGTAGATTTCAGATCTAATAATGTAACATATTGGCTGAATATTAACAACAAATGTCTTTAAAATATATCAAAATATATCAAAATCTGTAAATTCTCTATCTAGAGGGACTTTCTAACCCAGGATAATTCAAGGAAGTTGGGTACCTTGCTAATTTTCAGTTAATTTCTTCAAAGTTAAATATTCGTAGAAAGCAAAAATAGTCAATTTTGGAAATGATTATTTCATGTCTTCATTCAAAGGATATATATCATATATAATATATGAGAGGTCGAATGCATACACAAGTGTTGTATTAGCATTTTTTTTTTCAAAACATTCAACTTTTCACTTTCTTAATATTTGGAAAATTTATTGCTAAGCAGTTCTATATTTATCCCCATATAGGATGTCACGTATGTTTCATTTTATTCAAATGCAAGTAAAGGTTGAGAAAACAATTTTATTTTTTGTAAAATAATGTATATTTATGGATATTATTTTAACATTATTATATATAGAATGAAATACGGTCAGTAAGCTCTTTGCAGAAAGGAATTAGTTGTTGCTGAGAACATCAATATCTTGTAAAATATTTTTAACATTTCTGCAGGTACATCAACATATTATTAACATATCTTTCCTTTGTAAAAATAATTTTGTATCTTCTTACATCTAATACAAGGTAACCGTTACTAACAGGCATGATAATCCCAACTTTATCTTTAATTTAAAAAATTGTTGAATTGTAAGTTGGAGTAACGTATGTTTCACACTCGCTTATTTATGAACTTAATCACGGAATTGAAACTTACATGTAAAATCGACTTTTTTATTTAGGAATCAAATGTACATCATTCTTTTGTCATAAAAATGCGATTTTATGTTTTTATATATGCATGTGTAAACAATATAAAGTTTGTTTGATAAAAGTAACGTTTGTTTCACTGTGGTTGCTTAAACAAGTTAAAACTCGACCAAAGTTATCAAAATTTACTTACTAATGTCAAATAGAAGTTAATGTTGCTGTTATACGTGCTTTCTGACTTCAATTTCCCTTTTGATAAACTTACTTTAAAAAGTTGATAACGTATGTTTCTGTAACGTATGTTTCATTTTTACATTTAAAGTGGGTTAAAAAATGACGCAAGACCGTTTAACCCGCCATAATTTGTGGTTAATATATCAGAGTTACACACATGTTGATTTTCTTTCTTGTTTGGATTCTTCTTTGAATCGATGGCTCTTAAATAATGGTAACGTATGTTTCTTTTTAAAATGCTGTTGAAAAGATTTGAATAAAAAATGAAAATTTCCGAAAATATAATGATATTTGAGAGGCTGCAAGCTTATTTTTACTTATAATTATATATATGCTGTATTATTAAGCATGCATCGATTCAATTATGTAATTTTGGTTACACTTATTATTGTTTTAGGTTTGTCACTATTTATTTATATGCATTTGGCGACATTTGATCATCCATTATATCAATGAGATTTTAACAGTCAAATATAATTTTTACCAATAATCAAAGTTCATATACACACAGCAATGACTAATTGCACAAGTTTCGTTTATTCTGGAACTTATTTTTCTGAGACACAATTTCAAAGTTGAAAATTCTAGGTGGCGACAGTAACGTATGTTACATTTTTGGGCATTAATCGTACTTGTAAAAGAAAAATAACAGATAGAAATGTAAAACTGAGAGTGTCCCTATTAGACAAAGTGGCAGCCACCTTTCTAACGACATTTTGACCTCAAGAAAAACCTTCGTATAAGAGCTACCCAGTGGAACATCAAATGCTGTGTCTTATTGAGAATGAGCGTATTATTAGAACTGTCCATTATCAATTTTGGATATATCAAGATGAAATTTTGGTCTGCCTGAAGTCTAGAGCCTGGTTAATGTGTAATCATTTACAATTTATATCTATTCCTTCCATTTTCATCAAAATAAAAAAAAATTCTTATTTTCCAATATTTATTCATTTAATAAAGTTTTTGCTACAAAGAATCTTTACTGGTGTTTAAAACATATATTGAGCTTTTTGAATGACTGTAGGTTCAATACTGAATTCAATACAAGTTGAATAAGATTATATTATGTGAGCTTTAAAAATCATTAAATATATACCTTCTTCTAGGGGCATCTTCTCCCCAGCCAGATACTCTGTTAGGTTTAGGTGGTCCATCATCCTGCAATGACAATAAAAATATTTTTATTACAGAAATATTATTCAACAACTCTTTTTTTACAATTTGAAACATATATAATTTTACAATTCAATTGATGCTTAATGGTCTTTTTACTTTTCTATCATTTTTTCTCTATTCCCTGTAATGACAATTCATCATTTGAAACTGACACAAAAATTGTTCTAATCATTACAGCACTTTTGTAGCACTTTTTTTTGTTTCATTAACAAAAACAATTGTAATAATGTAATTATAAAACCTACTATATCTTGTGCTGGTTGAGGAGAATCTCCTCCTGGTGACGCCTCAAAGTCTGGTGCTGCGGGAGCCTTTGCTTGCTTTGATTGAGCACGCCTTCCTGTTTTTGCATTCTGTTCATAGAAAAAGATAATAGAATTTGAGTCGCGTCACGACAAAACGCCCAGTCTGATCAGGATCCATGCTGTTTGCTAACCAACCCTATTACAAGTAGAGAAACTGATAGCGAACAGCATGGATCCTGATCAGACTGCGCAGATGAGCAGGCTGGTCTGGATCCATGCTGGCCGCAAACACAGTATGTTGGTTTTGTCGTGACGCGGCTCATTTAATTTATGTACTTTGATCAATTAATGAAATTTCAATCTTATTATCTAAATACACATGATTGTAAGCAGTAAGTAATACATGGCTATTTCAGATGCCAAAAATATTGTATCCATATGATCAGACTCAATACAGAATTATACTTCATGAACATGTCAGATACTGCATGCAGACTGATGTTAAGAACTTGACTGCATGCATGCTGTCAAACGTAGACATACATGGATGTTTGATTTATTCTATTAGTTTGTAACTATTGAATTTATGGTTACGTTATTGTCATAAATAAAACAAACTTCATCAAAAAAAATGTAACTTTTCCAACAACATTTAACAATTCATTATGATTTAAAAGTCCCTGGATGACAGGGAAATTAATTTATGGGTAGTAAAGTTCTTCATGTATCTGTGTGTGCCCACAAAATTATGCTATTTGTTTGGTGCTGAAATATTGGGGGCTATTTCTAACTCAGTGTGGGTGGGTATTTATCAGACCTTCAAACATTTGACTATCCCTAAAGTGCAGGGGTAATAGGACATTTAGGACCATGGACGTTTCGGACCTGACATTTCGGACCAGATTTTAGGACACTTCGGACCATATTTAGGGACATTTCGGACCAGATTTTTGGACATTTCGGACCATGTGTTGGACATTTCGGATCATATGCGTTAGACATTTCGGACCATGTGTTGGACATTTGGGATCATGTGTTAGACACTTCGGGCCATAATTTTGGACGTTTCGGACCAGAATAAATAATATTTTTTTTATATATTGTGCATCAATTATTCTATAAACTAAAGTGTAATTTTGCCGTGTTGGGCTTTCTTTAGGGATTCTGTTTTTATCTATTTTAGAATATATGGGACACCATGGAACGATTTTACACCTATCCCGATTTAGATTTAATATATTTTGCACTATAAATGAAGAAAATTAAAAAAACAAACAAACAACGTTTTAATGACTCGTTTGGAAACAATTTATTACAAAGTATATACAAAAAGACATTTTTATATTGCAGTCTGGACAACAATTTTTTTACAATTATAATCAATTTGTTTATTGATGATTAAAACTGTACTTTAATCGCATCTACATCAATTTAAATATTTGTTGTCAAATTAGGTGAAAATTGCATACATATACTTCTTTAATTGAGTGAAACGTTACTTAAACAAGTTCTATTCAGCAATTAAAACGTGTGAAAAACTGCATTGACAAGGATGTCTTGTTCTTTAATACCTGCTAGAACACGATTTAATTTGGTTAAAATTGACGGACAGGTCATTGCTGCATGCATTTTGAATATCATAAAATATAAAATTGTCAAATATTTGTTGCATTTATTATTAGAAACTATATTAAATACATCCTGAAATAACAAATAATTACATATAAAAAGGATATATTCTGGTCCGAAGTGTCTCCATCATGGTCCGAAATGACCATCACATGGTCCGAAATGTCCCAAAATCTGGTCCGAAATGACCAAAAATCCTGTCCGAAGTGTCTGGTCCGAAACGTCCGTGGTCCGAAATGTCCGTAATTCAGTGCAGGTAGGGCCTTTCCTGGATTAACTTCATTTTATTTTCCTGACGAATTAGGCTATTTCAATTTGGCCCTGCATCGTTTACTTTACTCTTTTAATGAAAATTACTGATTTGGTTACGGGCGACATAATATCTTCTTATCAAAACATCCTTCAAATCTTACTCTTTTGCTTGATTCAGTTTCAAATCCAAAATCCTCACTCATACTTCAATCTTTAAATGTTGATAGGAATTCAAGAAAGATTTGTTTTGTTGTTTACAGAAGAATTTATGCAAGGGAGACAACTGTTTGATTTTTATATTTTAACGAATGAATTTTTATGTATATCGTTATAGTCATCGTTGTCATTGTCATCTTCGTTGTCGTACAATGTTAGTCACATACTTCACTTTTTCCAAGAAAGTGAAGCATCTGTTTGTCTCAACTTTGACTTAATATCCTAAACTTCAAAGCAAGTAGGTCACATGTATTACCTCAATCCTACCACGCAATAATATGTAATTACAATGTACCGCAACAAAATTTTCGGTACCAAATATAAAGTTAATACAGCAAGTAAATTCTAATTCCTTACAAAAGGTATAATCAACTCATCTTCAGTGAAATTTATCATTTTAGTGGTAAAACCATAGGTTCAATTTGCTAAAAACAAAAGAAAAGAAAGATCAAGATCAAATGATATTAAGGTTTTATTTGCTTTGTCAACTAACATTGATCATATTATAGTCTAAAAGTACATTAACAAAATGTGACAAATTGCTGACTTGCAAAGAAACCAACGTTACCATTTTCGGATGACAGTAATACAAAATACAATCAGAGCTGGCTCAAGATACCGAGCAATTATTACATTAAGGATCATGCTAATTTTTTGGATCAGCTACTAAACAAGCTTATCTTGCTTTTTCCTAAAATTTCTTAAACCTGCTATTTCAAATTGACTTAAATGAAATAACAATTGAAAATAAAATCTAAAGGAATAAACAATGGAGCATTTAAAGTTGAATTTGATCTTATTCTTGTTTCTTAAATATAAGTACATGTAAACACGGGGCCTAGCGCTCCGCTCTTCCATGCAACACCTGTTGCCTACGTACGACGGTCTAATGTGCCATTTTATTTTAAAATCCCATCATGCGAGTTATGGCTTTTTGACATCGAGCCTTCGTGAGACTAACAAATCTATGTAGTTACAAGTCAGTCTCTTGAATGAAATAGTTTTCCAATAAACTTTATATACCACAAGAAAATATATATTCTAAAATAAAACAAAAGAATGCATGAAATGCATGGTAACCTTAAAGAATGCTTCATCTGGTAAAATTGAAAATGCTACTGTCTTAGGTTTGATTGAGTCTGTTCATGAATGGCAATCTACCATCCACACACTCTAGAACCACTTGTTTAAACATGAGAATGGTGTTGTTATAAAGAATAAATAAACATTGGCAGATGTGCAAATACGGTGGTGATCTAAAGTGTGTCAAGTCAATAGAAGTTGTCTGCAAGACCTATTTACAGTACTTACAATTCAAAATGGGACATAATAATGTATTCTCGCCTAGAACTGGAACTGATGGTCATAAATAAATATTCAAATTTTTAAAGCAGCACCACAAAAAGTTTAATGAGGTGGGTGAGCTATGAGTATAATTGGTAAAATCCTAAACAAAGTTATGACTGAAAGTATTCCTTTTTTGAGTTGTAAAGATAGGGTCATATTAAACAAAGGGTGCTTAGGGAATAAAAAAATAAAAGAATAACATACTGTATATTTCCATGTAATACAGATTAGCACACATCTGAATGTTGATCTTGCTTTTTATTAACTGTTCTCATGCATATTTCGTATTTCTCATGTGCATACTGTATCAAATGTGACCTGCAAACTTCCAGCTAGTACAGCAGTATGAATTGTATTCAATGATCTCTAAATCACATCAATACTACACATCAACTGTCCACCTTTATATGTATGTATGTATTCTAGGAGGGTCCATCCACCCTTTCAGGCACTGAAAGAAACCACCTTTTTATATCCATTGACTCAGATATAAAGCAGAGAGTATCCTAACAACCAAGCCTGTGTTATTTTTCACCACTCACTGGTACACAGACCTGTATACAGTGCACATTCATTTTCATTGCACTTGGTATAAAATAAATAACAACTATATTTGGGTAGAGTTTTGAAGTTTTGTATTTATGACATCTTGCAAAAACATGAATCACATTAATCAATTGATAAATGTAAAATAATTCATTGAAGCTATGTGCTTGACTACTAAAACAAAATTAATGTAAAATATGATTTTATAAAATGATAAATGGTAATTAAAATACAACCAAAACATTTTTTACAAAATACTTGTCGTTTTTAAGTGCAAAATACTGATACAACATAAACCTCAATAAACAGAAAATATTCAACAGTTTATCTCAAAATATATTTCATACCTTGAGTTTGACCAAAAGAAAAAAAAATCAAAAATTTGCTAGTTAGATTTGATTGAAAAACAGAAGATTTTCCTCCTTTAGGCCATAAATGTATGCATGCTGTTTATGAATTTATTTCATTTATAACATTTGAGTCGCGCCATGACAAAACCAACATAATGCGTATGCGACCAGCATGGATTCAGACCAGCCTGTGCATCCGCACAGTCTGATCAGGATCCATGCTGTTCGCTTACAAACCCTACAACAAGTAGAGAAACTGACAGCGAACAGCATGGATCCTGATCAGACTGTGCGGATGTGCAGGCTGGTCTGGATCCATGCTGGTCGCAAACCCATTATGTTGGTTTTGTCATGGCACGGCTCATTTGTGATAGTAATTTACAAATTGCTATCATGCTGACTGGCCATATATCATGACTGATCCATTTTTGTGGCTATAACTTACACTGAGCCTTACATTTGTTTACTTGTATAATCAAACATGTTTCTTAACAAAGAGATCAAAGTTTAATGCGAGGAAAATAGTTTAAATACTTATGTTTCAGTGTAACACATGTAGTGTCTCAGAGACTGGATACAGAAACAAGTATTCTTTATTTCTACAGTCTTATATCATACAGTAGATTAAATCAGAAAATTAAAGACAATTTATCTGAAATTCCTCATTTTTCATAATTTTTCATTTTTTTCTGGAAAAAAGTAATGTTTTAATCTTGTCTACAAATTAATTCATAAACTTTTTCTTCTGTTTTTCTTCTGTTTTTCTTCTGCAACTATCTTTGAAGAACATCTTTTTATTTTAAGAACATTGTAAAATGTCCTATGTTAAGACAGGTATAAAAACTTAAAACATATTACGGTATTTAGGCCATGCTGCTATATAAAAAGTGTCTATAAAACAGTTTACCAATCTGACAATGAACAATGAACATCTGTACAAATAGGAAGAAATCAACTATCACATCAAGTGGACAGTAGAACAATAAGAAACCCATAAAAATATACATACACCCACGAAAATACTCAACACATAAACCCAGAACAAAAAACACTATGTCTGTACATGGAGTTAAAATTAGTACCATATAAAACTTTCATCAGTGCTAACCAAAATGTTAATAAAGAACAATTATATAAAACTCTAACAAAGAGGGTTATAACAAACCATATAAAGAATCTACATCTAAATACAAAAAGTGTGTACATTAATTACCCACATAAAATAGACTCAGTTGTAAAACTCGCAAGTTCTTATCAAGGATTATAAAGCAGATGTGTACAATGTACACCGGAAAATTCATTGTTTTTGCAGTACATGGTTTTGCTGTGATTACATTGCAACAGACTAGATACTTCAAGTCTTAAAAAAATAGCTCAAAATAAAACAACTAAATCACATAATTTATACCTTCTGTGGCCTTTTATTTTAATATCATTGGTTTTATTTTGTTTCCATTTTGAAAGTAGTTAAAAAATTTGGCATTAACCAATGAATTTCTGGCATTAGAGGATATCTTTACTAGTAAGTACTTTTCATCAGTTCCAAAACTATCAGAGTTGAATGTTTCAAAAGAGAATTTTTGATATATACAATACAGAGATGACACAACATTAAAACCCTCTCCCCACTTCATTCACTTTGTAACATGTTTAAGAAATAATATATCCCAAACTGTGATTTTATTGCTCAATAACATCACTGTTTGGAGTTCGGATGCCAGGAATTATATCACGAGGGCGTAGCCCGAGTGATATAATGATGCGCATCCGAACGACAAACAGTGATGTTATCAAGCAATAAAATCACCGATTTGGATATATTATTTCGATTCTAACACAACATCAACAAATAAATGCTGCTGTACCTGATATTTAGCTAAATTGCGCCTGATTTGTTTCCGTACTTATTGTCAGCGCGTCACATTTTTAGTGGTTACGTCACGTGTATTATGATTACGTCACATGTCTAAATATAGAACGTCAAACAGTGATTTTATAGCATAATAACACACACTTTCGGTTCTTCTATGTTCAATAGGGAAAAATGCGAGTCGTGTTAGAATTTCTGTTTTAGCATACCCAAAGTTGATAATCCTGTAGAACAAGAAGAAACATTTTTTTGGATTCAGGATTAAAAATAAAAATTTTATAACAAAAATATTATATAACAGACCAGTTCTCTTTTGTAAACAAATATGTTGTTGTGAAATTCTAGTTGTAATCCACTAATTTGAGAGTTAGAACTAGACAGGTTAGCAATATATTAACAATTATTCCAAGTATACATGTTTCTCATAATTTCAGTCAAATTGAACAGGAAAGATCAAACTTAAGACTTTGGTAGATTAATTGATGCACCTGTTAGTTTACAACAAAATTAGCACCTAAGTATCAAAACAAATAAACTTTAGGGATGGCAACAAGTAATGAGTCTGAGAACTCTTATCTATCATTTTGAAGACTTAAATATAATAAGTGAAATAAAATAATTTTGAAATTTAGCAATATTTCCAAAGAAATATCTTAACTTGCTTAATGTTATTAAAACACCCATGAAGATTTGTAAATATTTCATGGCAAATTAAAATTGGTCAACAAAGACAGGCAGTCAACAGTTTGACCCTGTCCAAACAGACAGGTGTATACAATAAACAACAGCCCTAACGCTTTTCTCATCAGCCATTTATGAAATTTATTGATAGTGAGATGTGGGTGTCTGTTCTGAGGTGACTGATATGTAAAATGCTCGAGTTCAAACCACTTTCAATAATACCAGATTAAATTAATCCATGAGACCCAAATCAACAATTTTTTTTTTTTATTTTCAAGATACTTTCCTACTTTTCTTGCATTTAAAGGAGATATCAAATTGGTAAACCTTGGTGCATCAATTACCGTCTTAGTTGTCCTGACAGGACTGACTGACAAGAAAGATAAATTATTATATTTATAGTATATACACTTTCAAAGTGCAAGAAAATCCTCAAAAAAATGGTGTCTTCAATCCGAAGAATGACTGAGAACTCAAGTACTGAAATCGTACTTATTGCCATCCCTAGTAAAATTAAACAAAAACGAGTGCATTTAAGTGAAATATAATGGTAAATTTCATTAATTTGTTGAGAAAGTACAGACATTAATTTATGTTCATTCTGTAATGTCAATGTATTTGACTCCACTGACATAGATGACAAGACTTTCAGCAATTGAAAGGTTAAAGGTTTTATTTCTATTTTACAAGTAATAACTGCTGTCAGGACATGACTGTTGCAATATTTCTAAAATGATGTTTCATCAAGTGCCAGTTATTTTCAAAATTAAATACTTGTAAAAAAAATTATAATTGATAGGAAAATATTTCTGATCACAACCTTTGTACTAAGAGGTTTCTGTGCAAAAAGTATGGTAATGAAGACAAAATGCATTTTGAAAAACATAAAAAAAATCAGTTACTTTGTATTTAAATCTTCTCAGTTTTAATTAAAACAAAAAATTCATGGCAGTCACCAATGTTCTGGAACAGCGTTCATCAAGATAGGCCAAGTCCAAATAACTGTTCCAAGTAAATCAACAAAGATGCAAAGTTTTGAATTTCAGTCTATTTCCCCTAATGCAGAGTATGATGCATTCCAGATGCTAATTAGTAACGTGCAGCTTACAATAAAAAATGAAAACAATATAAGTAGAATGACATTATCACTATTACACAAATATAATTGCACCTTCAAATTTCTTCTCATAAATGCAAAACTGGTATGAGGAGTCTATAAGAAAAGTATGTCTGAATGCCACCTTGTCTAACTTATAATAAGTAGATTCTAAATAACATGTAACATACTAAACAAATTTTAACATAAAAATTCATTAGTAATTTATCTTAAAATTGGTCTAAACCCTATAAAAAGAAATGTCACTATAGTGAAGTGAAATAGAAAGCATTATAGAGCTAGTGATGTTGATAGGAATCAAATCTGTGTCAGAATGTTATATATCTATGAAATTGTTTTGAATGGTTAATTTTGATATTCAGTTCGAAAAGATTGGAAACATGTAGAAATGTTACAAGGTAAATTATCAACTGAAAACGGGGAAACTACAACAGCACCTTAAAATAATAATATAGGACAATAGCATTTGGCTAATTTATAGATAAAACATAATTATACAAGCATAATGTAATTGAGAGTGTAATGCTCTAGGTTATTTATGAATATAGCACCTTAAGCCAGAACCAGCTGGGAACATAGCTGTAATCTATATAGTGTTCCAAGATGAAACTGATATTTGGTTTCAAAAATGATGTCTACCAACAAATAAATACAATCATTGACATCAGGATTTTATGCCTATCTGTATATACATAATTCAAACACTGTAATTCCAAAATTTGAGCACCTCAAATTCTTACCTCCATATTAACTATAACTGCTATACTGCACAGGATATTCATATTCTTATCCATGTTTAACATTCGAATTGCAAAAACAATACCAGCTACACTGGTGAATACTCCTTGATGCTGCTTTAATACAAAATACATTGTATAAATTAAAACTAAATATAGAGAAATTTATATTTAGCATCAGTGACCTTAATCCCATTGACTTCCCATCAATTGGTAGATGTCCATACACCAAACACATTTATAAAAGATATTGTTCTATGAATGCAAAATTGTCTAAATTGTCTTCAGAAAAAACAAACCAGTGATTATAATTCTCACACTAGCCCTTTCAAATAACAAGGAGCATAAAAAAATCCAAAAATATTCCTGATACAGTGTAACTAATGCATATAGCTGTATGTTTATTCTAGAAATGTAAACTATATTAAAAGTACCAGACTTTTTATGAAAATTTTCATTATTAGTGAAATAGCAATATTGTGCAAATAAAGGAAATATTGGTCTTTTGGTAGCAAATATTTGCTGACCCCCCCCCCCCCCCCCCCCCTAAAAAAATGGGAGTATCTTTATTCCAGTGTGAAATTATTCTAAAATCATACAGATTAAAAAAAGTATGTCATGCAAAAATATGTTCTATCAACAAGTTTGCTTTGAAGAGTTGTCTGTGCATTATTTTAGTTTCGAGAACAAAAAAGAACATTTCACTATAATAACACTGTTGTAAAAAAGTAGTGAAAAGAAAATTCTATAAAATAATTTTGTGCTATATGAACTTATTATTGATATTTACAGTATCTTTTTTTTTATACAACATTTAATTAATACTTTGTGCAAAAAATACAAAAAGTTAACATATACAATGTATTGCATTATCACCTTTTAATATTGAATGCTAAACTTGTAAGAAGAGATTTCATTTAGCACTTTACAGTGTAAGAAAATACAAAAAAAAAGAAACAAATTTAACAAATATTTCTTTGACCAACACCGAGAAAAAAGTCCTAAAATACATTTGTACATATATCTATACACAACAATTTCTTTACAAATATATGTATGTGTGTGTGCACTTTGTACACGGTCTGTATTTACACGGCGGTCATGCAGTGTGTAACACTAGGTGTATCTACATGTTTTGTAATTTACAGTGGCACATTTTTTCACCCTTGTATAAAGAGTATCAGCAGTTTGATCTGTAAACATCAAACAAAATCACATACCAGTAAAATATCTTTATACCAATGTAAAGATCTTATCTAGAACCAATTCAGTGAATGCTTGATAAAGAGTCAAAATTCTACATAAACCAAACTTGCTTCATATAAGAGTTAGAATCCTATGATAATCTTTTAATACTTTTTTTTCTCAATATCAAAAAATTCTTACTTGGAATTTAATTCAAATAAAACTATAGTAAAAATCTTTATGGATTAACATTTAAATTAATTTCAAATGTGTTTCTGCTAAATGTATATAAATGCATCAAGCCTTTAGTTGCACTGAATGTGAAAAGGCAGTGTTTTATACCATAACATAACAATATATGTCAACTATGAGTGACACATAAATAGGAAACCAATGTTGTTATATCTATTTTTGAAGTATCTGATGTCACCAAAGCAACAGTGACCCAATGGCAGTGTGTTTTGCTAAGAGAATATATTATCATAGTGCATTTAACTATCAAAACTAAGATACATGAATAAAACTCAATATCAAATCAATTTCGTCAGAACTTTACATTCTGAGAAAACCTCCATTTCTTAATGTTTTGGCATACGTTATACATTTTCTCATTCTGACACTACTGGATTTTGATCAACTCTCCCCCTTGTACTGGCTCGGATATCAGCTCTGTTACAATATGTAACATAAAAGTAAATGTTATATCTGCTGTAGTTAGACAACTGCAGTAAATGATACCAAGTTTATGTACAGGGCATCAAGTGTTTAATACCACAACACGATGTATATTTCTCTACTGACACAGTTATCACTATCAGTTGACTCGTAACGTGTGAGATTCCATGGGTGCAGCTGAGTCATACAGTGTATCTGTATCTTGTGTAGACTCACCCTGTAACCTACACGCATTATTTAGAGTCCCTGCTCCACAGTCACAGAAGAAACGATCGTGTCGGATAAATTCCACTTCATGACCTCCATGGCAAGTCTTAATACAGTTCACACAGATTGCATTTCTTTCAGTAGTGTTGCATGTTTTACATCTGTAATGATGAAGTTACTTTGTTAATAAGTGATACAGCTTAATATTCTTACTTTTGCTTACTTTCTAATAATCTATTTCCATATGGCAAATTTGCAGAGTGTATCAATTAATTTAAGCAAATAAACAGGTGTGATAGAATTCATATGGTAAATTAGCTGATGTTAATTCAGTGGCAAGTGTCAACTATATTAATATTCATTATTTCAAGAAGGAACAAAAAGCCTTTTAGTTTGGAGTACAAAACAGTGTTTATAATATAAAATATAAGACCAAACATTATCCATTTTTGAATACAAATTGAGGCTCAAGCTTCAGTTCCTGATTACATGAATTACAAAGGTAATTGAGGACCATGTTACTTAATCTGTCACGTTATTTTACACATATAATAGTGGTTATAAAAAATTTTCCATATAAAAATAGTTGTTTGAATGTAAAACCTGTACAGCTACATGAGGGTTATATTTCAAACAACCATTTATATACAGCCATACAAATGGCAACGGATACTCTTTGAAAACCAACTTTACGTGAGTTGCAATTCTTTAAAGAGACCAATACATTTAATGCTATTGAAAAAACTTGTGAAAAGGAGTTCACTTGAAAATTAGTCAAGAAAATTTACCTGTAGAAATCATGCATTGGAAAGCTTGTATAGCTGGAGATTTTGTATAGGCACTGACCAGACGACACTGCTTTCTGTACCATGTTATGGTTGCCATAGATTTGATTATCTGAAATATTAAACAAGTATACATCTAACTCACAATATGTTTAGAATATATTTTTAGAGTATTGGTAAATGTAGCAATTCCAAAGCACCACTATTTTCATTATATCTTTTTAAATTATACATGCAAAAATTATGCAATACAATTTAATGTGACTTCTATTTATTATTTAATTGACATTAAAATATAATATTGGAATTAAAACAGAAGGGAAACAATGCTTATTTTTCAAGCATAAATAATTTGTCTTCCTCTCTGATACACTTCCATGTATGTCATAGCTTACCTTTCATGATTGGATTTACTCCACTGGCAAGACACAAGCCTCCAAATTTATTATTAAACACTTTGTTACCCTCAAGGTTTGCTGTTGCATTGTTAGTAATCTCTACACCTGCAGCCTGACCGTCAAATATTCGGTTTCGTCGCAAAGTTGGGTTACTTTGAGTACTAATTAACAGTCCAGCTTGTGCATTACGGAAAATATCATTTTCTTCCAAGATTCCTATTTTACATAAAATAGAATTAAGTAAGCCATACAACTTAAAAGGCACAAAGAATACTTTTTCATATAAGGAAAGCATGATTATTTTATAAAATAACAAGCATACACAAAAAATTCATAAATGTGGTTCACTTCTTGTAAATTTATAATGCATTCCTTATTGATAGGCAGATGTAAAATCTGTGCTTGATTGAAATGTCTCAATGTATGATTTCTCTTATGTTGAATAAGACTTAAAGACAGAAAATTTATCACAGATAATATACTTAAAACATTATTACAAAATCAAATCACACTGATTATTTTTTAACAAAAGTTTCAATGCAAGTAGAAAATACATACCTTTACCCCCATTAAATATACAAATTCCACCATCTCTTCCATCATGAATTTTATTATGTCTTAACACAGGGTTACTGTCTGTTTTAATCCATACCCCTGCCATTGCATTGTCAAATATTTCATTGTTTTCTATCATTCCTAAGCCACTATTATACACTAATATTCCACCATTTTGTCCTCCCCATATCTTATTCCTTCGTATCAAGGGATTACTTCCAGTTCTGACAAATTAAAAGGGAAATCATCACATACATGTATCTAATATGATAAGACGAAAATTTATATGTTTCTGATTTTATCTTTTATTCCTCATCTTAATTTTGAACTATTAATTTTGAAATACATATTATACAAGTTCATATTGGATAAATTGTAAAGGACATCTATTGATCAATGCCTGGCACTGTAACTTTATTTCTACATTTAATACAACCAAGGCTTTTTTATAATTTCTACAAAGAATATATAGTCCATGTACATATATTTACCTAATTTGAACACCAGAGTATAGGTGGTTGAATATATCATTATCTTCCAAAACACCATGACCGTTGTCATAAAAATATACGCCAACCTGGAAACAACAATAAACAAGCAGGTTCTTTATTAAAAAAAAATATCTTAATTGAACTAAACTCTTCTTAATAAACCAAGTTTCAAAAAGAATTTTGTTTGTACCAGTCCTTTCATGCTTAATCATATTGAAAATAAGCAATGGTGAAAATGCGGAATTATTTCTTTATCAAACATAACATAGTATACAACCCTAAATATAATGCAATCAGCTAAATATAATATGCACATTAAAGAGAGTTTTCTTCTACATTTGTAAAAATTACAGTAAAGCCCGACTTACAAATATTATTTGAGGGAGAAAGTTTAACTGAATAAATCACCTGTTTGCCACTGTGTATTCTATTGCGTCTTAGTACAGGTGTACTTCCTGTGGTGATCCATACACCTGCCAGTGTATTTGAGTATACCTCATTCTCCTCTATCAAACCTTGACCTTTCTCATGCTATAATTAAACAATATCTCTATTATCTTATTCTTTGACAATTTTAACATTATTAATACTTTAATTATGGAAACTAATTTCATCAATACAACCCTCTGGGGGGTTAAGAGGAAAATTGATATTTTTTTATAGACATGTTTAAATAAACTTTATGAGAACATAATTAATATTTTGTTAAAGAGGTACACATACCACGTAGATACCGCCATGTTGACCATGGTGGATTTTGTTGTGTCTAACTATTGGATTGCTGTTTGTTCGTATTTGTATACCAGCCAGGGCATTACCTGTAATTAATTAATTACATTATATATCTATATATACAACTGTTTAACCTGCTTGAAATAAGTGTTTTATGTGACAAGTATGGTAACTGGTAACTAAAAATACAAAATTAAATTGAATTTGAATGATCTTGATTTAACAAACAATTAAGATTTCTTTGTACAAATAAAACAAGTGACAGACATTGTCACTAAACCAGGTTTTCTGTTTTCTATTTAATAATTTTTAAAAGAAACAAAACATCTAAAATTTCATAAACTTTCATATTGAGTGGCATTTTGTAAACTATAATGAATTAACTTACCATAAATATTATTGTGTTCTATAAGACCTCTTCCCTCACCAAATATATACACACCACCTTGATGGCCATTGTAAATCTCATTTTTCCTGTAATAATATGTAATATACGTATATATGTATTTTTTATAATTTCAGGAAAAAAATCTAGAAATGAGTCAATTGAACACTCATGCCTACAGTTCAATTACCTTCACAGTGGCATATTTCTCTACTTAAAGCACATTTATAAAGGTCAAGTGTTATAATTATAAGTCAATGCATGTTTATAATTAAAAGTGCCACAAACCTAGCAAACTCTAGCTATTGATGACATTAGCTCATTCCTATTGCTTTAAATTTAAAATCTGCCAAGACTCTGCTTCTATAGTTAGCTCTCAGGCAGCCATCCCATTTAGGCTATAGCAAGTTTTGTAAAGAACCAACAGATAAATATTGGTGCCATTTAATCATTGAGATATTTGTATGATATTATACTCACAAGAAACCTTAAATAGTCTCTGTAAACACCAAAGAAGCATGACGGCAATGTTTCAACATTTGTATTACCTTATAGTAGGATCACTATTTGAAGTTATCCAAACACCAGCAAAGTTATTTGAATGTATTTTATTGTCTATAAATTGTCCTCGTCCATTTTCATGCACATATATTCCTCCAGTCTGACCATGATGAATTTCACAGTGAATCACAGTAGGATTGGCTCCTGCCTTCACCTCAAAACCAGCAATACGATTATTGTGTATATCACAGCTCTCAAAGTAACCCTGAAATATAATAGAAATAATTAACATTCAATCAACTGGTATATATCGTGCTAGAAGTTAATTAATTAAAACACATCAAAAACATTTTCTTTAAAACAGAATACTGTGAGATATAATAAAATATATCAAATGAACTTAGTTCATGTTGATTTACATCAAAATTGAAATCATTTTACAAAATACATGTATAGCAGTCAAACAAAGATGCATAACATACTTTTATTTTTTCACAGACAATATTCTAGAGTCTTATGACAAGATGATTAAAGGTTAATTAATCTAACAAATAATATATAGATATTCTGTATATTACAGACAATGCATACCTGACCATAATCGAAGGTAAATATGCCAACATCTCTGCCATGATGGATATGATTTCTCCTCATTATAGGGTTAGCATAATTCTTTACCCAGATACCAGCTAGTGCATTACCACTGATCTCATTATCCTCATATGTTCCCTGATATAAGACAATACTCAAAACATAGGTCTCTTCAAAATAATAAAGCTTAATTACTTAAATAAAACATCTGAACAGAAATTAAGTGTTTTAAATCTATCTTGTAATCTGTCGGTCAAGACATTTAAGAAAATAGATCAATAAATCATTTAATGTTATTCTTCAAAATAACTTTTATGTAAAGGAATACATACATGCATACTGAAGTGTAAATTTTTGTTGTGGAAAATCAAACTTAAAAACTAAATTAATTACAATTTATGTGAAAATATACAAAATGTGTGTGATCGAATTACTTTAATACATGATTCATATAAACAGTTACACATTATTTTCACGCTCTTCCTTTGTCTAATTTGAAGACTGGTGACTACCTACCTGTGCATAATCAGTAACATAGAGACCAACATTTTCACAATCTTTGATGAGGCAATGTCGTATAAAGGGGTCAGCACCAGACCCAGACACACATACAGCAGCACCTAAACATATAATAGTAAATATTAAACCTTTTTCTCTTATCATATATACACATCAATATAATTATTGGTCAATATTTCTGTACCCTGAAGAAAATGTATACTATTCATGACTAGTTTCCCAATACATAAATACTTAACAAAAATTTCTTTGATATAACCATGACTTTTTCCTTCACAGGAAATTGATCAGACAAAAGACAACAGTTTCACTGATACCTTGACCTTTAAATTACTATTGGCCATGGGAAATGTCCTTACCAGATTTAATAATCTTTTCCCTTCTCATGTTTTGATTGGACATGGTTTATAACACAGCTTCACTGTGACCTTATTACTTCCAAATCATCAAGATGATCTACCTAGAAAATGTCCTTCTAAGGTTTCATAAACCATTGTATAATCCTTCTCAAGAAATTGATTGTACAAGGATAACAGGATGTACGTGACTGACAAACTGAATTCCTCATTACAGAAAACTTCCCACTTTTTAAGTGGGTGCATAATAATATTAAATCCTTTTACAATCTAACTAATTTGAATATCTTTATACATAAAACACTTACCAACTGAAGTACTCTTGATTCTACAGTGATCTATGGTAGGAGAACAATTCTCTGTTACTTCAAGAGCATAATGTTTATGATGTGGCACAGATGAGGCTATATCTGGTGTAAACTGAAGATAAACAAAACAAGCAAATTTATTGAAATAATATTCCATGCCAAACAATACAAACCCCTTAGTACTATGTACTTGAGAATAACATTAACAATGATTTGATAGCTTTACTTATGTTACAAAGCTCACAAAATTACACATCATTAAGTGAAATAAAGCTCTTATAAAAGACATCCATGTGGGATATTGTTAACCATTAACAACACTTAAATATTATGAAATGGTGTGGTGTCATTTGGCCATTATGTTACTAAGAATTACATCTATATGATTCAAGTTACTATTACATTCATTTATGCTGAGATTTATTACATCTGATCAATCAATATACATCTGATCACACAAATGAAAAGATTCTGCTGGCACTTGGTGAGCCTCAGTTTTCTCTTTGATAAGCATTATAATGCTTTTTATTTTTGGTCACTTTGCATTCTTGGAAAACTGAGTGAGATAGTGATTTGAAATTTTTTACACAAGTTATTAGTCCAGACCTTCATCCAATGATACACAAATCTTGAAAAAATATTTCAAGTCCCTTCAAGCCCAAAAAGACCTCGGTGGAGTCCCTATAATTTTATCCAATGCATAAGATGTGGAACAAAACAATTACCTTTAATGTAACATATCCTAAGTAAGCATCCCTAGCTCCCTCAACAAACACAATTGTTGACTCACTTTCTCTCTCAATGATTACATGATCCATAACATTTCCTGGTGCTTTAAACAAAAAATACTCTAATATTTATATCTACATATGCCTATAAATAACAGTCCTGATTATGAGTAAGCAAATGTAAGACTTTCAAACCAGTATGCAGTATTCTTTGCTTGCTAGATAGGCTAATCTAGAATACAGCTTTGTTGAGTTATATTGTAAGATACTATTGTTCATTGTTCATAATATACAAATATTTTAACAATACACTATAAAATAATTAAAATATACAACAGTTTTATGATTTTATTTATATTAGGTTAGACACATGAAATTTGTTTGACTTACCAGCGCCAAGAATTGAGACGTTGAGGTCAATAAGTAGAAATTCCCCGACATAGATTCCAGAGTGGACAAAAATAATGGCATCATCAATATCCTCTGTATCAACAAATGTGTATGCCTGTTCTATCGTGTCAAAACACTGTAAAATAACATCAATAATTCAATATACTAGTAGTGTAACAGTTTAGAAGTCTTTTTCTCTTGTAATGAATATTTTTAAAGCTACCATCTGGATTCCCAAACATGGCTGTTTGAGCATTTTTGAAATTAAATGTCATCAAAAAGATAAACTTTCACTATAGATTCATGCATCTAATATGGAACTATAGATGATTAATTCCTGTCTTGCTTGCGAAATACCATCTTAGTAAAGTATTTGCACTTTTATCTTACTGTAATTTTTTAACTGTTGTAATGTGTGATTTTTAACATGGATTTAAATTAGAATCTTATATAAACACATCTGTTGACTGGTGGCAAGTAGAACAGTTGGTTGTTGGTAGAATAGTTGCGCAGTATCGCTGCACAAAATTTCATACAAAATAGTGTCTATAAAATGTGACATAAAAGAAGAACGTATCTTGTAAATCGGGTTTAAAACTGATATGTATCAGTAACTTCTACCCGCAATAAATTTAATAGGAGTTAGCCCATTACTGCACTAAGCTGGTGATTTATAGTGCAGACTTTGCCTAATGATTTACATGGACAATTTTTAAAGTAATACAATGCTTGATTGAGTCAATTTACACTTACAACAAGATCTCTACTTCTTAATCTTTTCCCTCTGTATGAATATAAATCATAGAATCCAGGTCGCACATGAACACCTTGGTACTGAAAATATAAACATATATCATGTTTCAAACAATCATAACACATGTAACTGTTACAGGGTACAGAAAAAGTACATGGTACAGTTATCTTCTTGTGAGCTATCTAAATCAACTCCTGTATAGGTACTCCAATGAGGTCCACCGGCCTAAAAACAAAAAAATTGAATTTATGTAGATAAGATAGGGGGCCATTAAAACAGAAATATATGCAAAAGATAATTTAGAAATATACTTGGAAATAAATTGAAAATAATTTTTTTATACTATTCTTAGCCCAAGTATAGTGAAAAAGATGAAAGCTTTTTTTTGGGTCATTTTTCACAATAAGAATGATTATTCTGGAAAGACAGAGTGAGTGATTGATCTTTTTTTAAAATTATTTAACAATTCATTGGTCTAGACCTACAGCAAATGGAACATTGATCTCGAAAAATTATTTCCAATCCCTGTCGTGTCAAAAAAACCTCATTGGAGTCCCTTTAACTTTTAATACAACAGCTAAACTACTAGGTTATCTATATTTTATGTGGCATTTTTTTTTAAGAGAACAGGGATTGTAATAATATTAAATTTGTTTTTACTACAGATGTAACCAATTTAATACAAACCAGCTGCCTAAAGCTCTCCTTCCACTGATTTTCATATTCTTTAATTTCCTTTTCTATAAATGTAAATACTTTTGGTTCCGGATGAAAAAGGGGTATGTCATATTCAAACAGCTCCTGGTACAATTTTTTCCTAGAAGTAGAAACACATAGTTAACTGGATTGGTTCAAAAACATCGTAATATTTCAGAATGACTTTACTTATTATAATACTTATATTTTATTTTATATCAGAGGGAGCTAAACTTACATTTTTTTTAATTCATATTCTTAACCTGGCATAAAATTACAGACAATATTGTTTAAATTATTTAGTTAATTTATTTCATTAATTACAACATCTCACCATAGCTCAGCATCGTTTCCAATGGATCTAAAGCGTTTACAGACTTGTGAGGCTCTGCACAAGTCAAACTCTAGCAGGTAACTGAATATCTTGAGAAGCACTTCATCTGGAAGATCCTGCTGTAAGTATTTCCCACCTACTGCCTCACCTAGCAAAATAATGTAAAACATGATTATCATAAATTAAGACTTTAAGCTCATAGATCTAATTTATATTTATAAAGCAAATCATCAATTTTATGGACATTATGCAAAAACTGGTGGAAAATCTTTGACCTTATAAATAATGATGAAACATTCTACAGTAGTAAGCAAAAACTGTTCAAGACAGGTATTGTATTTGAAAATGATAACAATCATAAAGAAATTGTCAAACTATCAATTCATTTTTACTACATTACCTTTAATGATTGGTGTACTTTGTCTTGTCTTTTTCTTTCTTTTGGCTGGAACAACTGTATTACTGGAATCTCCAGGCCTTCTACGTAAGTTATATTGCTGTACACGGGTTCCTGTCTCTCCAGATGTTGAAGCGGCTTCATCATTTGAGTCAGAGTTTCCTGAAAAATGAACAAAGATTAAATGCCAAGTCAAATCTTGTACTTAAATTGATAGATCCTTGACATGATCATGCTTTATTTCAGAAGCTTCGTACAAAATATAACAATAAAAAAAACACTGACACTCGGAACAGAACAGATCTTTTATTTTCACCCAAGCATTTTTCAATACAATATGGGGAACATAACAAAATGTTACATAGCAGAGAATGTATAATTCTGGTACAAAAAAAATGTATAAATTAATATTTAAAGGGACTCACTGAGTTTTAAAAGCCTAAAAACATAACATTTAAATTTCTTATATAAATTAGCTGGGGGCACTTTAAAGTTTATTAAACAGAAGTATATGCAAAGATAGTTAAGAAATTATTCAAATATACTTTGAAATAAATTGAAAATCGTATTTTTATTCTTTTCTCAGCCCGATTTGAGTGAAAAGTGTTTAAACCGATAAACGCTTTTCATTTTGGGTCATTTTTTTACAATTTGAATAATTATTCTGGAAAACAAAGTGCGCGAATGATCTGAAATTTTGCGAAAAAATAAGTGGTCTAAACCTACATCAAATGGTACATTTATCTGGAAAAAATATTGTCAGTCCCATCCCATCCCATCATGTAAAAAAACCACAGTACACGGCCAATGAAAAAAAGAAAACTTTACTAAATTAGAGAAAAAAAATACAAATATATTCTTCTAAACTATCAAATGAAATATTGAGCAGGGGTTTGTTTACTAAATTAATTCATTATTCTAAATGTAACTACATTTGGAAAAAAAATGGAGGTTGCCTATTGTAATAATTAAATTAATTTGAACAAGTATACAACAAAATATGCACTGTATGTATGTATAGCAATGCATGACATTTAGTATGAAACATTAGCACAAGCATGTAGTAAATCTGCATCTGAAAGTTGTGCATATTAAACATTTATATACAATTAAAAGGAATGTCATTCAGAGATTTTAAATTTATTACTTCGTGCATAGCAAAGGAGTACAGCTCAATAAATGTTCACAAAATATGTGTTTGATGGTGGAAAACATTATCCTAAGTCAGAAATGAATTCTAAGTCCATTCCCATTACACTATATACTAATATTATATACTATATATTAGTATAATTTGAGATTTCCTTTATCTTAACATATTACTTTCTTGTAAATATACTCCTATAATAATGTTACTCTTTGATCAATTGAAAATCTGACCGTATTTTAGGCTGGAGGCCTTATATAACAAAAAGAAACACTGTAATTGTCAAATTAAAAAGTTTATTATTATTTCCTTGAGTTAATTTAACTAAGACCAGTCACACTTGGTAACAAACAGGTGCTGGATAGTTATTTTTTTGATAATCTTGAATTATTATTAATAACATTAATGGGAGATTTTCTGATGGTAAAAAATAATGATTCAGAGTCAACTCGTCCCCTGGTCAACTCGTCCTCTGGTCAACTTGTCACCTTTTTGGTCAACTTGTCCCTTGGAGTTGGACAACTCGTCCCCTGGTCAACTCGTCCCCATCTCGTCCCCTATATTTTTTATTATTTGTTTTTCATATATTCCATAAATTATTAAAGACTATTAAAATAATATATTATAAAATTACTGAATTGGACATATTTTGACGCTTTTTGTATGCGAATATTTGGATTTTTTATCTAATAATAAGTATATATATGCATAATTTTGATTAAATTACGTACAGAAAAAAACCGCACGAAGACGATCAATAGCAATAACATTTAATGTATAAAAACATGTTTCATATGCAATGATAAAATATCATATAGTATGTCTTTTTTGTCAATATTATGTCATAATATTCACTTTCACTTTCCCTGTTTTTTTCATGCACATATTTCATTGTCTTTTTTTTTTTGGACATCTTACGACTCTTCGGGCTTATATAAGTTCCCGAATTCTCTTAGAAGTCCCGTTTATGACAGCTCCCCATTCCTGTACCTATCCCACAGCTGGTGCGTCTATAAGTGGATACTGTACTGTTGTATGCATGGTATAAATTGTTGTTTATTAAATATATCATGACACGTGCCTTTGGTTTTTAAAGTAAACACATAGTAATTTGATAAAAGGATTAACGTCACATTTGCCTCTGTGGTTGGATACGTATTTATATATTTAAAGAACTTTAATTTGAAATTATACAAATCGCGTGAAAATCGTGCCAAAGGTTGTTATAAAATTTTATTTTCCAAATGTCGAATTTGTTTTTAATGGTGTATGGTCAAATATATGAAAATGTTGATTAAATACAATTAATACATTCAATATGTTGACTTGTATTATACAAGAAATTCTGGAACTCGGTTTTATACAGCTGCTCCTCTTTGAGATCAATTTAAAGATTTATTTATGGAAATTTAATATTAATCTTTACTAATTTTTAGATGGCAATTGAATATTTGATAATTATTTTATGTTTTCAATCACTTAATATCCACTGCAAATATTATTGTACAGATTTTTTATTAAAAAAAAAATAAAAAAATAAAAAGTTTTTAGCACTTCTTATTTCTGTTAATCTGTCGGCAGTCTTTAATCCATTCAGGGTGGCGGTAAAAATCAAAGAGTTGGACCTAACTTTAGTTTTAATTATCATTAATTAAAACTCCGATTAATTAAACATTAATTGAATGTTTGCAAACTTACCTGTCTTTGTAGTTTAACATCAAAGCTATGCACATGCGCTTAGATAAAGATCATTCAAATTTAACGTAAAAAAGACGCGCTATTTTATTAATATTTCGATATCAATCAAATTCATTATTAATTTTACATAAAGAACTATTCAAAGACATTGATTTACAACATAATAGTGACGAATAGATCGAAAGTAGGAGACGAGTTGACCATATTAGGGACGAGTTGACTTTTTCAGGACGAGTTGACCAAAAGTAGGGGACGAGTTGACCAAAAAGGTGACGAGTTGACCAGAGGACGAGTTAACCAGGGGACGAGTTGACCGGATTTGCAAAAATAATTACCTAATTTTTGTGCTTGTATGTGGGTTAATCCAACTAAATCATTTAATGTTCTTAACTACATTGAGACATTGTACTATTTTATGTATGGGCAATATCTTTCCTCAAGACGTGAGATTCTGACCCAGAATAATAATATCTGGCACCTCAATATATTTTAACTTAATAGAATGAGGGTGTATTTATCATTATTCTCAAAGGTGGACATTTCTGATAAGTCTGAAAAATGCTCATCCTCATTCAAACGTCCAACTGTATGCTTAGGTAAATGAGTTGTCTTGATGCAATGGCCAGACAAGAATTCTGGTTAAAAATAGAACTTTAGGTGACTTTGGATGACAGATAATGATATCATTTCATTTACCAAAAATCATACTATAACTTTTTTTTAAGTTAAATCAACTGCAATGAACCTTCCACTATACAAATAACCTTATGTGATGGTAAAGTTGTCACTGTTTGACTTGAAAAACATCTGTGCAACAAAAAGGATTATCTCCCTTGCTGACCTACTGTTGATTCTTTGTTGACATTTTCTTAAAAATACAAATCACTTACAAGTAAGAAACATAATCAACCTAAAATGTTAAAGTAAGAAAAAGTCAGTTGAAAATATGTAGACAGAAAGTAATTGTTTGATCGTGGCCTTGTTTAGTTTTATGTTTTTATTGATCGTTTCCTTGCTCGAGGCGCAGCAGTGCCAACATAAATTTAACAAATTTCTTACCTGAATTCAGTGCATTTCGTGCCCCTTTCTTCAAAGATGATTTTCTCCGTTTTAGCCTAGAACTCAATCGTGTATTACGTCCAGTTGAAGAAGGCATTTTAGCCTTGAATTAACTGAAATGCTAATTTATTTACTCAAGTTATTACCGATGTCTAACTCCGGCGGCCATATTGAAAATTTCATTTGTCACGCGAATGGATAACTGACAGCATCACGTGATTTTCTTGACCAATCAATGCACGATTTTCAGGAATTCCTCCAAAGGAAAGACATGTGCAGACACCGTTTGCTTGTTGTGTATTTGCAAATAAAAACATTACTGACATACTATGACATGAGTGTGAGATCGGGGTTTAGTTTGGGACCGCTGGGTTACACAACATATAAAAGATGTGTGACTAAAGAAGAGGAAACGTTATGTGTTAAAGTGAGTCAAGAGATATCCAGTGATAACAAGTTTATGGGAGCTTTCTTAGACCATTTGGTCAACATTTCAAAGTATAGGACGGTCACTAAATTGAAACCAGGGCAGGTAGAGATTCTGTCTGTATGAAAACAGGTTGTGTCTGCTCAGAGTCTGAAATCTTTTAATAAAGTTTTACAGTGAAATTGATTAATTATGCTTTTGATAAATCAACAAACTGGTGAATAAATCATAATTTCCCCAAAAGCAGAATATCCTGTATAAGGAATTCATGTCAAAACTTCCTGTAGACTTGGCCAATAAACATGTAAATATTGCAGCCTACAACACCTATCTATGATAGATATCTATCTTCCAATAATGTCAACCAATCACACGGAGGTAGTCAAAATTGCAAGAAAAGTTTAAAAAAAAGGATAAAAGAAGACTATTAAAATGTTAAAAGCAGGGTGTCTGGGAAAACAAATGTCATACATCAGTTCAACACTAGCTATGGCTGCACTGAACTGAATGTCATACAGTACTAGGGAAGAAGGAGAATTTATAATAGTCTGGAGTTGCTTTTAATAACCTATAGCACGCAGGATGGCCATGGCGAGGAGTGTTACATGTATATTCTTCTATGGGGATAGAAAGTTGGGGCGTCCGTGGCAGAATGGTTAAGGTCGTTGACTTCAAACCACTTGTCCCTCACCGCTGTGGTTTCGAATCCCAACAGGGACTTTGGATTCTTTCATGTGAGGAAGCTATCCAGCTAGCTAATTACGGAACGTCGGTGGTTCTACTCAGGTGCCTGTTCGTTCCTGAAATAATGCACAGAAAGGGCACCTGAGGTCTTCCTCCACCAGTAAAGCTGGAAACCTCGCAATATGACCTATATTGTGTCGATGTAAAACCCATTCAAAAAAAAAAAAAAAAAAGCAACCAAACCATGGTAAACCTTGTAGAAAAGGGATAACCAAACATCTATATGTCTGAGAACACCTTTGTTCATCCCCACCTAGAATATTGTTCTCAAAAGTGTCTCGCCTTAGTTCTTGCAAAAAACCTCTCTGATAGTGTTGAATAAGTTCAAACATCACTATTCCACCTGTTACTGTTACATCATGTCAGACTACAGCTGTGTCAATATCTTGGAATGAAAATCGTTACCATAGTGAACAATGTAGACTACAAAACTTCATCATCCTCTTGAACAAAATTAGGGAGGTTCAGGTTGAAGTTAAGGAGCTGAAACCCTCCCCATACTCCCACCTCAAGATGTCTGACCTGTTGATATTTCACCTATCTAAAGAATGGCAAGCATGTATATTTAAGTATAATTTAAAAATTGGCTTAAGATAAATGTAGGTCACTTAATCCTTGCCAATTAGTGCCTGGATCCCTGCTTGTCTGCTAGTCACAATCTTCTGTCAGCCACAAAACTGCATGTCTGAATGCAATTTCATTACTCTTGGTCAGGGTAAAGGCAGATTCTAGTGTCTGCATGATACTGAGTAAATTTGTCTTGGAAAGGAGCTCCTTAGTAGTTTATCTACTAATAAATTAGAAATTATTATCCATTCTAAATCAATTTATCATTAGGCCTGAAACAATCTGTCAATATTTGGTTATTATTTTTGTAATATTTTTGAGACTAAATGTGACACAAAAGGTTTTCTGGTAAATATATCCTCCGGTCAATTGCATAATTAATTTTGTCTGAGAGATTGCCAATAGTTACTGTTATGTTGTAATTGCATCTATAGGTAAATGCCATTTCCAACAGTCTTGCTGTTGCGTAATATTTTTGAGTGTAAATGGCCTAGTAATCAAGAGGTACGAGGTTCAATCCTACAAGGCTGTGTAGGATTTCTCTGCTTTACTTGGATGACAACCAAGGAGGATAATCTTATCATTTGACTTATGTTGGGATGTTTTTTTATGTAGAAATAGCACAGTCAATTAATTAAATATAAAGTTTTCACATTGTACATAATTATAAATTTCAGGTTTTTCATGAGGCTGATGAAGGACAGAAGGGATATTTATCTAGAAGTGACCTGAAAGTTGCCATCGTTGAACTGTTGGGTTATAAGCCTACAAAAGTAAGTTATTGTAAATATAGAACTTGTGTGAAGTTGAAATTACACAGTGAGTCAATGCTGCATGGACATGGTTGGTAAGATTTCTTTGTACATATGGAAACTATTTTAATTTCTAAGATAAATTATTCAGATGATAATTTATGATATTCTTTCAAATTATCTGCCACATATACCTGTAATTAAGAAACATTAAATACTGGACAGATGTTGGGATCAACAAAATATAGAACCAGTCTGTAATTATATTTCTCAGTCATGAATCTTTTATAGTACAAGACAAATCATAAGTAGTTGAAACACTAAAGTATTTCAACATAGCTGGTCACAGTTTAATTCTGTCAAAATTTTTGTATACAATTTCTGCATAATATATTGTATCAATGATCTCTGCATGGTTTCATTGTTGTCTATTTGCACATGTTTTAAAATGTACATGTATGTAGAATTAACAAATTTTTGTTACAGTTTGAAATCAACCATTTATTACAGACACATGGTGAAGATATAGATAATCTTACAAAAGGTTAGTTTTTATTTCAAATTTTTTTTTTATCCAAACTCCAAAACACAGAACTAACAAATAACTAATTTTATTTGTATATTTTATAATTATTATATTTATATTATTAAGTAACATGTAGATTAAAATTGCTTAATTTGTTCTTGAGAGGTGATATAAAAATTATCTTGTGTTCTAAAACTAGAAATTTATATTATAAAGTAACTGTAGGCCTTAATCTAAAAATTAGATGTAGTATTTCAATGAATGCCACAAACTGGAAACATTTATTTTTTTCAGCAAATACAAAGAATATATAACTAAGTTAAACATTCTTGAAGGAAAATTATTAAGAACATGGTGCCATGATGATAATAGAAGTGGGACCGATTATCACTGATCTGGGGTGAATCATTTTATTAAAGCAATACGCCTCCAGATTCATGCTAATTTTCATGAAAGTTTTGAAATGTATTTGAATGTGTAATATTGTAAAGTAACCAGAAGCAAGCAATTTACACATTAACAATGGCTCTTACAAACCACGTAAATTACCAAAAAGTGGTCAAAATATGCATTAATAGCCTTTACTGTGTTAATAACGCGGTAGAAATATAGTTGTAAGTACTGAAATATCAGTAATTTATCGCACATAATATGAAAAAATATTACTTGAATCTTAGAACTTTTTACTTTTCCTTATACATTAGTACATTTTTCTCAAGTTTGATTTTATTGAAATATTTTGACTCATCTGGAGGCATGTAGCTTTAATATAGATTACCCTACAGTTAAAATGAAAAATTTCTGTTCATAAATATTGATACAGAGAACATTTTCTTTCACAAATATACACAAAACAAACATTTAATCTTACCATTTCTAAATTTTGATGATTTAAAGGAAATTTTAGATAATTATTTTGGAATGGGGCGATTTATCAATGATCTGGGGCAGTTTGTCACTAAAGTGGGGCGAGTCATTTTGGGGCGAATTATCAATTTCCACAAGAACATCACATTTTGTAGGGAAAATTGATTAGTGATAAAAAGAAATTTTTACATTCCTGATCTCTCATTTGTAAAAATCAACTTAGATTTACCAGTTCAATATGATCCAAGGTGCTTGGTAATGCACAGTTTGAAAACTTGATAGGTTCTATAATAATGTGACATAATATGAATGTATCTTGTAGTAGCGAGTGGTAATTTGGTTTGATTTGTTTTGTATCATTATAGGTATGACACTGGAGAAATTTGTGTCAAGTATGTGTGAGAAGCTAGTATCTCAAGATGAAGATGAAGATATTCGTCACACATTCATGGCTTTTGATGTTCAGTGTAGGTTCATTTAAAATTTTACATTTCATATTAAAGGGACTCTGCTGAGGTTTTTTTGACATGAGAGAATTTGAAATAGTTTTTTCTAGTTGATGTAGGTCTAGATAAATAACGTGTTTGCACTTGCTCACTCCATTTTTTTCAGAATGATTATTCTAATTGTGGAAAATAACAAAACTTGAAAAAGCTTTTTTAACCTTAAATTTGGACACAAAGAATGCAACAAAAAATTATGATTTCCCTCCATTATAATTTCTGAGTATAATTTCCTTAACGTTAACCTTAATTTGCCAATATCTTTTCTTGTTTTTTACAAGTGGCCTCAATTGATCTATGTAGAAAAATGGAAACTTTTTATTTTTTTAGTTCCCCTTTGGAACTTATAAGAGTTTTTCCCCTTTAAGGTAAATTTTTTCCTGAAAAATTTAAAATGGGTAAATATTTGGAATTGTACTGGAATTCACCAACAACCAGGAAAAAAAAAAGACATTTTTCAAGAAACCAACACTGATTTTTTTTTTAAGTCAACCAATCCAAAGAAAAAGTTGGGGCTTTCCCTAATTTTGGATTTGTTTTGGGTTTCCCTTATGATTTTTGGTACAACAAAACGTTTCTTGAGGGTATTTTATAAGTTAATTTTACACACATCTTTTGGACTCTAAATGGGAGGTCCACTGGTAAGATTTTTAGGACCATCCTTTGAAATAACTACATCATCATGTTTTTAATTTGGATTAAATTAATTCCAAATACAGGTTAACAAATGGAGAATAGCAGGGATCCTTGTTTACCAATTGGGATTTTAACCAATCCCTATGATAAATTGGGCTAGGGGGCGTGAGGGGGTGTTGGCACTTTATTCATTATCCCTCCAATAATACAAGACTCAATCCAAAATCCGAGTCCTGGCAATTTTCATGTAATTTTTTTTGTTTGTGGAAATTATTGCCTTTTCCTGAGGGATCACTTTGTTTCCAGATTTTTTAGTATCTTTATTCAGAAATTGTCAATGTTTATTACATGCTTTTCGGTGGTATATAGAAATATATCAGTGATATAAAACTGATAATTTCACTGTTTTAAACAGTGAAATTATCAATTTGATAATTTCACTGTTTTAAATTTAAGCCCTTTACGTTGTTTCAGTGAAATTCTATCGTGCACAGTACTGGGAACCAACTTAATGACGTGACGTCGTAAATGACGTCACATTGTATTATTATTTGGCGTGCTTTTCATTCAGTATTAGGTTTAATGTCTTTTTAAAATAATAATAAAAAGAAAATTTGTTTAGTTTAGTGTAAGATCGAAATATATTACACCTTGTGAACACCAAAAGTTCATATTTCACTTGTGAAATATACCTTTTGGTGCTCACTAGGTGAAATATATTCTGATCTTTACACTGAAAACTAAACAAATCATTTCTTTCTTAATATTCACATGGGTTGACTGTAAAATTTTTCCTTTGTTTGAATCAATAAACTAGCCCTTTTTTTTTTTTCAGTTTGCAAGACATTGGGGGTTTAAACTATATTAATAATCTCCATATTTAAAAGTTTTGAATATTTTTAAAATATCTTTTTTAAATTCAACTTAACTTGTTAAATCAATACAAAGAGGAAAATGGAAACAAATAAGAATGTCTACTGTTTATGAACAACTTTCCCCCCTTATGAACTTAACTTTTAAAGATGAAAGAAGGTGAATTAACATTTTTCCCCAAAGAAGGTCACTGGTCCCCCCAGTAAAAATTGAACCCTACTTTTATGTTTCCAAAAGAAATTATGTTTTTAAATTTGGAAAATAAGGTAATTATATCTTTCATGTTATATTATAGGTCGTGGTTTTCTCACATTGGACGATGTTAAGAAAGTATTTAGCAAGGTAGCTCCTCATGTTCCAGAACAAACAGTACATTCAGCATTTAGGTAATAATGTTCACATTGTATTAATGTAATTCTACATTTACTTGATTTATTTGATTTTATAGATTGATGTGTCATTTAGTAAATCTTGTCAATTCTATTTTTAATCCTCTTCCACAAACAGGGGAAAGAATGATAAGGAATGGCCCCTGTCTGTCCAGACATCTTTCTGTCCATCTGTCTGTCTGTAACATTTTTGTGTTCACTCCTTTAAACTGCTCAAATTTTTTTAAAAATAACTTGACACAAGTGATGACCATTATAAGACGATTTTCAGAGCGCAATAATTGATTTGCTACCCCCAAGGTCAAGGTCACATTTAAAGATCAAGTGTTAAAAAATCCATAACATTTAAACCCCTGCAATGTTTTTAAGAAAACTTGGCAGAAATGATCACCATTAGGATATCATGTGCAGAGCACAACAATCAAGTCATTACCCTCAAGGTCAGAGTCACACTTAAAAGGTACAATGTGAAAACATCTATATTTCATGTCCCCTCTATAACTTATTGACTATTTAAAGGTTTTTAAAACACTTGGAACAAATGATGCCCACCATGACACAACCTACAGAGCATAACATCCAGGTTGCTACCCCCAGGGTCAAGGTTATATGTTCTCAATAATTTTTTGACTTTATTGAAGATTTTAAATAATTTGGCACAAATAATAACCATCATGAACTATTTGCTTATGATATGCATGGCACAACATCAATGTCATGGTTGGTTAAAGGTCAAGAACACAGTACACAGTCATGCCTGCTGGGGAAGGGGATTTACAACTGTAGCTGTCCTTCAGATGCCTTGTTCAAATTTAATTAGATTTTGGTTTTCATATCTTGTTCAATTCTTAATTATTGTACTCAGTATTATATATTTTGCTTGTTTTTTAAAGTTTTACAGAACTGATAATACTTATATATTCACAGTATTTTATCAAATGTCGAATTCACAGGGTGATGATATTCATTTGAAACTAAATGGTTAATTATATATTTTAGAGAAATAGATCAAGATGGGGATGGCAGAGTTAGTTATAAAGATTTTGAATTTTTGATGAAGTACAACACAGATGACCATATCTGAAGAGGAATTTCTATAGTTGTAAAGTATGACAGGAAATGGGGAAAACGCATGACAGGAAATGGGAAAAGCATGATAGAAAATGGGAAAACATATGACAGTAAATGGGGAAACTTATGACAAGAAATGGGAAAAAGACATATTTAGTTTTACAAATATATGGACTTTGTGAATCATGTTAAATGTTAGATGCTACTGGCTACAAACACATTTGTATTAGAATGTTGCATTTTGAGAATAGTATGACTATTAGTGTTGCACTGATGTACTTCTATGCTATAAGTGCCACATGAAAGTATTATATCATTGATAATGATAGCCAGACCAAGTGTTTAGGTTTATATTTCATGGAGTCAGTTTATTCTAATATTTTAGCATAAACATATATATTTTAGACATATTAATACCTACCCTATCGTCTTTTGCTTGTCATGTTTTGAGTTTAAGGGCATATCAATACCTAAATAATAACAATCAAATGAACAAGCAAAAATGTTTGTATTAGGTCAAACTGTATGGATACAGCTCTTAGTTGATGGTAAAGACCATAATCATTTCTAGTATACACATTTTTGTAAATGTACAAATAAATAAATGTAGTCACTAGATTGTCACATCAATTTGAATTCTTGACTTAAATAATGTTGTTATAATTTATTGTTATAAAGTTTATTTGTTACATTAAAATGAATAATTTATAATTTGTTACATGTATTAAATTTTTGTCTGTATCTATCATTGGTTGAGTTTTTTGTATAACTTTTTCATGGATTAGTTTGAAACTTGAAACATTTTTTATAACCTTCACCTCCTCATAACTGTCACAGAATTATTCAAATTGTTGGAAGCCTAAAAAATAACTTTTTGTGACAGAATACTTTTTCGTACCCATCTCTAGACAAGAATACATAACGTTTTATTTCAGATTTTTAGCTCACCTTGCACAAAGTGCAGGTGAGCTTTTAGGATGGCCAACCAAATGGCGTCCGTCGTCTGTCGTCCGTCCACATTTTAAATATTCTAAGGACATCTTCTATGATACCGCAAGGCCAATGTTAATGAAACTTGGCAGGAATACTCTTTGTATGAAGCTCTATAAAGATTGTTCAAAGAATTCCATTTCATGCAGAACTCTGGTTGCCATGGCAACCGAAAGAAAAATCTTTAAATATCTTCTTTTAAAGAACCGTAAGAGCTAGAGCTTAGATATTTGGCATGAAACATCTTCTAATGAGTGTCTACCAAGTTTGTTCAAATAAAAGCCCTAGGGTCAAAATTGGCCCCGCCCCAGGGGGTCATTGATTTTCCCTATATGCATATAGTAAAAACTTAAAAAATCTTCTTTTAAAGAACCCAAAGAGCTAGAGCTTAGATATTTGGCATGAAACATCTTCTAGTGAGTGTCTACCAAGTATGTTCAAATAAAAGCCCTGGGGTCAAAATTGGCCCCAGCCCGGGGGTCATTGATTTTCCCTATATGCATATAGTCAAAACTTAAAAAATCTTCTTTTAAAGAACTGTAAAAGCTAGAGCTTAGATATTTGGCATGAAACATCTTCTAGTGAATGTCTACCAAGTTTGTTCAAATAAAATCCCTGGGGTCAAAATTGGCCCCGCCCCAGGGGGTCATTGATTTTCCCTATATGCATATAGTAAAAACTTAAAAAATCTTCTTTTAAAGAACCGTAAGAGCTAGAGCTAAGATATTTAGCATGAAACATCTTCTAATGAGTGTCTACCAAGTTTGTTCAAATAAAAGCCCTGAGGTCAAAATTGGCCCTGCCCCAGGGGGTCATAGATTTTCCCTATATGCATAAAGTAAAAATTTAAAAAATCTTCTTTTAAAGAACCCAAAGAGCTAGAGCTAAGATATTTAGCATGAAACATCTTCTAATGAGTGTCTACCAAGTTTGTTCAAATAAAAGCCCTGGGGTCAAAATTGGCCCCGCCCCAGGGGGTCATTGATTTTCCCTATATGCATATAGTAAAAACTTAAAAAATCTTCTTTTAAAGAACTCAAAGAGCTAGAGCTAAGATATTTAGCATGAAACATGTTCTAATGGGTGTCTACCAAGTATGTTCAAATAAAAGCCCTGGGGTCAAAACTGGCCCCGCCCCGGGGGTCATTGATTTTCCTTATATGTATATAGCAAAAACTTAAAAATCTTCTTTGAAAAAACCCAAATAGCTTGAGTTTAGATATTATACATGAAACATCTTTAAGTAAATATCTACAAAGTTTGTTCAAATAAAAGCCCGGGGGTCAAAACTGGCCCTGCCCCAGGGGTGTCATTGTTTTTAACTATATGTGTATAGTAAAAACTTAAAAAATCTTCTTTTAAAAAACCCAATGAGCTAGAACTTAGATGTTTAGCATGAAACATCTTCTTATGGGTGTCTACCAAGTCTGTTCAAATAAAAGCCCTTGGGTAAAAATTGGCCCGGGGGGGGGGGGGCTATATACAGGTGAGCGACCTCAGGGCCATCATGGCCCTCTTGTTACATTTTGATGTCCCTTACAGATCTTCTAAGACCTATTCTTATATATATATATATATACATGTACTATTGTCAGTTACATGTAAAGTATACCGTTTATAAACAGCTTTTAGAATTTGATACATAATTTCGTTTGTAAATGTGTTTAAAAAAAATGAAAATATATAATCCAAATGTAATATCTATGCATTTCAACATTTTGTGATGGCAGTTTGTCACTAGTTGCTCACAATTTCTTTTAACAAAATCTTTTTTTTAACCGCATGGTCATTGATGGATTTTGACTCGACTTCGCAGATCCTTAGTGACCCATTATAAAAGTATATAAAGGTTTCTAGTCAGTAAGATGCATAAATGTGTAAAAAGAACTAAAGATGGAATGGAATCTCGAAAAATGATAGTATATAATGTGACAAATGTATAATGCCTGCAGGTCAGATATTTTGCTTGTAACATAACATTGTGGTTCCTATCAAAAAGTTATAGAAATCATGGCTGTGTTGTTAAAAATGGTATCACCTTCTTGGTGATAACTTACTTTTTGTAGGAAAATGCAGGCTTCATGTATGAAATCAAATACCCAGGACTTAGATAATTTACATGTAACATTGCCATGTTTGCCTCAACAAAAGCAAATTAGATAACTGTACGCCCTGCCGATCACTTAATTATCCAAGATTGAAAAAGTTAATATGACTTAAAGCCCTCGGAAATTTCAGAGTATAGATATTTAGCATGATCGAAGCATCGCCTTATAGTCTTCTACAAAATTTGTGTATTATATCATGCCCAGGGGTCAAAATTAGTCTAGTCCTGGGGATGGGGTCACTTAATTGCATAAAACTTCTGTTGAAAACATTTAAAACGTCATTGCCTAGCGCTTTGATATTAGGCATATAGTATGACATAACAGACCTCTGCAAAGGTTATATAAATAATTGTCCTGCCTCGGAGGCCACTTACTTTACATAGATGTATAAAGTAAATCATCTTAAATAAAGACAATGTCTAGAGAAGTTATTTAGCTTGTTACACGACTGTTAGCTGATCAACTCTTATTGATCTTGGTTTAAACAGTTTAAATATCTGAAAAATATCAGGGGGGGGGGGCTATGTGTGTGCTACAATCTTATCCGAGAACAAAACGTATACGTTTTATTGAAGTCAAACTAGAATACAAGAATTAGATATCTGATATACACCCCTACCCGCACACACTGAATTCACGTATGTAGTGGAACAATGCTAACGGAAGCTCAGCTTCCACAATCAACAATATCCTGCACAGCAAGAAGTAACATGAACTTGCAGTATTTACAGTACAAACCTTAATGAATAAAAGGGATAAATATGTTTTCTAAATTTATTCACAGTTTATGAAGATATTGTTTATAAATAAGTTTCTGGAAATCCATTTTCATGATTCATTTACAACCTACAAGGTCAGGCATGGTGCTTATTTTAAATATTAAAGTTATTGTAATGTGAATGATTTTGTGTGTAGATGATTAAAGCATGCAACAAAGGATTATTTAACAATTTAACCAGTGAAACGTTACAGATAAGACATCTGTAGAATATCATCGTTAATTTGTAAATGCACTTTGTGAAAAACCATGCGAAGAATATTCTGGATACAGAAGAATCAGATTTCACAGATCACAACCTTATAAATGGGTTAGTGTTTTGTTTTCTAAATAAAACACAGCTTATTGGTATGTTTATGACTGGTAGATATCATCACTTGCTTAAAGAGTAAAAGAAAAAGAAAACTTCTCAAGTAGGCTTAAAGTTCACTTAAAACTTAAACAGTTAAAAGGTAAGGGCAGTTTAGTTATTGTTACTCTTGGTTTATTTTTGTTACAGTTATATTTAGTTGATAATTTCAGATCATAACAGTAGTTTTTGTTCAGGGTAATAAAATAAATAACACATAGGTTTGTGAGTAACAGTAAAAATATCATCCCTCGTAAAAATACTGTTACTCTCAGCTACGCCTCGGGTAACAGTATTTTCCTCGGGATGATATTTTTACTGTTACCCGCACACCCATGTGTTATTTATATAATATACCGGTACCCATTGCTGACTGATGAAAAGCCATCTAATTAAACAATAAAACTGTTACATTCTAATCTATTTATTTCTCAAACACATTTGATAAGAAAAAAATATTTATTACTCTGCAGTGATAATATACCCAATACATCTACGTTTCAAATTATCACACAAACCATTCTAAAAGCAGTATGAGAGACTACAATGTATTAATCCACTAACTCACAATTGAACCTTTATCAAAATTCTATGAAAATGAATAACATACATATATACATTTTCTAAACCATTAAACTTACATTACAACTTACGCACTTGAAGTGCACTATATATAGAATTACGTTATAAAGGTGTAAAACAATGACTCTATCTATTTAAGTTTGTCTAGTGGTCACATGGAATAATATAATTATAATCTGATTTATCACGTGTTGCTACAAATTTAAACTATTTTGTTGCAAAATTACCGCCATACAAAATACTGCAATTTTTATTATGAAAGATTTATGTTATAGTCAACCACATTCTTGTCTATTATTCCTCCCCGTCCGCGCTCTGTATCTGTGTCCTCGCTTGCTTTTTGTTCGGTGCCCAGCTAGGTGCTGGTGAGATTTTCGCTCTATCCTTGTATGGTTTGCTTTGTATAATCAGACATATCCGTAAAATGGATATTAAGATTACAACAGTGATATTTATGTTATATGTATTGTTTTCTTTTATCAAATAAATAATCTAATACCCTAGTCGTCATTGAAACTGGCCCCGTGTTCACAAAGATTTAAGGATCAGGATCAAGATCAGGATCAAATTTAAAAACTCAAATATTCTCCATTATTTATCCTCATAGATTAAATATTCAATATTAACTTGATAAAACTGGCCTTAAAAATAGCATGTTTATGAAATTTTAGAATAAATTTATCGTAATTTTTACAAGAAATAGGCATTTTACAGTTGATCCAAATTTTGATCTTGATCTTAAAATTGATCCTCATTTTGATCCGTTTGTTTTTGTTTTGTTATTAGTTATTTTTTATCCCAAAATAGGTTGGTTTCTTTGCAAATAAGCAATTATTTACAATAAGAATATGCACCATTGAATTCTAGCATAATACAATCAATTTTAGTTTTATAAAACAATGGAAATAAAATCAGGATCACCTGATCCTGAACACGGGACCTGGTGATTGGCGAATAAAAAAGACACAAAAATTCTATTCACATTAAAAACCTTGCAGTAAAATTTTCTCGGTGTGACCACCAAGGTCAATGTCTATATTATATGCATCTTTTATCATTTTCTCAGAATACCTTGCAGCTTCTTGTAGTCGTAATAGTTTTTCTTTTGGATAAACGGTTCGTAAAAGTTCTATATGTTTCTTTTCGTTTGTCAAACGATGAAAATTTCCCTCCTGAAGTTTGACTGTGCATTCTATATCTCTATCAGAGATATTTAAATCGAAGAAGGACGCAAGTTTTTTCAGCTCACTAGACATGTTTGTTTGAAGTGTTTCATACTGAATAACGTGCACTGGTCCTTTGAATACCTTTATTGTGCTTCTTGTCAGATCAACATACCAATGCAGCGAGTGCTCGAACGACGCATTGCTTGCTGCAAGAAAAAACAACAAATGTTCTGAAATAAAGAGACATCCGTATGGATAATATGTTTCTGCACCACGTTTTATGGCCATATATATTTCAATAAGTAGCAGATGTGTAAACAATATTTTTTTCCGCGAAAAACGAACATTTATTGATTAAGCTATCGTGCTAAGGACTGATAACTGAAGAGGACGAGTGCAATCGTTTTAATACGAATTAAATATTTATAGTGCCTTTGTAGTTTTCACTATTTAGTTAATTGTTTTAAACATTGAACAATTCTAGCAATAATGAATTCTGTAATGCATCAGTATTTAATCTGATTAATAGTATTATTCTAAAAATATAATACTAGTATTTGGAGTTTGTTACTTTAATTAACTGGTGTATATAATATATGTAGTATTTTGAAAAAAAGTTGTTATTTTTTAAATTTTATTTTCGTGTTCTAATTTTATTTGAGATTTTGTGTATGTGTGTGTTTTTTTTAATTTTCATAGTGTTACATTTGCTTTTGAATCTGTTATATATTTTTTACTTATACTAGACGCAGAGTTATATACTCGTAAGTCTCTATACTAGAAGTGTTTCCAATTAAAATCTAAATTACATTGTACTTATTTGTGCGGGCATTAAAGTTTGTTTGTTTTGTTCTTAGATACGCTTACATTCTTTAGAATTTGGTGAACTAAGGTTGTAAAACTCCAGGAATCTTAAATTTTAACTTCAGCTGGCCGAAAGATTTAAATTGATTTGTTTCAGTATTTTAGATATGTTTCATTTGATTTATACTTTTCCATTTTTGCAACGATTTGATAAATATTTGGACACAACATGTTGAACAACAAGAAGTAAGTATGATCTTGAATCCGTAATGACCTTAACCCTCAATGTCATATTTTGAAAATAATTGTTGAGCATTTAGCTATTTCAACTTATTGCAAACAGTAGTCGGTTTGAGTGATCCGATTTTCCATTGCGCACATATTCAAATAAAATCATGATTAAGGACCTAATCATCATATTATGACTATCAACCAACAAAGCATTAAAAGCCCCCCCCCCCAAACTTGCAGTTGCTCTTGCTAAATGATGTTGATTCGTCATTGAATTAAATGTCGTTTGAAGAAGTTTATTCTTGAATTGTATATTGATTTTACATATTTTTTCTTCTTTCAAAATGTCTGCCTGAATGGTCAAAATATGACCTTGTATATTTAAACGTTTTATTAGTTTTCTTTCAGCATTTTGTTCTAGGTTTTTAAGTATTGCAATATCCCTTTCACAATTGCCTTTTTAAAAACCTTTTTAGCTCACCTGAGAACAATGTCCTCAAGGTGAGCTTTTGTAATGGTCCATTGTCCGTCGTCCGTGCGTGCTTTAACAATTTCTTTTAACAACTTCTCCTCCTAAACCACTTGGCCAAATTTGTTGAAACTTTGCAGAGATGCTCCTGGCATAGATCTACCAAAGTTGTTTAAATAATTAAATTCCATAAAGAATTCTAAAAAATCTTCTTGTAAAAACCGAAAGAGCTAGAACTTAGATATTTGGCATGAAACATCTTCTAGTAGATTTCTACAAGTTTGTTCAAATAAATGCCCTAGGGTCAAAATTTGCCCAAGGGGTCATTGATTTTCCTTAAATGTATATAGTAAAAACTTAAAATATCTTCTTGTGACAATCCAAATTCACTTTAGATTAGATATTTGGCATGGAACATCTTCTATTGGATGTCTACCAAGTTTGTTCAAGTAAATGCCCTAGGGTCAAAATTTGCCCCAGGGGTCATTGATTTTCCTAATGAATTTGTATATAGTCAAAACTAAAAAAAAATCTTCTAGAGATAGAGCTTAGATATTTGGCATGAAACATCTTCTATTGGATGTCTCACAAGCGTGTACAAATAAAAGTCATAGGGTCAAAATTGGCACCGCCCCAGGGGGTCATTGATTTTCCTTATATATACATGTATATTGTATAAACTTAAAACATTATCTTATGAAAATCCAAAAGAGCTAGAGCTTACGTATTTGGCATAAGACATCTTATAGTGGATGTCTACCAAGATTGTTCAAATAAAAGCCATAGGGTCAAAATTTGTCCCGGCCCCAGAGGTCATTGATTTTCCTTATATGTATAGAGTAAAAACTTAAAAAATCTTCTTGTGAAAATCCAAAAGAGGTAGAGCTTAGATATTGGCATGAAACATGTTCTAGTGTATGTCTACTATGTTTGTTGAAATGTAACCCCCAGGGTCAAAATTGGCCTCGTCCCAGGAAATCGAGGTCGACAGTTTAATCCCCAGCCAGGTCAAATGTTTGTTTTCCTTCTCTTTTTCTGTCATCCTTTTATTAGCTCACCTCTCATTAAGTGACAGGCTGAACTTCTCACTTAGTGACAGGCTAAACTAAAATGGCTGCCAGAGCTTAGATTAGAGAAAAAAAAACACATCTAAACGACTGGTTCAGTTTTGAAATAATTTTTCACAAAAATGTCCTTGGTGACAGTGTACACAGATTTTTCAGACTAAGCTGGCCTTTGTTTTCAAATTGTGCTTCTGGGGTGAAAACGGACTCCTCTTTGACTTTTGGACCTATTTCTCAGGTGAGCGATCCAGGGTCCTCTATGCCATCTTGTTTTTTTTCTTGTGATAACACCATTTCATTTTACAGTAAAATATCCAGATCAGTAGTCTGATCAGGATCCATGCTGTTCGCTTTCAGTTTCTCTACTTGTAATAGGGTATGTAAGCGAACAGCATGGATCCTGATCAGACTGCGCGGATGCGCAGCCTGGTCTGGATCCATGCTGGTCGCAAACGTACTATGTTGGTTTTGTCATGACGCGGCTCAAATATTGTAATCAAAATAAGTTTCAATAGCGGACCGAAAATAATCTAATTAATGAAAATGTTTCACATATGTTTAATGAACAAAATTCGGAAATGTCAGTTACTAGAATATAAAGAAAGGTTCTTGTATTTGCATCAATTAGTCTTTTGTTATTATACGTAATAGGTAATACAAGTTACTACTTGAAAATTAATTTCTGAAAAATAATTTTGTTTCTTGATGAATATTACCTTTAATCAAAACTTTTTCCTGTGGATGACCCGTGTGTCCAGCCTTTAAAAAGTTTGCAAAAGAAAGAAGGGCGTCATATGGATTTCTTAGAAGCAAAACTATCTTTGTGAACATTTTAAAGTGCCTTGCTTCATGGGTTTTTACAACCACGACTTTTGTCTTGTCATGTTGACATTCATGCGGAAAACCTCGCACTTTGAGACTTCCATCACAATACACACTGGATGTACCAAGTCCTGTAATTCAAATTCTAAAGTGTTTTTAGAAATGTATTAAATAAACTGAATAAACATGTCTTTGTTCACAAGATATATTTTATTGCGTTCAATAAACTAATGAAAGTTTCATTTAAGTATTGAATAAAAAAACTGATAATCGATTTAGTCTATTTACAATTAAAGGGTTTCCAATATCAATCGTGTGGTATCGAAGGACCAGCAGCAACGTAACAATACAGATACAATTTCTTACTTGATGCGGAGGTCATGCATTAAAATATGACCATAATATCTTGATTTTCACGTTAATGAATGTTTACACCAATATATTTAACGAATACATTTATTATATTTCTAGAAGATAGGTTCTTACCACATTGAAGGAAATTTATAGACGTTATTATACATATAAGACTAATTTTCTATGTAGTATAATATATATGAATATAAGACGAATATAGGGAGTTGAGCTGTATAAAGATATTCATAGATCCCTCTGCATCACATATAGTTAATGTAATAAATTGATCGTCTTGGATTCAATCAATAAAGTAGTCATCTTCCCATTAGTTTCGTTACAAAATTAATTTTTACTCAGGAGATTAAAGTTTTAAATTATTGCTACATATTGAGATAATTAACATCGATTTTACTCCGTTCAAATTTACATGAAAGATTTCTCGTCTGACAAACACTTATTTCAATTATTAAACCGCCATATTTTATACCTGTCATTTGCTGTATCAGATGCCTAGTCCATGTGTTTCCAGATCCTGGAAAGCTGACGAGTCCCGTAACAGGTAACTGTCTTTGAGATAATGAAACTTCTTTCTTTGTGCAATTTTCAGCTCCCAATGTACTGTCTTTTATACGTGTAGTACTTGAGTTTTGTAACTTTGCCCGAAACTTAACATTCCCGTTATTTAATTTTGTATCTGTTAACTCTGACATGTTTGTCTTTCCTGTATAGGAAAGCATTTTCTTGTACACAACGTCTATATCTGAAATATTTTTTGTTTTCGTTGAGATATCTGAAATTGATGTATTTGCTTCTTTTGATGGTTGATTTACAATAAGCTTGAACAATTCTGATTTAAATATACTGTTTTCACTGTCTCCGAAATAGTTTGTATTAAAACATATGAAAATACTTAATATCAAAAACAAAACAACACCTAATTTGAAATTTCGTGTCGACTTTAAAATCATCATAACAATTTAATCCTTTTTGAATTTTTCGAATAAAAACACAGAAAATTCAAGTAAGACTTCGAAAAAGGCGGAGAAATTTATGACTTAAAGATCCGCGACCCAGTGAAGAAATATTTATATCTTACAATTATCCAACTGTTTACATTGATAGAATGTTCGCAATGGGACGTACGTTTGCTCAGAGCTATGCCCTATTGAATATGTTTAACAGTGGAACATTCAATGTTGTATTGGGTGAAAAACATTGTACCTTTGCTACATTGTTATGTTTATATTATTATTGAACTTTTATGTTTACTGCAGAAAAAATGATATTGAAAAGCCAGGGCAGTCAATCATGAATTCTTATTTTGTAGCAAAAATATAAACTGATATTTAATCGAGAGGACACTATGAGCAACAAATAGACAATAAAAGCAAGCAAAATAATATAATTATACAGGTGCCGTGTCATATGCAATGGAATTAAAAAACGATAATAGCCGTTAGAATGTTCAACGTGACAGTCCTATTGTTTTAGTGGAACTTAAAGTTCTATAACTGTCGCTATTTACTGACTATTGCCGTCCACAATCAGGCTCAAGCAAACCTGGGACATCATGTATTATGCACTGTTCCAGACCAAACAGGCACTGATACATTTTATTATAATAGGATTTTTTTTATTATTATATTTGAATATTTGATTTTAAATAAATGTAACAATGAACTATTGATCACTGTTGTAACATTTTAATCGCAGTTTATAATTAAAAAAAATATTACAATGACTGTTAAGTATTAAAAAATGTAGATTCTGTACACAACAATTAAATCATGTCACGCTCGGGTATCCATGAACACCATCGTATGAACACATCTGCAGATGTTTCCAAATTTAAAGTAAACATCATTAATTTCCTATTTAAATGTCGAATAATGCCGGTGCTGGGGTGGGGGCGTGGACGTTAGCTTACACTTTCCACTTCCATTTACAAACAGGCTCAATCAAACCGAGCTCGCAACATTTTTTCTTCTTCACTACATCGGCTTTACCCCATAAAATGGCTTTAATCACATTTAAACATTCTCTGTCACCAGAAGTTAAGTAAATACTTAAAATCAAAATTATACAGTATAATATGCATTGTACGTTGTACTTATAAGAGCCGACAAAAAGCCAAAATCACCCTCAAAACGGTGGTCAAGCCATCATTTTCACGAATGATTTTGAAAAGTAAGCAATTTCGTCGAAATAATCTTGATGAGGGATACAGAGTAATGTCTTTGCATCCGTATGCGGCTATTCCTTTTTTCAGATCGGTTATTTTCACATTCTGGCGTTACTGGATATACACGGTGGGTTTAGATACAGCGTTTTACGCCCGAAAAAATACCAGCGTACCAGCATCTATACGTCTGCGTCTGTCGGTAGTTTACATGTCCGGTCTGTTTCTTTTGAACCGAAGGAAGAATTTAGGCGACGTACAAAGCGCGGGTTTGACCGTCCTCATGTCACACTTAGACATTTTGTATCAATTTTAAATTTCATGTCCGCTCAGCATCCCTCGAACCAATAGAAACAAATTAAAAGATTATTGCTGAAACATTATTTACAATAAGACATGAGCTTAGATATTTAGCATGTAGCACTGTTATAAATGCCTTATTGACCTATACAAAACCGATACGAATCATACCCCTTGGAATAATACTGACCCGCCCCACGTGTCACTTGATTTATATAGATTTATATGGGAAAATATCTCTGAGACTTATTGTATGAAATACGAGGCCAATAGCTTAGATATTTAGCATATACCATCACTTTGTAGACCACAAAATAACTGGTATTGGTCAATATTGGCTACGCCCCGGGGTGTCGCTTAGATAATATAGATTTGTATATAGGAAACATATTTAAGCTTTATTTTGGTGAAACTACAATGGTTAGTGCTAAGATATTTGGCATGTAGCACTGCCATGTTGGTCTCTAAAACATTGGTATTATTCATGCCCCCCCCCCCCCGGGTCAATAATGGCCACGCCTTTTTGGTGCTGTTATATGTAATTTAACACTATGGATTACTGTGAATGAAATATTAGAATATCCGATTAATATAAGTAATGAAAAGCAACAATATTATTAATGTATAAAATCTATATGCTTTGCCGACTAGCGGAAGTTAAGATATAAATATATAATGCAATTACATGTATATCTGTTTCCTGTCGAGATGTCACCAGGTACACAATGACTGTCGGCGCAAACACTCTGGAAAAAGGGAGAACCTTCGAGACCAATGTCTTTGTCATTGTATCTTCAGTAATGACCAATATCTTCATGAGACGAAGAATTATAACCATATACAAGATATTTTCTTCCATTTTGTTAAAACACCATTCTTTTCCTGTGTGATTTATCTATTACTATTTACAATTTTCATAGCAATATGTTTTCAGATACCGACTCATATCATTATTTCACCGATAGACTGCCAAAGTTTTTGAAGATATTTTACTCTTACGCTTAGCTAGTATTATTTCACACCTCATAAAATATAACAAACTTCAGCATTTGAACAACGTGATGCTCCAATAGAAATCATTATTTGATTCAATTTTATCAGTTTAGCCTCATATTCATTTCCAGAGTCCAAAAAGTCCATATCGAATCCATATCACATCCCATATATAGCCACGTTTTCATTTCTAGAGTCCGAAATCCTTACCTAATCTTTATTGTTATTGAAGTATCAAAGTTCTGCCAAAATGTCAAAAATGTAGGTGTGAAATAAACAGGCCATTAAACATAGTTGAGAACAATACTGATTCTATTAGACTCATACACACCTGCAAAACCTATATCAGACTCGACTAGCAACTCGTCCATAATATTTTCGACAACTATGTACTCGTCCATTAATACCAAAATATACATGTATAATATTGTTTAATAACCTCATACTCGTATTATCGTACAGATATCAGTCCACAATCGTATAATTTATTTTTATATCCTAAATTCTACCATGATCTAGGTATAGGTCTTTTACACACGTATTTAGTTACAGCAGGTTATCATGTATTTCTTAACTCATGAATAATCAAGATTTCACGTACATGTAGATATCAACTGATTCTCACATTCAGACTTAATTGATTCTACTTCGTTCAGAAACAACAGAATACAATCAGACATCTACTCCTCCAATATAATCATATATATTCGCTATATACGGCTATTAAAATCACCACAAATTACAAATTTACCGATATTTTAATTACACACACATACCCGATATACCTAAAAAGTAAGAAATCCTCTTTTGTTATTTGAAAACAAATACATTTAAACAGTCTAATACTATAGTCGTTATTTAAACTGGTTAAAAAATTATTGTCAAGATCTAAGATTTTTCAAGATTTCAAGATTTTAAGATATTATACACAATAAAAGTAAATATGAGGTAGATAACAAATTTTACAACAACAAATTGACTAGGTTTATAGCATATAACTCACGTATGTCATCTTACAATTTTCTAATTACAGAGACAGGAAAAAAATAAAACATTCCTACAAAATGAAACGAATTATTTCAAAAATAATTATCAAAATTTAGCATAATGTTTTAGTCAATACTTTTCTAAGATTATTTGAAAATAAACATCCAAAGTTTTGTTACATATACCGGTATATCACATAGTACAGGTCAGTTTTATTAGTTTTTAAACTATATTTTAATGGGATTTCCATACAGAATTCATTCTAATAGAAAATGAAATTCTCGCCTAAAGAGTGCATTTTCTCTTTTTAAGGTTACCCATTACCAATTTCTAGTTTCAACCGGCAGTTTCTAAATTTGATAATATATTGTAAATATTTGTTTAGTGACTAAGATATTTTTCAGTTTCAATTTTTTTTTCAAATTGCAATAACATTTACAATTAGATGTATTTTCTGAGTCTGAGTACCATTGATTTATGAATATATCAGACAATTTTTTTTAAACTGCTTTAACCAGCCAATTCAAGTTAAGGACATTCATGACTCATCCAAATACTAAATATTAGCTATCCCGCATTCTATATCCTTGATGCAAGGCATCCATTTAAAATTGAGTTCCTATATCCAAAATTGCTCAATGAAACTGCATAGATTTCAGTTGTAAGCTTTTTGTAATTTGTAACAATTAGTTTTGCCCAAAATGAAACATCATCCTTGATTTGGAATCAGTTTCATTATATACAATAATATTATTTAAAAAAGTATTTTTCTTTAGGCATAAAACATGTTTTAAATTTTAAGTTGCACTCTTTCAATAATGTGCAATAATTTACCAAACCTCCAAATTTCACAGCCATATTAAAGTTTAAATATTTGCCGAATAACAAAGACATAGACAACATAAAATCTCTATTCACATTAGAAACCTTGCAGTAAAATTTTCTCAGTGTGACCACCCAGGTCAATACTTAAATTATATGCATCTTTTATCATTTTCTCAGAATACCTTGCAGCTTCTTGAAGTCGTAATAGTTTTTCTTTTGAATAAACGGCTCGTAGAAGTTTTACATGTTTCTTTTCGTTTGTCAAACGATGAAAATTTCCCTCCTGAAGTTTGACTGTACATTCAATATCTCTATCAGAGATATTTAAATCGAAGAAGGACGCAAGTTTTTTCAGCTCACATGACATATTTGTTTGAAGTGTTTCATACTGAATAACGTGCACTGGTCCTTTGAATGTCTTTATTGTGTTTCTTGTCAGATTGATATACCAACGCAACCAGTGTTCGAACGACGCATTGCTTGCTGGAAGATCAAACCAATACTTTGACATACATGTACATTTATATGAAAAGTAATAATAATGATAAAGATACGTTTGTTTAAACTTTCTACTATAATTGTAGCCGCATGCTAGTATACATTTATTAGATCGGCAGTCTGATTTGTAAAATAGATGCTAAATAAAACCGTATTCAAAAGCGAAACGTACAACATGTAAATATAATAAAGATGTTTCATGTATATTCACAAATGAATACATTTCGGAAATGCCAGATATTAGAATACAAATCTAGATGCATAATACGCTGGTTTGGATATGTAATTTACCTTAAATCAAAACTTTTTTCTGGTGGATGACCCGTGTGTCCAGCCTTTATAAAGTTCGCAAGTTACTCCATGAAAATTAATTTCTAAAATATAACCTTGTTCAAAGACATATTGATGAATATTACCTTTAATCAAAACTTTTTCCGGTGGATGACCCGTGTGTCCAGCCTTTAAAAAGTTTGCATACGAAAGAAGGGCGTCATATGGATTTCTTAGAAGCAATACTATCTTTGTGAACATTTTAAAGTGCTTTGCTTCATGGGTTTTTACAACCACGGTTTTTGTCTTGTCATGTTGACATTCATGCGGAAAACCTCGCACTTTGAGACTTGCATCACAATACACACTGGATGTACCAAGGCCTGTAATGTAATTTACTAATTTTTGTATAATTGTTTTTCTCCTTTCTTCCTTTTTATTTATTTCTTATGAATGTATTTAAAGCTGACTATGTTTACGACAGCTATTTGAAGTACATGTATTTAAAATCTCGTTTTAGTATTGAATGAAAATCTAATAATCGATTAAATCTCTTTGACATTACTTAAATAAATACCGACAAATGCGTCATGTGTATTGTGGCGAATTTTCAATAAGTTCATACTGTACAGTTTACAAAAGAAAAAATATTCTATTTCATATTTTACGCGTTTAAAGTAGAACCAAACATTCATATTGTTATATCATGCTTTGGTGTTGTTAGCCTGTAGCATGTTTAATTTGTAACAAGAAAAATCTTTAAAAAGATACTCGTCCGAAGTAAACCTGCTTTTACTTGCATAGGTTATATACATGAAGAAATCTTAGCTGAGCGCTTGTTTAATAATGACTGTAATTACGTTTGCAAATTCTCGTTATCGTGTACTCCATAGTGTCTGAGGGGTTAACTTTAAGGGTTAAGGAAAATTCCAAAAAATTAAGTTTAGCCAACTATTTTTAAATCCCTATTTTATTTCCCTATGAGGGCGACTAAATGGAAATTTAATTTAGCTACAATTTAGTTTCATTTTGTAACAACTTCATCCTTTTAACTGTCAAGTCATCTTTCATTTTTCCAAAATTTAAAACCAAACAAACAAATTATTATCATTCTGTTGAAGCGAAACATAGTAATTTTATAACATTTTCGCTTCAGTTCATTTTCCCATCATGTTCACCGGTTACAGATGATGAGTGTAACTGTTATGCTAAAAAGCTATTCATTAGAAAATCAAGTAATTTAAAAACAATATTAAATTTTAGTGTTGTAAAATGTTAAATGAAAGGAAGTCTTAAATATCCGAGAAATTTAACTAGAAACTTTGTTTCCGAAACTCCTTAAAATAGACGTTTACACGTTTCAGAAAGATCCTTTTTTAATTTACTTATTTAACAATGGCCAATAAGATTCACTGAATTCAGTTTGTTATTTTAGAACAACCGATGGAAATTCTACCTACATGTATATTCAAACTGTTGAAAACAGCTAGTGCGATTTCAAAAATGAAGTGCATTTCAATAACAAAAATACATGCCTTGTTTCAAATAGCGCACGTAATTGAAGTCAAATAGTTTCACGCATCTATGGACCGTATACAACAAACAGACTCTTGGCTATTGAAAAGTACTAAATATATGGATAGGCCATAGGGTACTTGGGTCGGGGTATTCAGCAAAGAGGCAGTTTTGTCTGCGGCACTTTTTTTTAACAAAACATCTTCATTTTTCCTAGCAATAATTTTTATTCTAAGCCCTTTACATGTTTAGTTTATATATCGTTTTCATAAAATCCACGACGGTTTGAATACCTGACAACATAATCATTGACAGCTATGGATTTTTGGTGTCCGTAGGGATCAGCCAAGCCACATTTATTATTTTTATCGGCTTTAACGATACAGGGAGCGAACAATCGGCCATTTACACGTATTTACTACACCATTAAAAGCGACTGGAGAAGTTTATTTAACAATGAAAAAGAAATTCAAATTAAGATTTCCTGTCTAATTAAAATTTTGATATAGGTTTTATGTAATTAAACAGTTACAGTAAATCAATCTCGCCGGTTATGTGAAAGGACCATGCCTTGTGCCACCAAAGACCTGGATATTTCTCGTCTCAATACAATGGTACTTTTCTCTTTAATGTTGACACATGCCGAATTAAGGTATATAACTACGTATAATTATTCTGAGATCTTAATTGAATAAGTTACCTGCATCGTTATTAAGATCGTATTAACCAATTTGGTTATAAGAAGATAAGGGTGCTATTACAATAGATGTTGCATATCCTTTTGTAACACATGATGCCACAGAAATGCTTTTATTAAGTAGTGTGTTTCAAAAGCTATTTATTATTGGTGTACTCTTGTAATTTTGTAAAAGGTATAGTCATCTGTCAATCATCTGATTTTAAATTAGTTCAGTTATAGTGACTTAGTTTTTTGTATGGAAATCAAACTACTACTTTGTTTACATTTCGCTATATTTAGAACATATAATTCCACGTTCAGCGCTATATTTTACGTGTGATAAGCATCTAATATACTCTAAAACTATTGAAACGTTATAAAAAACAACTCGCGTTTGTCCTTCTAAAGAGTAAACATTTATTCGTTTTATAGAAAACAGGGGATATATCTTATTAAATGCGCTAATTTTAATGCGCACATAGTATTGCAAATAACTAAATATCACCTAATCAGTAAAGTAAACTTTTGTTTCATAATTAATGAAATATTACTTCGGAGATTTGAATTTTATTGAACTTTTAAATTATCGCTATCCCAGCGATAGTTATTATTGATTTTGCTCCATTCATTCTGCGCTTGACAAATTAACACTCTTATAATTTCTATAAGTAAACCGCCACACTTTTAAATGTATATATAATACTAGTACCTGTCATTTGCTGTATAAGATGTCGGGTCCACGTGTTTCCAGATCCTGGGAAGCTGACTAGACCTGTGATAGACAAGTTTGTTTGAGACAATACAACTTCTTTCTTCGTACAATTATCAGCTTCTGTTTTCCTTTTTTTAATAGGTGTAGTATTAACTTTTTGTACCTTTGCTTCATATTTAAACTTTTTACTCCCGTCATTTAGTTTTGTGCCGGTTATATCTGACATGTGCGTCTTTCCTCTTAAGAAAAGTTTTTTCTCGTCTGAAATATTTTTTGTTTCCATTGAGCTATCCGAATTTGATGTACTTGTTTCTTTTGAAGGTTGATATATCGTAGACTTGGACCATACTGATAGAAATGTATGGTTTTCACCATTCTCGACAAAGTTTGTGTATAACCCTATTGAAACACTAAATATAAAAAACAGAGCAATACACAATTTGAAATTTCGTGTCGACTTTAAAATCATTATTGCAGTTTAATCCTTTTCAATTTTTTTAGAATAAAAGCTCAGAAAATTCAATTAATAAAATAAGGTCAACCTCAAGACAAAAATACGGAGACAGTTATTATTAGAATTACCGACCGCGACTCCATGGAGAACTCCCATTCTACTATTTACTAGTATTATCCTTTGCTCAAAGTGATACTATTATTGAACTATTCATTTCATTATATTTAACAGTAGATACAGTTTATATAATGAATCAGCTGTTGTACTGGGTGAAAACATTGTACCTTTACCAAATCATTATATTTATATTATTATATTGAACTGTTTGTTTACACTTTTTGTTGAAAAGTCAGAATTATGAATCAATAATTCGTATTTTATAGGGGCAAGAAAAATTGACAGATATTTATGTGAGAGGACGCATTGTGTCAACCTCTCAGTTTTGTTTGTCAGAATAAATAGCAAACAAATGATTTATAGGTGTTTTGTATTGTGCATAGCAAAGTTTCGATACGCTGGGCATTAAGATTCTTTTAGATTTTTTAAAAAAATCATTAGAACTTAATCACATTCATAGAATTGAAAATAAAAACTTCTTAAAATATGGAACAAAAGAATAAAACACCGTCTGAAAGGAAATTATTTTAAAGCATTAAAGCAGTAGTGCTTTCCCGATTTTACCATTTATTTATCTCTTTGCCTGAGCCCCTGAATCCCCTGAACTCCCACACCTCAAAATCTAACAGATAGGTCATCTTCGTGTTTTATGGCTACGTTAGAAATGTTTAAAAGATGCTATAATAAAATATACAAAATGAAAACTTAGTATGATAATTGTAGCAAATCATCTTTTAATAGACCGATATATTGCTTGATTTCGTTTATAGTGATTCTCTAGTTGAGTATATTGTTATTATTTGTAAGATAAATATTTTTCTATTATTTTAGTGTCATCTGTGCTACGGTCTGGTCTACTGTTTATCTTCTGAAAGTAACCATATAATTTATCTATTTCCGATTGCTGTGTATGCCTTTTAGCTGTTTTATTAATATTTAATGAATCTCCAATGATCTTGGGTTGTTGTATTTTCATATTAATTAATTTATCATCCTTGACTTTATATGCAACTTCTTATATTCTTAGGGATATTAATAAATTTATTGTTCTTTTGTCTTGCTTTGTTACATGCCTTTTTGGCGGACATGCATTCACATCCGAACCAAGGTTTATTTCATTGTATTCTTTGACTATGAAATTTATTACTTTGTTGGAAAACTTTTATCTGCTCTTAACAGAAAACTGTTGCAGATTTTATCAGCTATTTCATCAACTTTCATTTGGTCAGGTTTGATTTGATATATACTTAAATTTTCTAAAAGGGGTATTATCTCTTGAATTTTAATATTTGTGGCAGAAAACATTAGAATTATCTTGTTTCCATTTTTGACTTTTGTTATAGATTTCATTTTGTGACTCTCATATCTAAAGCAAATCGAATGAAAAATCAAGCCATGAATTCTGAGAATTAACTATCTAATTCAATCAACAATTCAAGTCAGTGAAATATAAGTATAATGCTAAAGGTACAACACTGTAATCAATAACTGATATTTTTTCTGAATGTCATTTTACCCATTCTATCACTTTTTAATATGTCGTTAAAGATAAACATAATTTTTTAATAGATCAATTAATTTGAACCAATGGTTATTTTTCTTTTTGTCTTGTTAACTCATTACTGGTCATGAATTATTCAAACTTTATCATTAAAAACTTGTAGTTATATGAATTCCATCATAGATATAGATTATTTCCATTGATTTTTTTCACCTTATTAATCATAGGCCTATCTATATATAAAATACCTCTCTCTCTTTCTCTCTTTTATTCAAAATTATGCAGTTTTCCCCAATTCCCACTTTCACCGACTTTCTTTGCTCGCCAAATCTGCCATTCTAGCAATAATTATTCCTAAAATCAACAGACTATGGCCTCTTCCTAATTGAGAAGAAATGCTTTTGCTAGGCTAGTGAAAGTAAAGATTGGGATGAAAAACACATTGTATCTGGATTGGTAGAGCTGCAAAATTGTATTTGAAGGGTCCTAAATCCAATCCAGACTGCACATCTTTTTCCAACATATGATAAAGAACCTTTATGTCGGCTGGTGTACTGTGTACTATATATAAAGAATTTAATGCAGAGATATTGTATCATTTTATAAAATGAAGTGTTTTATGCTTATTAACAATTGTTCATAAATCACCAATTTCACTAATAAGTATCCTACCTTTAATTTAGTTTTAATTTTGTCTCAAGCCACCTCTTGACTTTATGGGCAGAATACTTTATTCAATTGCTTTGATGATGGTGACTGCGACAGGCGTTTGATCGTCTGTCCGTGTAACAGCAAGTGGTTGAGCACAAATTCCTTAACTGTTTTCTTGTTTTCCATAATTTCGTCTTTCTTTTTTTTTTGATTTTGCAACCAAAACATATCTGTTCTGTTGTTGAAAAAATCATAGCACACAAAATACTTGGTGCTTTAGAAAATTTTCATAGGTGTATTGGTGATTGTTTGAGTCATTTTTAATTACTATTGTCAAACCAGGGTGACTTCCTATTTGGTGGTCGTCAGATTTAAATGCGTAGCGTTATTTAGAGCTGATTTTAATCTGATTGTAGAGGCATAGTATTTATCCACAAAAAGATGAGATGTGTTTTCCCATACATAAGGCAAGTGACTCCCGGGTCAGGGCCAATTTTGACCGGAGGGTCAAGCTTAATATAACTTTTATAGAAATGTACAAATTTATACTACATGCCAAATTTCTAACCGACCTTTGTAGTTTCACACAGTAAGACTTAAATATATCCTCAGTTTATATAAATCAAGTGACCCTTGGGCGAGCCAAAATTGACTCAAATAGTGAGATTAAATTAAAAAATCCCTTTGGCGGGGCAAATTTTGATCTAAGGAAGCCCAAATCTGGATTCTGCGCATCTTCTCATTTAAGTGATAATTCTACCAAAAATGTTTAATATCTACCAATCGGTTCAAAAGATATAAAGCGGACATATAATTTTGAAATTGATACAAAATGACTATGTATGACCTTCACCTTGACACGAGGAAGGTCATACCTGCGTCCTGCACATCTTCTCATTATGTTTAACATTTCAGCCAAGTTGTTTAATCTCCTTTTACGCAGACAGGGCACAGAACTTAAACGTGTTTTCCTATGCCAGTCTTTATAAATCAAGTAATCCCCGGGGCGGGCCAGTTTTTTTTCTCAGGAATCCCAAACCTGTGTTCAGTCCAGCACTCTGCACATCGTCTTATTATTGTAAACATTTCTGCCTACTACTTTCAATTTTCTTAGACCGGTTCAAAATTAAGATACAGACCGAACGCGAAACCTGCTAACAGACGGACGGACGACCTGGTAGACAACATTATGCGCATTTTTTTCTGGCGTATAACATAAAAACTTCTAATGAGCTTTCTGTTGTAAATTGTTTCAAAACATAATGATGATCTATTTTAAAAATTAAATTGACGCATATGAAAGGTGCACATTGCGTTAATGTTGTCACAATGGGCCAGACATCAGTCATGTTGCACCAAGAATTTTCTAAATTTACAAAGGGTAGTAAAATTCTATGCCAGAGTTTTATGGGCTTTGGATAATGACCTCCAATTATTATTATAAGACATATATTAAGTTTCATGTGAATATTATCAGATTTCTTTCGAAAACCGACGTTATATATTTAAGTTTTAAATGAATACTACCAGTCCAAACATGTCGTTCTGAAGATTGGTTTTGCTTGCAGAACCCAGAATTTTTGTAACTTCACAAAAGGCCATTTATTCAGTCTAAATCTATGTTAGAGAGAGAGTGACCTCCAATTATGACCCTGAAAACATATATATTTGTATTTGGTTTCAAATGAATGCCTCCATTGTTCTGAAAATTGATATTACATACATAACAAAGCAAGATTTTTACCGAGTTCACAAGGGCTACTAATCAGTCAAAATCAGTAATGGTCCTTGGATAGTGACCTCTATTTATGGCCAAAAAGGCATGTATTAATATTAAGTAAATACCTTCAGTAAGTTCACAAAGGGTCATAGTTTAGTAAACCCCAAGTTAAGTTAGATTTACGGTTTTTGAATAAATTTTGTCTTCGAAAGTAACATCCAGTAATGATCCCGAAGACATTGATATCATATAGAAAACTTTAAGCAGGAATTTAATTTTGATTCAACATGGGCTATAATTCTGACAAAAATCATGTTATAGTTATTGGCTTTGGAACTCTTATCACGGATGATCTCGGAAACATTTGTGAAGTTACAAGCAAATATTTTAGTGGTTCATGACATATGATGGTATACAAGATGTTGCACCAAAGTGGTATGCCAACACGGACATTGTCGCAAAGAGGAGCACTATAACTTCAGTATTTTTTAATACAAGTGACATAAAGAATGTAGTAAAGAAAACAATAATAAAACAGACACCAAATTGATAAGTGTAACATGTTCAATTGTACATTCTCAAGATTAATGTCCACATTGTGTGCGGATCTCGATATTGCAAATGATTAAAATATAAGGTTGATTCACACTTGCCGATCGAGTTTATTTTCTTGTTTGTATACTAAATAAGAATATGTGATCTTGACACATACTGGTATACTCAACCTTTAACCAATTCTTTTTTTTTATAAAATGACCCGTATGTCAAGCGTTTACGTAAGTTGCAAACGAGACGAGAGCTTCATATAGGTTTCCAAGGATCAGTACTGTCTTTTTAAACATATGAACATGTTGAGCTTCATGATTTTACCACCACGGCTTTTGACTTGTCAGAAATACATTCGTGTGAGAAACCTCGATCTCTCCGTCTACCATCACTGTATACTCTGGATATACCGAGTCCCGTAATTCAATGTCTAAAAATTTTCTCCAGAAAGCCTTCTGATATTACGTTTATCACACTTTATTCATTTATATAAAAAAGATTGAATATGTTTTTTTTTCTCGTACAAACACATAAACAATCGATCAAAAGCAGCAACGTTGTTGTCTTTATGATATATAATTATGTTTGTTTTGTGAAAGGATGACCTATTTCTTTTATATGTTTACATATTTGATTTGCTCATAATACATTATATAAACTTAGTGCTATTGTAAATAAATTGAAAATCGAGTCGATCAAAAGCAGCAACGAAATAATTTTCATTTTATCTAAACAAATATAATAGACACGGGCGTCTTTTTTAGCTGTACCGAAATTTCCAATACATTTTCAATCTGTATCATATTCATACTGTACGACAAATATTTGGAATAATGTATGTTTACTTAAAAAATAATACAATGTCAATAAGAGCAATGTAACCAAAGACCATAAGCGATACCAAAGTGTGACTTAAAAATTAAAAACACGGATTGACGCAGACTTGGACACTCCAAATTTTGATAAATCATTTAAGAAAATTGAAGATAATTTGAGAGAGAAAAAACTATGCAATTCAGCGAGAAGTACAACATCGGTTTAATATTTATGTTATGAAATTACATGAATAGCGATTACTTGAATAGCGTAACTGTTATGAGATATTCTAACACGACTCGCATTTTTCCCTATTGAACATAGAACGACCGAAAGTGTGTGTTGCCACCCGTTCACACATAGACGCCGCTTCTACAACAACCAAAGTGTGGCCGAATACGTGGATGATAGGTACAAACCGCGATAGAAACGTAGTGGAGTGAGTCTTCATTAGCGCAGTATGAGTGCGGTTAGGTATTCATGATCGGGAAGCTCTACGCTCTCGCCATGCTTATTTTGAACATGCTCTAAACAAGCGTAGCGGGATCGTGGCCAAAAGAAATCTGGATAATGTCGTAAAAGAGCGTAGTAGAAACGCCGTAACCGTACATGCAGCGCGGAAGCATCGTAGAGAGATCTTCATAATCGTAGTAAAAGCACAGTAAAGGCAAAGTACAGTTGGGAACATATCGGGTAACGCTCCTACAACACTCCTAGCTACTATGTTTTTACTACGTTCCTTCTTCCTACATATAAAGGGGCGTGCACTATAGAATGAACACAAGAAGGAATATTGGTGTCTTCCATTTGGAGTTCTCTCAGCATTGTGTCATAGTATCCAAACTTGGGCCTGCTATCTACAGATAGCCAGGGCCGTACTAGGTATCTTCTTGGCCTTCTTCGGCGCCTCCGCCTGTAAACGATTTGTGCAATTTCAATTTCAACCATGCTGAAGTAACGCCAGATGAATCAGATAAGCATTAATACGTCCGTTCATGTTCGAAAATAGGAAAGAAGTGAAAAATAATGTTTGAAACCCAACAGAACGGGCACTTATTAAGCAATAGAATCACTGTTGACGTTCTATATTAATTAAGACATGTGACGTAACCATTAGACATGTGACATATCGAAAAACAATACCTAAATAATTGAAATTTATAACAATTTCTTATGTTTCCCCATCATGATACAGGTGTTCATATCTATTCCTCCTCCCCCTCTTTAGTTTTTTTCCCCAACATTTACCTTTAATTTCCACTTTACAATGAATTATTTAATGAGTGTTGTAGCCCGTCCGCTGTCTTCATGTATATATAATAGAACAGAAGAGGTGCCAGTGACTAAAGAGTTATAAACAAGAGACACGTAAATTGGAGTAGAGTAGTGGTATAGTGTTGCTGATAGTGGAACTTAAGAAAAATAGTAATTAATCTGATTGAAATAGTATCTTTTATTCTGTTTGAAACTCTGACACCCATTAGCCACATTTTTGACAAAATAAACAAGAGGGCCAAGATGGCCCTAGATCGCTCACCTGACCAATCGAACTCATCCGAGCAAGTATGATGATGATTGATGCAAAAATATGACCGCTAGAATAATAATAGTATTATTTAATATTCATAATCATTGTCGACACCTTACCTACCTTACATGTTATCTACATTAAATATCACATATGTTTACGTTCTTTCATATATCCCATCACCAGCTTGTATATATATATATATATATATATATATATATATATATATATATATATATATATATTATATATATATATATATATATATATATATATATATATATATATATATATATATATATATATATATAACTAATATTATAACTTAACACGTAAATCATATACAGTATATGACTGTCTCTCACCTTTTCTTTTTAGCATGTATTTAAATGATGTAGAGCTAATGTTAGAGGTATAGAAGGTATTGATGTTGGAATGATAAAGATATACGCCGATGATATAATTCTTTTCGCGAAAAAGTGCAGATTTATAATTAATTGCAAGATCCTCTAATTGTTTCATTAGAATATTGTAACAGATGGAACTTAACAGTAAATACCGGAAAAACTAAATGTTCAGAAAATCAGGTAGATTATTTTCTTTTATAATGTTCAGGAGTTAGAAATTGTATTTTACAGATTTTTTACCAGAACATACACTTAATTTCTTTGATTAGTTAATTATGCCAATTTAAATGTATTCCTCAAAGGTTTTTTTTTCTCTACATGTAGAAAAAAAGTTTTTTTTTTCATAAAAGATTGTTAAGTGTTAAAGCATCTACCCAAAATGATTTTGAATTTGGCGAACATAGTTGATAAAGTTTGATGCGTTTTGTCTGCAGACAACGTGTTTAACGCAAACGGGAAAGGTTGATAATAAAATAACTTCATAACAATTTAGAGTATATTTTTCTAGTTTAAGTAATGACATTTTTTCAGTGTTACAACGCTGAAGCTGAGTAGTTTTGTAAAAATAATGATTTTTCAATTACTAATAAAATTTTCCTGACATAGACGAGCATATTACTTTTTTGAAATATTGTCGGCTGTTAAATCACTGAAGCGTAATAAAGATTATGATTGAATGAATACTTTATATAAAGTATTGATAATTCATCGTCTCATATCAGTGACTAAATTAATTGTATTTTAAACTCGAGCTGTTTTCTGATAAATGGACCGAAGGTATAATTATCCCTCTGAATAAAAAGGGAATCAAAATATAGAGGCGTTATACTTGAAAGTTGCTTGTACTGTTTGTTATAAATGCATTGTAGATGAATCTATAAATTTTGTAACAGCACAACACTATTTCAAACGCACACTTCAGATTTCTTAAGGGAAGATCTACTGTAGAAGCAATATTTATTCTTAAAACATTGATTCAGAAATATTTTAATGATAATAAAAGATTGTATGTTATATTTGTTGATATGATAAAATGCTTTGACTCTATTTATAGAAATGGCCTTTGGTTTAAATTGTAAAATTGCGGAATTCAAGGGAAGTAACTCAGTATAATACGTGATATGTGCCAAAAAGTAAAATCTTATGTTAAGTCATGTTCTAGATATTGTGATAATTTTCTATATGCTGTAGGTCTAAGTCAAGGGAAAGTAATGTGTCTCTTTTATTTGCTCTTTTTGTTGAAGACCTTGAATTAAATCTTCAGTCTGAAATTGAAGCAGGTCTTTTTGAATTCTTTTCTTAATTGCTGATGATCTGGCTATCATAGGTAAAAGTCCAAATATAAAACAGACTCTTTTGAATATGTAATTGTCATATTGTAATACTGGGGGCCTTATAGTAAAAACTTCAAAAACAAAAACTATGGCATTTCGTAAAAGGGGTGCACTTTTAGCCTCTGAGCATTTGACCTATGATGGCCAAGAGATCGAAGCTGTTAATGATTTCAATTATCTAGGTACTATTTTTAATTTTACTGGTAAATCTTTTCTATATCTAGAATCTTAGTCCTAAAAACATTATGTCAATTGTTTGATTCCTTCGTTTCACCAGTATTAAATTATTCATGTGAAATTTGGGGTTATTCTTAATCTAAGACATTTAAAATTTTGTAAAAGATTTTTAAAAGTTAGATCAAATACTAGTATACATTGTGAACTTGGCAAATATCCTTTATATATTCATAGATAAGTTAGAATAATTAAGTTCTGGTTAAAACTTGTAAATTCAGACAATATAATATTAAAAACAGTTTACACTCAGGCACATGAAGATAGCAATAACGGGCGAAGAAATAATATAGACAAGGCTATGTTTTTATCCAAATTTAAATGCCGTCTGATTGATTCCTTCAAACAAGAATGGTTTTAAAACCTTGAAAAAAGTCCTGTTGTATATGTTTATATACATGTAGGATGTAGTTATATGAATGTTATTAAATTTGTTATTGAAGACGAGTATCATTTTATGTATATATGTAAATGCTATGATGTTATAAGAAAACAACACTTAATAGCTTCCTAGAACAGAAATCCTTTAGAATACAAATTTACTTAACTGTTAAACTCAAAAAATTAAAATAAGCTTAAACATTTATCAAAATTTGTTAAAGAAGCTCTTTCCATTAGCTGATGTATGTGAATAAAGTAACAAAAGAAATCGTGCATCCCACAGTAAATCATGCCCCTTATTCAAAATTAGATAAAACTTGATAAATGCGGACAATCGGGTTGTGCATTTGGCAAACCCAATATTATAAAAAGAGGCATATTAGAAATTAATTATCAAAGTTGGTACTGTTCTGTCGCCTAGATAATCATAGGCATATCAAGGAACATTTGAAAATTAGATTTACTACATTAAGGACAAAATAAATCGAGTACAAAATTTTGTTCGTCAGAACACAACTTGAACATTGAAAAGGGACAATGCACAAACTTACCTACACATATGAGCCGTGTCATGACAAAACTAACATAATGGGTTTGCGACCAGTATGGATCCAGACCAGCCTGCGCTTCCGCGCAGTCTGATCAGAATCCATGGTGTTCGCTATCAGTTTCTCTACTTGTAATAGGGTTTGTAAGCGAACGGCATGGATCCTGATCGACTGCGCGGATGCGCAGGCTGGTCTGGATCCATGCTGGTCGCAAACGCATTATGTTGGTTTTGTCATGACGCGGCTCATTTAGAGAATACCTTGCTATTACAAAGAGAAGAATAGCGAGGTTCTGACGTCGTACATTCAACCCAAACAGTCATATTTATGATCTTTGAAGTCACTTCAGCATATTGTTCGCTTTGTGTTGCAGTATTATCGTTTGTACTAATTACATCTGTACTTCCATTAATGGTCAAACACATTCAAACTGAGACCTAAAAAGTTCCATTATTGCCAGCTTCCTGGCTCTGCCCTTATCCCTGTTATGTTAACTGTGTATTGTTCGAGACTGCGTTAAATAAACGCCGCGCTCCTTTGTTGATATTTCTCCTTTCATATTCATTTGCTTCGCTGTGTCTTGTTCTGTATACATCAAATAAAGAAAAATGTAACAAAAATGCTAATTTATTTCTTTTTATACTTTTTTTTCAATTACTTATTATTTTATTAATGTAGTGGTGGGCCACTCAATGAGGATTATATGTGTTTATTCAATAAAGAATAAAACCTGCAATAAAATAAAACAATAATAAGACATCACATTACAAACAAATATTTTACAAGATAAATACATTTCACAAAATACATAATAGAAAATATTAAAGAACAATTCAAATTACAATAAAAACAATTTCACAAATAAATAGATATATACAAAGATACATACCAGGCTTGATATTGAATAAATAAAATGAATACAAGTATTTCTATAAAGAAATAACTGACAGTAAACTAATAATTATAGGTGTTTTCACTTCGAAAGCGAGACAAGGAGTGGTCAGGCATTACCAAGAAAATATTACATTCCAGAACCAAATCATCTAAAAATAACTTGCATACCAAAACCAATCATCCATCACACAACTTGCAAAACAAATTTAATCACCCATAAGACAAACATGAACACATAACACCACAATAGATTTGGTTTGGCCTTTAAGAGAAATTACTACCGTATTTATTATAAAAAGAGAACTTGGCTTAATTTAACATTATCTACATTAAAACAAAGATTAAGAGATCATTTTGTTCAAAACTGGTCAAGTCGTTTACAGGATTCCAGTAGAGCATTATTTTACAGGCAAATATCATGTTTTAAATTGCAACCATACCTCAGTTTAGTTAATGTTAAAAAATATTATTGCGAACTAGCACGTCTGAGGGTGTCCTCACATAGATTACATATTGAAACTGGTAGATGGACGAAACCAAATAGTACACCTATAAATGAAAGAATCTGTTATGCATGTGGTATTTTAGAAGATGAATTTCATTTTGTATTAGAATGTAATGTATACGCTGAATTGAGACAACGTTTTATCCCGTCCTATTATTGGAGACGCCCGAATATGCAAAAATTATTGGAATTGTTAAATACAGATAAAGAAAAATTAACTCGAAATCTTGCAAATTTTGTATCTAGTGCTTTTCAGATTAGGAGGGAAATTATATATAGTTCGTAAGCAGATTTAAATAGTTATGTAGATTTATAGTTATTTATAGTATATATACAGATATTGTGTATGTTTCTTGATATGTGTATGTTTCTTGATATGTGTATGTTTCTTGATATGTGTATATTTCTTGATTTGTGTATGTTTTCCTGATATGTAAAACAGGTACAATTGATAAAATATAAATGTATTAAAGATACACTAAAGTGATATAAATTACATAAGTTGACTTTGTGTTTTCATATTGACAAGGTCAACTTTATCATACAAGTTAGGTACTGTATCTTACTTATACACAATCATTCTTTTTGCTTTATATCTTGACTGTACCTGGATTGATATCAAATGTGTAAACAAACTTTTATTTCGTGTGAATGTAAAAGTAATATGTTGATCTTGTGTTTCGTTTCGACAAGATCAAGATATTATTATTGACAAGAATCCCCCACTTATTTTTGATGAAATATCTTTTGAGAGTTAAGTATACAGTATAGGTGCAGTTGCGTGTATTCATAGTAGATATTTTTTCATGTAATGTTGAGTTGTTATACTATATATTGCATGTTATTATCAAATGCATTTATAATTTAGCCTAAATGTGCTTATAGAATAGAGTTTCGGTTTTCATTTTGTGCGATGTGAAATTTCACATGGGTATATGTTACATTTTCCTCGATACATTTATGCGGTACAGTATGATGTAATTTTCGATTGAAAGAACCGTAGATATCTTGTTCTAAAATATCTGAAAAAATTTCTCATAGTAAAATTAAAGTTATACCCAAGTGGAATTTGGTAAGAATATCTGATGTCATACTAATTAGGAAGACATTTAATTATTTGTAAACCTTCTCCGCTGTTTAAATTGTTTTGTAGATTTATGCTATTTATGCTATACAGTATACTGTCTTGCCATATTAAAATGCATTGTATATCCTCATGGGCTATATAGCCTTATGGAATATTGAAAATAAACTTATCAAACTTATCAAACTTATCATTAATTTTGATACTAGCATAAAAATTGCTTACGCAGGTATACATTAACAGGAGAGAAAACATACATAACCGTGTCTTTATCAAAACATAACTGTCAAATGACATCACACTAGCAATCGGAAAAATGACTAAATGGTTTCTTTATACGAAAACCGGTTTTGTTATTCGGCATTACCGGTTTAGAAGTATACGTTTGTGCAAGAAGAGCGGTACAGGTAATGCATACCTTTTCGTCCCTGTTGGTACGGGGGCTTAAATGCGAGGTCCTTGTGCATCTGCACATGTTAATGCACGAAAAAGGGTGCATTAACCTTCTTCTAAATCTATTAAATAAATCATTAAATCTATATCTTTCATGAATATGTGTCCGTTTACTGCCGACATAAATAAACGGAGAAAAGTTTAACAAAAAAATTGTATATATATTAGCATGGGATTTGTTTCATTCACAACAGTTACAATAAGTGTTTAAAGTACTTGTAATAGCATACCTCGTTTGACTGACTTTTTTTTTCATTTGAAATAAACGATTAATAGAATAAAATTTCTAATATTGCTACAAATTCAAACACAATAATAATGACGTCAAACATTTCCGTAGATATATACAGGCCACTCCTTAAATATCATTACACCTTTAAAATATTGCATTGTAGTTATCGTAAATATTAAATGAGTCTAGTAAACTGAATGTAACATCTATAGATAAAGGAGAACATGTTTAAACATCGACCAATTACAATCGATTTGTTTCACTAGATCTTATTGTAACAACCATTGACCCGAATAAAGGAATGTACTCTTGGTAGGCCTTTGGGATTGTTTGCCCATCGATTACGAGCACGGTTTTAATATCTTTCATGTTGCCAGGAATGTGTTCCTTCAACTTGCCAAAAATGGAATACCACATGTTCTTGGCGGGTTTTAGGACTGGTGACTGAGTAGCGCATTACATCCACACCAGAGCATGCTTGTCTTTCCATCGAATAACTATTTTGGCCTTGAAAAATGGTGTATTATCATTGTGATAACAGGCATCATTGTTTAAAATTAATACTCTCAAAACGTCAATACAAAGTATACCATTCAGTCACAAATACATACATAGCTCCCAAAATGTTTACTTTTGGGTAAAAATTCCAGTTCTACAGGCAAACAAGAAAATATGTTCAGTACCTTTAAATCTATAAATTTCACGCTGCCATAGTTCGTATGTGTCCACTGGCCCTAATACATTTCAAAACAGTCTGCATAAGGTATCACAAAGCACGGGAAATGCATGTTTCTACAGTACACTAACCTGTTACGCGTTAATGGGTCGTCTGCTCGAGAAAAAATGACATAAAATGTTAAGCTATATAAACAGTGAGTTACCAGAAAAAACATCATGTAAGTATTTGCTTAGATATGGAATAATAATAATAATAATAATAATAATAATAATAATAATAAAGACTTTATTTAACGAGAGAACTCATTTGATCAAACATATCAATCTTCCATGAGGCCCTCAACAAGGAACAATATAAATTTAACATATTCAAACTATTAAAATACATAAATGTAAATACATACAGGAGATTATCAATTTGTATACATGTACATCAATGTGTGATAATATCTCAAGTATAAGGTTTTAAAATGGTTCACAGATGTAGCAGGCTAAATATAACCAGGAAGGCCGTTCCAAATACAAGATCCAGAATAAACAAAAGACTTACGAAATTGTTCAGTATTTGGTCTAGGGGTATAAAGTTGAAAATCAGATGATGAACGCAAAATGCGAGTATGAACATCTGACGATAAAATGTAATTATTCAATAAATAGGAAGACGCCTGATTATTCATTATTTTAAACATCATAATGGCTTTTTGAAAAGCAACCCTCTGTGAAAAGGTCATCCAGCGGAGTTCACAGATGGAGTGTCATAATCTTTGTCTAGAATTAGTCTTGCAGCTCTCTGATACCCCGGTCACATATTCACGGAATACGCCCACGGAAGAGCCACGGATTAATTCCGGCATCCCCCGTGCAAACCCGTCCCGGGTTCATTTGCTTCCGATTGAAAACCGGGGGAAATAAATCGTAGTGTTCCTGGTTATTTCCGTAGCGATCCCTTTAAACAATTTTTTAAACAGGGACAAAAATTTTGCTCCCGGAAAAAATTCCCCCTGTAGCGTATCCCTGTAGCCGTATTAAAAGTACGAAAACTTACGGGCCCGTACAAAAACTTTCGAAACTAGCCCGTACGTTTCGTAGCACACCACTTTTTCAGGTTTTCCAGGGTTTGGGGGTACGGAAAACCTACTTTTAAAGCAGGGTTTTTTAAATTACGGATTAATAGGGAAAACCCACATCGTAATACGTTGTACAAAGGGAGAAGGGGGATTAGCACGGTTTATACGGTTTATTTTTTTCCCAACAGGGACTTGTATGTCCACCACTGTTTAGAACGGGATAATTATTAAGTATATGTTTTTCCCCAAAAGGGGGGGTACTACCTTTTTTGGGTTAAAAAACAGACAAAATTTGGGGGGGAAACATTCTTAAATGATAATTCCCATTTATTTGGTTGCAATTTTTAAATTGAAAGGGGTTCGGGGAATGCGCGGGGAAGTGGTCGAGGGCATTGAAGGGGGGCAAAAGGAGGGAAAATAATATTAATATCGTCTGAAAATTTTGGGGTAATAGGTAAAAAATTTAATGTTACCTTTAACAACATTGGATGTGAAATTTGAGTAAATATGTTTCAAAAAGGGAAGTGTCTCTAACCCTTGGGAAAACACTGCCCCTTTGGTTATAAGAAGATTAATTAAAAGCTTTTTACATATTTTTAAAATTTAAACATTCACAAAAAAAAATTTTTTGGAAAAAAGGGCACTTTTTAAAAATTAAAAAAATAAGAAATTTTGATAAACATTTTTTTAAATTTGATTCCCTAGCCCAATTCTAATCGGTAAGAGAGGACAGGAAAGATGGGGACGGGAAATGGGCTTTTACGAAACCCCTTCTGTTTAGTATAGGCTCTTCCAGGGCCCCGAACTTGTTGAGGCCCCGGGCCCCTTAAAGAAATTCTTTTTTTGGACCCCCCCTGTTTGTTTTCCCCGGGGGTAAAAGACGCGACGGGCCAAATTTCCTCTCCCCCAAAATTTTCTTTAAAAACTCTCCCAATTCTTTTTTCCGGGTGTTCTTTTTTTGTGGGGATTTTCAAGGGGTGGGAGGGGAGTATTGGTTTGTATAGACCGGGGGAATTTTTCTTCTCCGTATAAATTCGTTTCTTTCCCGGGTATCAGACCGTACTTATTCTAAAACCCCGGGGGCCTTCCCCTTTAGCGGGGGGTAAGGGTACCCGGGGTAGGGGGGCTTTCCGTCCAAAATTGGGGGGTGGGGGTCCGCATCAAACCGGGGTCGGTGGGTAACACCGGGGGCTCTCCGGGGATTTTTGGGGAAATCGGGGGGGACGGGGGTACTTATCCCGGTTGTTGTCCGTACGGGAAGGGTAGGCGGAAGGAATTTACATTTGGGGTTAATGTGAAGGGAAGGGACCGTGCTTTGGGGGGGGTTTTACCCGGTGAAATGTGGGGGGAGAGATTTTTAGGGTTTGGGAAAAGGGTAAAATTTTTTTGGGGGGTGAATTTTTTTTTTAAAACATATAATAATTTAAAAAACCCCAAAGGGATCTGTTAAAAACATGATAAGGTGTTTTTTCGTTGTTTTTTTTTTTGAAAATGAAATCGACTAGTTGTATTTTGAAGGGATTTACATTGTCAAGTCACAAAACAGAACAACAAAAAATTTTATTAATTTAGAACGGGAAAATTCAAACATGGGGTACTTTAAGAAAAAAAGGGTAACATGTTAATTGTACTTTTTTTAAAAAAAAATTATGCAAAAAATCTTGAGCACCATAATTTTTGTTACTTTGGTTGGAACCAGATAATAAAACCTTTCATTGATTTTTTATTTTATATAATTCTGATTTTTTTTCCCTGTAAAATTTAAAATACATTTTAAAACACTCATTAAATGTTCATCCCCTTCCGGGGGGGGGGGGGGGGGGGGGGGGGGGTTGGGGGGGGGGGGGGGGGGGGGGTCGGGGGGGGGTGTTGTTTAACAAAATTTAAATGGGGATTTAAAATAACTAAGTTTTAAAAAGGCAAAAGTTTAAAATGTAAAATGGTCGTTACACCGAAATATAAAGCCCAAAAAATGATTGCTTAAAATAAAAGGGTCTGGGGTTGGGACCCCCTTAACTGATATTGTTTTAGACCTATTCTCTCTTTATTTTTGCAATATATTTGAATGGAAATGGCCAGGTGATTATATAATTGTCTAGCAAGTTAGAAGCACTGTTTTGCCTCATACGGTATTAAAATAACATTTACACATTTTAATCCGACTTAAATCATGTAGATAAGAAAAAAACACGAACCAACGCGGCGTCGTACAACACGTATAGGACACTTAAAAAGTATATCTCGTAGTTTATCCTACTGTGCTATAACATTTTGTACAATTACTTTACAAAAACGAATTAAATAAAATCACATCTTACTGCGTACATATTACGGAACTTACCGAAAATCTATCTCATTAACAGCTCGTCTTTAAAAGACTCCTATATATTATGATAGTTCTTAGGTAGTAAGTATAGATTGAACGAAAATCACGTGTTTAGTTTATACAAATTTATTTAAGTTCGTTGTTTTTGGAAGCTGTAAGCTTATTGAAACACTCTCAGAATTCGTTCCTGGAACCCAGCAAAGTACTTTAGCAATGAATTTGTAAAGTTTCTTGCTAAGGGGAAAAACGGCTTGCCCCTGACGTGTGAAATTATGACAAAAGAGAAACAGCAATAGCAATGGGAAAATATACATTCACTGTTTTGTTTAAAAATGGTACAATAAATGTCCATCTGTGAATGAATTTTCATGATAAATACACAAATAACACACTTCTTAAAAAATAAGTATTCATTCATTTGTCAGATTTGATAAGACTAACACTAATAAACAATTATTTATTGTCTCAGCGAAAAAAAAAATACAACTGCCCGCCACTTTTCCGAAAATGCAAAAGATACAAATTTACGTCCACCATATTTCAAAACACGTTTTCGCCATCATTTTGGGTACGCCCATGCGGATAAAATGTAATGAACATAGTATAAATAGATTAGAATTTATCTATGTGATATAAGAATTTATCTGTTTGGTTTTTTGCACTCTTTTAAAACTACTTAATGTAATCAAATAAATTAAAATTGTTTTTCATTATTTGAAAATAGCTTTTTTACTTAATTAATATTCAAAAAAGCGTCCCAACGAAAGCGCATGTGCAATTTAATGCTAATGGCGCGGTTCTATGAAGCACTATGGAAAATTAGAAGGCGACTTTTATAGTGTCGACTTTTTTTTGTTCTTCTATGAAAATTACAGAAACATAATTTTGAAGAAATACAGCGTTTCCATTGGATGACAAATAAAGTTGGGACACTAACATATACTAAGTTCTTATCTGGAATATTCTTTGTTTCCCTTTGTGACATTTGAAAAATGTTTCACGCGTTTTATTTGAAGACTGAAATATCATAAGCTTGTACCATAATTAAAGAGTGATATAAACGGGTTTCTGTGTGGAAATAGTATAAACATAACGGATTAGAAATATACACACAATAAACCCTCCTTTTTGATTTTGCACTCATGTCTATACAAGTGTTTATTGAATATAATAATTCATTTCCGTATATCATAAACCATATATTACCGGACAAAGTATGGCTATACAATAATGTTTTCTTCTTGATATTGTATAATACATGGTCAAGAGCAAATACAATTTTGGGGCTCACAGCCAAAAAAACAAAAATTTGGGGGGCCAAAATTTAAAGTCAGATAATGATAAAATTTAAATTAAGATTTTAAGGGTTTCAAAAATAAAAAATTTTTCAACGGGTTGGGGAATACAAACTAATTGAAAATTAAAAAAGGGAGCTAAGGCTGGAATGACAGGAAGTATTAAACTTCCCAATAAAAATTAAAATTCCCTGGGGGATTTAATATTTAAGGGGATATTTTTTTTTTCAATTTTTATCCCTTTATTTAAAAAATGGGTTGACAGGTTATATGGCCCTATTTTAAACGGCTATTTGTAAATTAACCCCGAGCCTTTTTAGCGACGGTTATATTGCACAATAGCGTTTCATATACGGCCCATATAACCTGTTAAAACGATCTTTTATAACGAATTTATAAACGGGGCAGAATCATTTTATAAAAAAGTAAGATTTCTTCATGAATTGACAGCAGCCGTGTATATCCAATGAAAATGACGTTACACAACGTGCAGTATTATAATTTTATGTCTGCATGTGGTTTCTGATTCTTTCGAACGCTATTTCAATATTTAGAACTCTCTTTTTTTGTATCGGATACAACAGATAATATTTACATATTTTAACCGTCCGCAGAGTAACAAGCCTTTTTTGGGAGAGAGATATTTTGGTTTGTTGCTCTAAAACATAGTCGAATTCTTAGGCGCCTTTGGTTCAATTCATCAATAAAAAGATATTTTTTGCAATTATTGCAATAAAAATAAAAGAAAAAAAAAAAACAACAACAAAAAAACAACAACAATTTAAAAAGCAAATCAGTTTAAATCAGCTCATAAGACGTCATACATAAAAACAGTGTACATTATTTAACAAAATAAGATATGTTTACATGTATGCCCCCTATCGGCAGCCAATTTGTCATGTGATCAGGTTTTTATGCATGACTGCTGACCCAGTGAACAAGCAATTAATAATTAATAAGGGCTTTCTAGTATCTACTGGTCATGACTAGTCACAAGGTAATAATCATTGTGACCCCATAGGTTGTGTGCAGCAATTAAAGTTATTAAAAATCTTACCAAATAATATATACATAAATTTTATGAATCACATAGGCCTCATTAATGACAGCCAAGTTGTTATATTACATAAGACCTTCAAATGTGTATACCAAAAGCACATAAAAATATCAACCAAGGCAACTTGAGTTGTTGAGTTATTGGTCAGAAACGGTCATTAAGTACAAGGTCACTATGACATTGACTCCTTGACCCCAAAATCAATAGGGGTCATCTACTGGTCATGACCAATCATCATACCAAGTTTGAAGTTCCTAGGCCTAAGGGTTTTTTAGTTATTGATCGGAAACCGTTTTTACCTACAAGGTCAATGTGACCTTGACCTTTGACCCCTTGACCCCAAAATCAAAAGGGGTCATCTGCTGGTCATGACCAATCATCATACCAAGTTTGAAGTTCCTAGGCCTAAGGGTTCTTTAGTTATAGATCGGAAACCGTTTTAACTTACAAGGTCAATGTGACCTTGACCTTTGACCCCAAAATCAAATGGGGTCATCTGCTGGTCATGACCAATCATCATACCAAGTTTAAAATTCCTAGGCCTTAGCGTTCTTTAGTTATTGATCAGAAACCGTTTTTACCTACAAGGTCAATGTGACCTTGACCTTCCCCCTTGACCCAAATATCAATAGGGGTCATCTGCTGGTCATGACCAATCATCTTACCAATTATGAAGTCTCTAGGCCTAAGGGTTCTTTAGTTATTGATCGGATACCGTTTTTACCTACAAGATCAATGTGACCTTGACCTTTGACCCCTTGACCCCTAAATCAATAGGGGTCATCTGCTGGTCATGACTAATCATGATTACAAGTTTGAAGTACTTAGGCCTAAGCGTTCTTTATATATTGATCGGAAACCGTTTTCACCTAAAAGGTCAATGTGACCTTGACCTATGACCCCTTGACCCCAAAATCAATAGGAGTCACCTGCTGGTCATGACCAATCACCATATTAAGTTTGAAGTTCCTAGGTCTAAGTGTTCTTTAGTTATCACTCGGAAACCGTTTTTACTTACAAGGTCAATGTGACCTTGACCTTTGACCCCTTAACCCCAAAATCAATAGAGGTCATCTACTGGTCATGACCAATCACTATACCAAGTTTGAAGTTCCTAGGCCTAAGAGTTCTTTAGTTATCACTCGGAAACCATTTGGCCTACGGACCGACGGACCGACAAGTGCAAAGCAATATACCCCCTCTTCTTCGAAGTGGGGCATACTAATATTTATATGATATGATACATGACCGATATATACAAGACCGAAAGAAAATGATGATAAATATGGTTTTTGCAAAATCTTGAAAATGTGTCAAATTTGCGATTCTTAGTCAATATAAATATTTTTACTGTAGATTTTGGTCATTGATTCCAGCACATTAATGATTCAAAATGGACTACAGTACCCTCTCAAGTCGGTGATGTGGGGAGGGTATTTATGTTGCACATTTTCATTGTTTCGTGTATTTGTTTGTTGTTGTTGTTTTTTTTTTGTTTTTGTTTTTAGGGATCACACTTTTACTATTGTGTTCGTTTCTGCCAGCGTTTATAATTCCCCAAAACAATGAGGAAGTCCTAATATTCATATAATGCTATTAAATTTATTTGTTTTACCCCTAAAACCTTACGCATAATTTTGTTCATTAAATATTGCATATGTGTCCATGGGAATCTCTGTAAGCCTAAACCAGATTGAAAACTTCTTGATGTCAACATTTTTAAAAAAAATATTCATTATTATTTTCTTTTTTTTCTTGTCTTTTCTTTTTTCTTTTTTTTTTCTTCTGTATTAATGAGCAATCAGGCGAATGTGGAGAATTGTTCTTTGTTTAATCGCTGAAGCAGGACGTTTGTATTTAAGACTATTCCTAAATTAACGTTTCCTTTTTACACCTGAAACCAGCTTTGTGACAATAAACTAAACAGAAATTTTCCAGCTAGCGTGGCAATGACTGTTATGTACTTTAATTAAACGTTTTTGTTAACTGATAGATTTAAATCAAATAGCCACAGGCATTGATTTTTTTCTCTTATATCAATTATTATTAATTAACTATATATAGTATAGAAGTTGTTCAAATAGATTATTTTCGACTTGTAGGGGAAACCGGTCGCATTTATGTTTTTAAGCATTCAATAAAAGATACAGAGCGCGTATCTACAATATTACATCACTTGCAACATAACTAATTTCGTATGACCCAAAATGGCTGAATTCTGATTTTTTGACGATTTTTGAAGAGAAAACTTAAAATTTGACTGGTAAGTAAATTTTATACATTAAGTAAAGTTTTTATTTGTTGTATGATGCTTTATATTTTTCAATAGCAGTTTTTATTTTAGTTTCGCCCATTGTCTTCTCGTTAAGGGCACACGTTTTTTTTTATTTGGGCCCCAAGTTGGGGACCATATGCCGCTTTTCATGGAATGGCACTTATGTGTCACATTGAAGGTTCTATGATTACTGCTAAGTGAAACATCTGCGGATTTTTAAAAAATTTCTAATTGGGTACGATTTTCATGTTAAATGTTGAATTCTGAAAGCTGGTGCTAGGGGGTGGAGGGGTTTTTGCACTCGACAGTACTCGTAACAGGTTCAAAAAAACCCGAGCCTGCAACATTTTCTTTTTTGTCGGGGCGTTCTTTTAGGGATTTTTTATTTTCCCCCTTTTTTTTATAAAAAAAATTTTTAATAACCATCCTTTTAAATTTAAGCTATTATTTTCATTATAAAAACTATCATGCGGGGTACCACTTTGTCTTTAATAAAAGTCAGTTGGGGGCCTAATTGGGCCCCTAAAAACGGGGTAGTTCGGCCTGTACCCGAACTTTCCCCAAAATTTCCCAAAAAAGCCCCTTAGAGTTGCTGGTTTTTTTTGTTTCTTTTTTTTTTTAAATTTATTTTTAATTGACTAAAAATACATTTTTAACTATCAACGTTAGTACGTATCGCATCTTAGACACATTTGATTCGTAACTCTCTGTAATTTTTGGCTATTTAGTATATGTATCTATATGTAATAGATATGTTTAAGCCGGTTCAATACAACTTACTGTACTGTTTGTTTATTTATTTATTTATTTCAGATTAGCCCTCCTCAGAAAATGGTGCGTATATACAAAAGAAAAAAGATGACAGACCAACAGAAATCTATAAAAAGGCGTTAGAACATTATATTATACTACAGATGGTTACAAAAAGACCTCTCAACTATTTGGTATACCAAGATCAACTCTTCATGACTACGTTAAAAGGTTCCAAAAAATGCCAGAGTCTGAGAGATTAACTGAGAATTTGTTTTTTGGCTACAAAAAACCTAGAAAAGTCTTCACAGACGATCAAGAAGCAACAATTGTGACTTATCTAAAGCATTTATCCTCTATTCATTTTGGGCCGTGTGCGAGGGATGTTAGAGTTTTAGCATATGAATGCGCCAAAAGATTTGATATAAAGATGCCTGTGTCATGGACTGAAAAGGAAATAGCAGGTACTTACTGGTTATCATTATTTCTTAAACGTCACCCTGAACTGTCTGAGAACATCAGAGGCATCAAGCATTGCTAGAGTAACAGCATAAATAAGACACATTTCAAAATTGACCAGCATGGATTTGATGCATGTAGGATTTTGAATGTTGATGAAACGGAAGTTGTGACAGTAGTTTAACCCAAAAAAGTTGTAGCGGGCACTGGCGTAAAACAAATCAGTTCCTTGACATCTTCTGAAAGGGGACAATTGCGAGTGGAAAAATACATAGCCTCAGAAAGCTACTACAACATAATTTTCCTTTTATTATATACCTTTTCGTTTTATTCAGAAAATGAAATGTAGCTTTCGAGAAATAAATTCATGACTGACGGATGAATACGTAAGTCTTGCAAAACCGGCCACGCCTTTAATAATTTTCGGTTCCCGTTTCCAAATGGAACGTTATACAAAGCTAAGATCGGAACCAACGTCAAAAATAGTCCGACACTTCCATATATAATTAAGAAATAATATATCCCAAACAGTGATTTTATCGCTCAATAACATCACTCACGCCCGTTTAACTCACAACGAGTGAAAAATGTCCATCGGTAAAAATGTTGTGAGCAACTTCCGTTCCTCGTTGTGAGCACCCATCTTTGACGAGTGACACGATAAACAAGGTGAGTTTTTCATAATTTTTGAAGATTACAGACATTTATGTAAAAATATCGGAATGCAGTTAGCTAGCGATGTGTTTTCCGAGTATGCACATGTAAAGATATTGCCTGTTGGTGGACAATTTGATGGAAATACCGTGCGACGCAGTCACTCGGGGTAGCTGGAAAACTGGAGGCAACTTCTCTTTGGACCTAATTTAACATTGAAAACGTCGATTCTGGTGACGTTTTGTGCATTCTAACCTAAAACAGATGCCCACAAGCCTTCAGCGTAAATTATTATCTGAAAGTCTTCGTAGAAACGAAGATATACTCTTTTTTGCTTTAATCCTCGTTGTGAGCACCATAACCTCGTTGTGAGCAAGACAAGCGCAGTGCTTGTCTGGTTTTAATATGTAATTCAAATGGCAAGAATACAATTTTCAATCTACCAAAAGCAATCAAAACGTTTTTGTACAATAGTTTTTCTTTGCAATAGTTCTTCTTTTTCTTTTGAAAATTATTCACAAGTCATCAGATTAATAGAAGAACTAATCAGTGGAGGTAAATCAGGTATTTTATTTCGTATACTTTAGTGTGGCACGAGTGAACATCACGGGGTGTTTATGAATATTTTCAACAATTTCACAATCTGTGTGATACAAACATACATGTGTTTATCCTGAGCTGAAGACTGACCAAGTTATGTAAAACAAGAACTATCACGGTAAGTTGACAATGCCCCTGAAGTGGTGCTTTGTCCTTTGATTTATGGACCAGATAGATTATTTGTTTTTGGACAATTAGATCTTCAAATGTGAAGGTAATTCAAGGTCAAGGTGAAATAAATATAGGTCATTTGGAAGGTCTTGTCCAAAGGGGCATTGTGTCCAACTATGAATTAATTCCACTTACTTATAAAGAAGTTATGACCAATGTTAAAGTTTTTGGATGTTCTAGAAAGTCATTCACGGTACAAGGTAAAAAAAATACAGATCAGTTTGAAGGTCTTGCCTAAGGGGTGTTTGTTTTCAAAATATGAGTAGAATCCGTATACTAATAAGGAAGTAATGACCAATTTTTAAGGTTTTGGACAATTTTACCTTCAAGGTGAAGGTCATTCAGGGGTCAAGGTCAAAAGAATATAGGATAGTTGAAAGGCCTTGTCCAAAGATGTGTTGTGCCTAAACATTATGCCAGGACATTATGGCCAATCTTAAATGTTTTTGGACAATTTGACCTTCAAGGTAAAGGCCATTTAGGGGTCAAGGTAAAAAATACAGGTCCGTAGGAAGGTGCTAAGGGATGTTGTGTTCAAATATGAATCAAATCCGTTTACTAATAAGGAAGTTATGGCCAATGTTAAAGTTTTCGGACAGATTGACGGACTGACAGACGGACAGTTTAAAACTAATATGCCTAGCTCCCTTTGGAGTATGCACATCGTCTTGCAAAGAAATGCTGCTGTGCAAAAACGTTTTAATTGCTGCGGTAGATTGAAAAATTATATTTTCACCATCTGAATTACATATTAAAACCATACACGCACTGCGCTTGTCTTGCCCACAACGAGGTTATGGTGCTCACAACGAGGATTAAAGCAAAAAAGGGTATATCTTCGATTCTATGAAGTCTTTCAGATAATAATTTACGCTGAAGACTTGTGGGCATCTGTTTAAGGTTAGACTGCACAAAACGTCACCAGAATCGACGTTTTCAATGTTAAATTAGGTCCAAAGAGAAGTTGTCTCCAGTTTTCCAGCTACCCCGAGTGACTGCGTCGCACGGTATTTCCATCAAATTGTCCACCAACAGGCAATATCTTTACATGTGCATACTCGGAAAACACATCGCTAGCTAACTGCATTTCGATATTTTTACATAAATGTCTGTAATCTTCAAAAATTATGAAAAACTCACCTTGTTTATCGTGTCACTCGTCAAAGATGGGTGCTCACAACGAGGAACGGAAGTTGCTCACAACATTTTTACCGATGGACATTTTTCACTCGTTGTGAGTTAAACGGGCGTGATCACTGTTTGGAGTTTGGATGCGAGGAATTATATCACGAGGGCGCAGCCCGAGTGATATAATGATGCGCATCCGAACGACAAACAGTGATGTTATCAAGCGATAAAATCACCGATTTGGATATATTATTTCGATTCTAACACGACATAAACAAATAAATGCTGCCGTACCTGATATTAAGCAAAATTGCGCCTGATTTGTTTCCGTACTTTTTTCAGCGCGTTGGATTTTTGGTGGTTACGTCACGTGTATAATGATGACGTCACATGTCTAAATATAGAACGTAAAACTGTGACTCTGTTGCATAATAACACACACTTTCGGTTCTTCTATGTTCAATAGAGAAAAATGCGGGTCGTGTTAGAATACCGTATTTGTCACTAACATAATACGGAAATTTCTCTCCGTTCAAGCGTATTTGCATATCAAGATTTGCGTGTACAGTCGACTCTCGTTATCTCGAAGTCATCGGGACCGTCCAAAAAATACATGTATTTTAGGGAGAAAAAATATAGGTTTATAATAAAAAATCATATTTACATTACATGTATATACAATACACACATTGCTTTAAATGTATGGGGGAATGCTGCAAGTCTATCATCTTTAGAGCTTACATATTTCTACTGATGTTATCAGAAACACTGTATTTAAGCTATTCACATGGCTGATGTTATATCTATTCTAATGAATTTAAAGATTGTAGAAAGGATAGAATTCATTTAAACCGGAATGAAAACATTACTCCTGACAAATAAAGTACTAGTATGCTTTCATAAAACGTTATTTATAATAAAAAAGAAGACGCATATGTTTTAGAAAATTAAAGAGAGCTTTGACTGTAAACATAGGTTAGCAAAAACACTCTCAACATCGGATAGGTAGTCAAAATAACTATAAATTGTTTTACAGACTCAAATAGGTCTTCTCTGAATTGTTTGTAAAGTCGACAGTGTAACATAACAGTTAAGTATCGCATCAGTGCTTTCATGTATTGACATATTTTCATAACTTCCGGTTTCCAGTCTTATTGGTGCAACAGTGCATCTAAATACAATGAAAACCAAATGTTTTACATCATGTTTCAGTTTCAAATACATTCTAAACGTTCTAAGCTTATTTTAATGATTTCCTAAAATTGATGATTACTTCTAAATTAAAAACATTCTTTTCGGTATTGATATTTAGCTAGAATCTGGCCAATTTGCTTTGGTAGTTTAGCGCGGAGGAAGGTAGTCTAGCTAGTACTGGTGTAACTCTCCAGGAACGATGGTTATTTTATATGACTGAAATACTGTTGGGAAAAGGCGTAAAATGAAACAAACAAACTGGCCAATGTGTTTGTTTGACTGCATGTAAACCTACATGTAGTTTATAATGTCAAAACTTGGTTAATGTGGAAAATGCGGCCGATCCGAGATTCGAATAATCAGAATTTAGAAACATCTCGGTCTTACACGGGATGACATTTTTACATCATTCTTACATCATTTTACATCATATTTATACATGAATTTGTCGAATTCTTTGCTGAAGGCTTTTATTAGGATATTAAAAGTACCACACATAACAATAATGCCATGCGATCTTCAATGATTGAAATTTAACATCTCTGATTGAACGACGGAGCGACTTGTTACGGTCTTCACATGGCATAAACAATTTTGAAGTGTCAAGAAAATGAAATTTATTAAAGTGTCATTTTATCACAAAATACGACCACATCAGTCTCACATTAGTGAACATTTAGATAAAAATCCCACAACTCCTGCATTGTGTACACAAAACAAAACTCGCGATACTTAACTTTCTCCCAGAAAATGAATGAATGTACACCGCCCTGACTAGAGAACATGTAAGTTCAACATATACAATTAAGATCTTCAGTCGCACAACAATTTTCACTTTGACGGACACAGTCCCTTTTTGCGTTGAATATAACACACCGTGGTCAGATGCAACGCGTAAATCGCTTGAAACATGCTGGATTTGACGATTCATTATTTTCATACGAGGATGTAAAGTTGTGCAACAACCAGTACTGGCGGATGTTGCACCGGGTGCTGGAGAGCCTGAGCGATAGGACAACATGCCATGGCAGGGACATAACTTCACCGACTCTATGACATTTTCTTTTGGATGAATTATTCCAATTAATTACATTATGACAAAACACTTTAAGCATAAAAACATAACGTTTGACTATTTTACCTAGGTTAAGTGGGACACTTGCTTCAGCCGCTGATGGTGGTTTTTCAACTTATGTCTTTTCGGTTGATAGAATTTCTTATACCGTCTATTAAAGGGATCACCCTGACCACGCTTACAACATTTTAACAAGTTATATAAAGCTTACATTTTATTTAATTGATGAAAACATTGAAGTGTACAGGGATATTATTTTGCTATTCTTGTCAGGGGCTGCGTCTTTGACGAGATGTGCAGACTATCAGATATCATGGAAGAACATTGCATGCACTTTGCCTTAAAATTCCCATCTGTATCGTCAGGTAAGACAAATTGGTCCGCCCTACCCATTTTATTTAACGTATTTTCAGCAATGACAACCTTCTCAAAAACTGACACGGTATATATGATATTTACCTTGAGCTATATCATCTGTAATAATGAGATTGTAACGGTCTTGGGTTATTTACTCAGGTCTATAATAATTGATATGTAACTGTAAAATTGGTGAACTCAAACTCATAATTTAAACCCCATATTACACTGAACAATGTACATGCCTGCTTGGACCTTTCCGGTTTTTCGTAGCGGAACATTTAGCCACACCTTTTCCATTCATTGCTAGGTCTACTGTTCACAAACAGTATCACAAACATAACCATGTGTTCTTTTGTGCAAACCAGGTCAACCAGTGACTACTAGTATATGTATTATCTCAGAGTAGCAATGCCAATTTACATAAAACTGTAAACACTGGAAAGGTCCAAAATCAGTGCAGACATATAAGTGAGAGGGGACATTGAATTTTCATGATTTTATATTTTATTTGACTGATTAAGGCCATCACAATTTTATCTTGTGTTCTTTCGATCATCCATACCATATACGATGTAGTAGGTTTGGTTTGTTTGTTGTTTTTTTTTTGGGGTTACGTCACATCGACACAGTATAGGTCATATCCCGACGTTCCAGCTTTACTGGTAGAGGAAGACCTCAGGTGCCCTTCCGTGCATTATTTCAGGCACGAACGGGCACCTGAGTAGAACCACCGATGTTCCGTAAGCTAAGTAGGTTTGGTGAAGTAATGTAAAGTAATGCATAGTAATGTACCTTCATTACCTGAATTTTGCATTCCAGTACAATTGCAAGTAATGCAAATTGGCATGCAGTATCATTACATTGCATTACTCTCAAGAAAAGTTATGCATTCCTACTGCATTACCAGTATCATTACCCCAAGCCTGGTCTTGTGTACGTCGGTTTGCCGTGTTTGTAAGTGTTCTCTCCTTATTTTTTAATGTCTAACGTGTTCTATTTCTCTCTCATTTTTATCGCTATGAATTTTAATTTAGCACTGTTATGTGTACGAACGCTTATTCTATTTATCTATTTTCTCGGGATAACGTATTTTGTAGTCGCAAATATTTTCACACACACACACGCACGCACACATGCGCGCACGCACGCATGCACGTATGCACACACATGTACAGTGTAAGTATAAAAACGTTCATACAGTGCTAAATAGAAATAACTTGCACGTATAAATGCATTATCAATTTCCCCCTCAGCAATAAAACAAATATTTGTTTAAAGGGTCGCTTTTTAACAATGTCATTGAATTTTGACCACTAAACGCTTATATTATATCGCGTGTATTATAACGATGGTCAAGAAAATAAAGGGCCACTGGAGTTCTGGTGACGTACTTTTTTCCGATAATTATATCATGTATGTGTTCAATTTTATAACGTTTTACACTAAAAATGAGCGTATCAAAGGTGATATATTTACTTGTATTATTAGATAAAATCTATTTTGCAATATATAATTAAAAACGCTAATTTTAATTTACTTTCGGCCTTCTTCCGTGGCATTTATTATACATAAAAATATGTAGGCAATCAAATGGAACATAAATCTCTAAAAATTATTTCCAGTCCTGTGAAGTCAAACATCCTCAGTTGGGACCCTTTTTTAGGAGCTAAACATAGTTGCTTTTTATACAGATTTCAATGTGTGTCCTTGTCGAATAGCTTTATCAATCAAAGATTTTTCAATGTCTTTATGAAAATATGGACAGTTATGTACTGACAACATGGAAGCATAGTATATCTAGAATAATTATTTTACTGTAGAATTAATTTTATCGTGAAAATGGTCATCTTTTACCATTTGCAAACATCCCTACACTTACTTATTAGTACTAGCAGATAAGGTTGCCAATAATATCACGTTTGACGTATCAACTACATTATAAAGTTGTGCAAAATGTAATGCATATTTGAATACTGTTCTTGCTGGAAAAGACATTGCTAACAATAATATCTCTAATATTTCTTGTCAACTTCAGTTAAATTTTGGATGAATTGAAAGTTAGGAATGTTATCACTCTTCATCCGCCATTACGATTTACTTACATTTTGTTTACCTAAACATATAAAATGATTAATCGTCCTTAATTAAAAGAAGGTTAAAAAGATGTTACTTACAATTTCCTGTAATTCACAAGATCAACTGAGACGCTTAAAACGGCAAATTATGTAAAAGATAATACTTGTATAGAAATATATTCAAAATTGCATTGAAAACTGATATTTGGCGACTCTTAGGTTTCAGTTATAAGCGTTGAAACGCTTTCCATTATTGAATCATTTTGCACAATGAAAATGATAATTGAATAATCTGAAATACTGCATACAAGTTAATGGTGTAGACCTATAATAAAATGATACTCAAATTTAAACGCACGCACGCAGGTTGTTTAATTAACTTTTAGAAAACAGTAATTTTTTGGTTTTATTTTATTTTTGTTCCAGAAAATTATCGTGGAAATCATATTGTTAATAAATCACATTAGGTAACTTTACTAGCGTATTTTAAGAAGATTGGCTAAATGGGCGTGATTACATTCATCACTGCCCAGTCGGGGTTCAGAACTAGATTTTTTGTTACACATTGACTTATTTCTCATGAAGAATAGAACTGACCTTTAATTATCCTCCGTATACGAAGAGCATAACATATGTGCAAGTACAATGGCAATTAAACATGAATCATGGAGAGAAAAAACATTCCTAAACTTACATACAGTAGATCTGAATATGTAAATCAACCCAGGTTTCCAAAATGGCAATATGTTTACGCAGAAAGAGCATTTAATATGCCAGTTTAAATAATTCAAAATTCATATTTGGCGACCTTAATCGAAAGCGAAACTGAAGATCGCCATTTGTTTCGATAGCTGTACTGTTAAAATATAAAGGTCATGTCTAACTGTACAAATAAATTGTAACAAAAAAAAAACCCATATATCATTGCATATACATTAAGTCACTTGAACATTTGTACATATAATTTTCTGAATACATGTAGTAATCATTATACTTAAATAAGCGCCATCGTCAGAGTATTACATGTACATGTAATTATATCATAAAATTGTGTTTTATATGCGCTTCCGAATCACATCAACATGTAAGAAAGCTTGATATAAGAGCTTTGTCATTATTGGATGTCGCTGATTCAAGTAGATTTATATATTGAGTTTGAACATCTAATTGAACAAAACTGCCGACTTTTGTAATAATCGTATGCCAAAGTCCGTTGTTTATGTAACATGTGGCAAAGCCGATTCTGTGTATTGCAAAGTCTTCAATAAGGACAGCGTCTGGTGAACTGTTTCAAAAAAAGATATTTTCGCGATTGATTGGACAGCAAACAAAATAGCTCACATCATATAGTTAGTGTAACGAAGTTGGTAGAACGTCATAATACTGATAATGAGCATAATAATTTGCAAAAACTAAAGTTGGTGAATAAACATTAGGGAATGTTTCCCATATATGAAGACACTACTCATGGAGGTGAGCTAGCTTTTGAATTACAGGGTTTGTGTGCCGTACATTTCATATTGGTTATCATTTGTCGAGCAATGGTCCAGACAGTACAACATTTATCGCAGCACAGTAGATTTTCAGTGAGTTTCATGCCAAAAACAAATGACAGATCATTTTCGTCAATGTAGTTTTCCCTTTTTAAAACAGTTTTGTAAGATTTGTTTTTACTGGTATTTAAAATGAAACCATCCAGTGCTTATATAGATGTCTGTATATTGGTATGAACGTATATATTAAATTAACGGTAAGTATCTGACTTTATCGCCGTTAGCGAAATGAATAAGGCGCTTCACAAACACTTCTTTGGCTAGGTATTGTCCGGGTAAACTACACTATTGCTCAAACAGTTGTAGCTTTCTATAGTATATTGTTAATTCAATGAAGGACAGTTCAGCAAAATCATTGCGATTTTAGTATCAGTACTGATGTGGAGAGTATGAATGTGTATATTACAAAAATCTATGAGCTTTCTCCTACGTTATCATATCGTTTTAGAGTAAGTATTCCAAAGTTCGCATCCGTAAAGTGCCTTAGTATAACCACAGTCACAGGGCTCATAGAACTCGGGTGCACACCATAGTTTATAATATTCAGCTAAGTCCCTCCAAAATTAGTGCAGGCGCTCTTTGTAGATTGCAATGTAGATAAATCTTTGTCCAAGTAAGCCCCAAGATGATCATACGTAGGCGATTCTTTAGTAATATCTTTTTTTAACCTAAAACTTCTAAAGAATGACCGTTGAATGCTAGAATAGCATTTTTGAGCATTGCAGAAGAACTTCATTTGCATGATTAAAATTATTTCGTCCGTTACCGATTTTGTCGAACCACGTCGTCTGTAACTGTAGGTGAACACATATATAGTCCGTAAAAACAAAATACACTGTTGCTGTAAACACAACAACAAAAAGAAAACATTTGCTTGCATGTTACCTGTTTTTTTTTTTTTCATTCTAATACGAATAAGTCCACATTTATTGTTGTATAACCCTTGCTTGGAAATATAATATGTTATTCTATTTTATTCTAGTTACAGCACTTTGTGCTTCTACAGTACTGGCCTCGATGTCAATAGATAGAGGATATACAAGTTTTTTTCTTTAAATACATAATTTATTTTAATCGAGTGATATGAAAATAAATATTACATGAGTGGCAGCAGCCACGAGACGGAGTGAAATATGATAATTTTCATGCCACAAGATGAAATTAAATCATGTATTTGTAGAAAAACTTGAATTTTCTATTTATCATATACATTTGTCTCTTTTGACATCACAATTTGATAGACTTTTCTCAAAATTGTTGTATACTGGCAGAATTTAAAAGAAAGTAGTCCGGCAAGACATCAGTGAAAATACGGAAAATATGTTTCACTGCAGTGAAAAATAAATTTTTACAGTGAAAATACGGAAAATGAAATTAAGCATTTTATTTCATCAATATTTGTCAATAATTCATATATAAGTATATAGTAAATAGAGGATATTCAAGTTTCTTCTATAAATACATGATTTATTCTCATCGAATGGTATGAAAATAAATATTTCATGAGTGGCGGTAGCCACGAGTGAAATATGGTAATTTTCATCCCACAAGATGAAAATAAATCATGTATTTATAGAAAAAACTTGAATTTTCTGTTTATTATATACATTTTTCTCTTTTTTTTGCGATAAAATTTGAAAGACTTTCCCTTATATTTTGGGTACTGGCAGAATTAAAAAGAAAGTAGTCCGGCAAGACACCAGTGAAAATACGGAAAATATGTTTCACTGCAGTGAAAAATAAATTTTTACAGTGAAAATACGGAAAATGAAAATACGCATTTTATTTCATCAATATTTCTCAATATTTCATTTATAAGTATATCCCATATAATAAATAAATATTCAATCAAAATAAACAAAAATTTAATTTGCAATCTCCTCACAATGATAAGGGGAGATCACTGCACAGAAAAATTAGCGGCGTTCAATCTAAATATTACCGAATATTCTGTGATTCAAATTATCCAGAACCCCGGTCAAAGTCCCCGGATAACGTCCGATGTTCTCGTGATTCATCAGGTTGCTGTATCGATTCAGGAACACGACTACAATTCAAAATAGCTCCAGACATCAGGCAGGATGGCAGACCAAGTGGAAGCCGAGGGTCAGCCAGCTCAACCTGTCCAGTCTGTGGCAGATCCGGATAAATTTGTCACATATTTAGAACGGTGTGTGCCTGTTTTACTCGACGATTGTGATGGCACATCTGCATCTTTCAAGGCCGCGCTGTCAGATCGCAATAATGTCGAGCAGATAAAAAAGTTTCTAAGTGATCCACAAACACCAACGTTACTGGTACAACGCTCATCTACTAAAGGTATGTAATTCAAACACTTTCACAAAAAATAGTTGCCATTGGTTGTTTTAAATTATTTTCCCTGAAAATTATGGAAATGAATCATCATCTCGCAAGTTGGCAATGAGCCAAATTTTAAGAAGTCATCTTGATGGGGCTGCATTTTTACTTATATTGTATACTAAATAACTGGTGATGTTAAACACAACGGTAAGTTCATGGATCAATATTCCAAAAATTTATTCAGTCTCTGTTTTCTGGGTCTGTTTTCTGAATTATGCTTTCCATGAGTTGCAGGACCGCTAGGGAGGCACGGAAAAGAGTCAACTCGACCCTATACCAACTCGGCACGGGTCGACTCGGCACGGGTCAACTCGGCCCACTTTACAAAAATATATATAACGTATTAACTTTGCTTTGCATGTTGTTAAGGTAAATGAATAATAAGAAATATCTTATTATTATATAAATGATACATTGTACTTCTTCTGAAATAAAGTATATTTAGAAAAAAATGTTATTTATCTGTTTTACAGATTCGATAATATTAATATAGATCTAGATTCTAATAAAATGTGTTTGTAAAGTAATATTTAAAAAAAATGAAACAAAAACGTGTAGAAATACAGTGAGATACGCAATCGTTTATCTTTACTCGCAATTCTACTGATAAGAAAAGCCTGTCTGCTGCTAGTTCGAAACTGTCAATCCGTGTATTATAAATAATTACAATAATTACAATAAATAGTGTTAACACAAACCTAAATATTAATAATTGAAAAGTGGGCCGAGTTGACCCGTGCCGAGTTGGAATAGGGCCGAGCTGACTCGGGGGCCGAGTACGTTTTAGGGCCGAGCTGACCCGGATTCGGGAGGCACCACAGGAGCCTGAAATTATATCAAAAACAAAAAAATAACGATTTAAAAAAAAAATCCCATATACATACTATAAAAAACACAAGGAAGGCAACAACATTTCCCCACCCACCGCTACATTTACAAGGAATATTTATAAAAATGCCTGGGATTTACTTCCGAGCACTTTTAATCAATAAAGCACATTAAACTCTTTCAGAAACACTGATTACTCTTATCAACTATCCAACTATTACGCCAATTGAATGAATTTATCACTGCATTTCTCCCATCGTCGGTTCCATTGCCAGTTCTGTGCTAAATTCCGTCATACCGTCATTGACTGGTTTTTGTAGATCCCGAAATTCTATCAAAAACGAAAAAGAACGATTTAAATAAAAATCCCATATTATAAATACTATTATAAATATAGGATTTTTATTTAAATCGTTCTTATTTTTTTTTGTTTTGGAAAGAATTTCGGTATCTACAAAGACCGGTCAATAACGGTATGACGGAATTTAGCACAGAACTGGCAATGGAACCGACGATGGGAGAAATGCAGTGATAAATTCATTCAATTGGCGTAATAGTTGGATAGTTGATAAGAGTAATCAGTGTTTCTGAAAGATTTTAATGTGCTTTATTGATTAAAAGTGCTCGGAAGTAAATCCCAGGCGTTTTTATAAATATTCCTTGTAAATGTAGCGGTGGGTGGGGAAATGTTGTTGCCTTCCTTGTGTTTTTTATAGTATGTATATGGGATTTTTTTTTTAAATCGTTATTTTTTTGTTTTTAGCTCGACTTTTCTATGAAAAGAGGAGCTATCCTACTCGCCCCGGCGTCGGCGTTAGCGTTGGCGTCACACCTTGGTTAAGTTTTTCGTACCACCCCACTTTATTTCAGAAGTATTACAAGTATGGCTTTGAAACTTACCATACTTGTTCACCATCATAACCTCCATCTACAGACAAGAGTACATAACTCTGTCAAGGTTTTTGACAGAATTATGGCCCTTTTTTGACTTAGAAAGTGTATTGAGCTTGGTTAAGTTTTTTGTACCACCTCACTTTATTTCAAAACCATTGGAGGTATTGCTTTGAAACTGACCATACTTGTTTACCATCACGACCTTCATCAACAGACAAGAGGACATAACTCTGTCAAGGTTTTTGACAGAATTATGCCCCTTTTTGACTTAGAAAATACATTGAATATGGGTAAAATCCACTTATTGCCTTAACCCTTTGAGATATTGCTTTGAAACTTTTAATGCTATTTCACATCATTACCCCCATCTGTACGCAAGAGAAGGTAACTCTGTCAAGGATTTGTTTTAAAAATTAAGGCCTTTTATCGACTTAGAATCTTGGTTAAGTTTTTAGTACCAGTCCACTTTTTGACTGAACTGTTTGAGATATTAATTTGAAAGTTGGAATACTTGGTTACCATCATGGTCCCAAAACATGGGCAGGAGAAGGTAATTCTGTTAAGGATTTTATTTGAATTATGGCCCTTTTTGACTTAGAAACTCAGTTAAGATTTTCATTCTTGTCCACTTGTTGACTTAACCATTTGAGATATTACTTTGGAAGTTGGAGTTCTTATGTGCCATCATGAGACCTATCTGTAAGCAAGAGAAGATAACTCTGTGAAAATGTTTCTTGATTTGTACTTAGAAATTCCTAGTTAAAGTCTTGTGTGCCCTTAACTGTCAAAGTTTTGTTTTATAGGCAAGCACTAAAAAAGTCGAGCGCGCTGTCCTTCTGACAGCTCTTGTTGATATAATTTCAGGCTCCTGTGGAGGCACAAAGGACTGCTTAGCAGTCCTTAGCAGTGTTTAGTAGGACCGCTGTTGGGTTTTTCTCAACCACTGATGCTTGGGGGTCAGATTCTGCCTCCCAACATAAAATTCCCCTGTAAACACTTTATCGGAAATATTTTAACACGAATGGGACATCTGTTGGAACAATAAGACTTGTTTTCAAACAATTTGTACATATATGAAAAAATACCGTTTACCATTAAGTCTCAATAAAGTAAAGATTGCAAACTCCCAAATGTAAACGGTCCAACCAATAGTCAATACGCGACCAGAGCCTAGAATACATTTGTGCTCTTGTTTCCCTTCTTGAGCCCGGACACAACACTATAATTCTCTCATGACTTAAACTTGCCGGAAATGACGATAAAATGCTCGAGTAGTCGAAAGCAAGGGTTTCGCTTCAATCGCTTGTGGTTTTATCAAGTATTTCTAGAGAAATTGCCCAGGACATAGTGAAACCATTCCATAATGTTGTGTTATTAGTTCCTTGAGTGCTTGAAATTAAATCAACAAGTTTTACAGGAATAATGATAAACATCACTGTGAAGTTTCGCAAATGCGGTTTTGCATACATGTGGATTTTTTCAGCTTTGTTAGTGTTATTGCCCTTGACTAAGTATAAATTTGCAATTTTTAACTTGTTCATGCATAGCTCAAAAAGTATTTGACCTGTAGGCCTGAAAGGTTTACAAGAATGTTGGTCAGCACGTGTACTTTACTACTTATGCATTTTAGGGTTTGCTTGTGGATTTATTCAGTGTTTGTAAAATTTTTGCCCTTACTTAGTAAAAGAATTTTAGTTTACAACTTGTGGCACATGTAGCGTTGTGGCACATGTAGCCCAAAAAATATTTGACCTAGAGTCATAAGATTGACAAAACAGTGGAGTGTGGGGGCACCCGTGTCCTATGGACACATTTCTTGTTTGTTGTAATTTCATACAAGTGTCCCTTCAGTGATTTTCCTGCTTATATAATAGACTCTGATAAAAGGCCTCTTCCCAATTGAAATTTTCTTTAAAATCATGCAGTTTTCCCAAAAATCTGAACTTAAACCTGCTTTTTTACTTCCCAAATTAGCAATTTAAGTGAAAATTTTTCGCATAATCAAGTGGCTAAGTGAGGAAAAACACTGCCCTTTTTTTTAATTTCGTAACAGAACAGCTTTAATGGAGTATAGGATCAAAACACAATGATAGGAAAATGTGTATTTGGGTATGTTTAGTTATGTCTTAGGGTAAGTATATATTGTAAGGATTTTTGTGCCCCCACTTTCATATATGGCACAAAATCACATTTATTTTTCACCCCCACATGACAAGGGATACAGGGATACATGGGTTACACAAAGGTTACAGTGGGATACAGTGAATTTCCATTATGTAACAGATCTTTTTAAAATTAAATTTTGACTTTTTTGTTATTTATTTCACCTCAAGATTTATTTGAATTAAAAAAAAAAAGATCTAATTTTACTTATAATCGATAATCCATTAACATTACCACATCAAAGGGGCTTGTTAGCTGAGTAATTCTTAGTGGCGGGCACTTAGATTTACCCTTGTCTGTCCGTCCATCCGTCCGTCTGTTCTCTTTTGTGTCGCAAGTAACTCAAAAAGTATTTGACCTAGAGTCATGAAACTTTACAGGAATGTTGATCAGCAAGTGTAGTGCACCTGGGTATTTTCATCTGGATATTTTTAGTAGTTTTAGAGTTATTGCCCTTGACTAAGTAAAATTTTGCAATTTTCAACTTGTGTCCCATGTAACTCAAAAAGTATTTGACCTAGAATCATGAAACTTTACAGGAATGCTGATCAGCAAGTTTAGTTGTGCACCTGGGTATTTTCGTGGAATATTGATCAGCATATGTAGTTGTGCACTGGGTATTTATGTCTGGATTTATTTAGTATTTTTAGAGTTATTGCCCTTGACTTATTAAATTTTTGCAATTTTCAACTTGTGTCGCATGTAATTCAAAAAGGATTTGACCTAGAGTCATTAAACCTTATGGGAAGGTTGCTCAGCATATGTAGTTGTGCACCTGGGGTTTCGCTTGTGGATTTATTCAGTATTTGAAGAGTTATTTCCCTTGACTTAGTAAAAACCGTTTCATTATGTTGTTATTTGTTCCTTGAGTGCTTGAGTTAGAATCAACAAACTTCACGGGAATAATGATCAACATCACTAAATTACAGGAATAATGATTCACATCACTGTGACGCTATGCACCTGGGACTTTGCATGTGGATTTTTTTCAGTTTTGTTTAAGTTATTGCCCTTGACTTACAGTAGTATAAATTTGCAATTTTCAACTTGTTCATGCATAGCTCAAAAAGTATTTGACTTGTAGGCCTGAAAGTTAACAAGAATGGTGGTCAACATGTGTACTTATGCACCTTGGGGTTTGCTTGTGGATTTATTCAGTTTTTGTAAAGTTCTTGCCCTTTACTTAGTAAAAGATTTTTAGTTTTCAAAAAATATTTGACCTAGAGTCATAAGATTGACAGAACAGTGGCGCGGTGGGGGCACATTTCTAGTTTTTGGCTTATTTTATAGCCGATATTTGGTCAGATTCCCAATTGAAAATAGTAATTTATTTTCCCAATTCACAGGAAAAAAATCCCTATTGCAAATTACAAAATAAGAATATTAAATAATAAATTGTAAAATCTTTGAAAATAAGAGCTTCTTCACTGTTATGGTGTTTAAATTTTGAATATGCCATCCTAGACAGTGATTCTTTGGATTCATTTAATCACTGCAAACTTAGTCATGCATTTTTTCCTAAATTTTAACAAAACCTCACTGAAATTCCAAATAGGGTATGGGTCATGTTCCCAAAATCCTGGAAAAAAACCCTGTATTGTATTCAGAATTAAAACAGCTTTTTAATACAAATATTTATTTTTAGTAAATTTGGGCAATATTTGGGTATTTCATGCTGCCTCTCAAGGTCTTACCAAATGTGTGTTAGGGAAAAAAAGGACATTTTTTTATACATAAAAGTATCTATATTGTATCTGTCAAATTTCTGGGCCCCTGATAATTTAGCATGCAATTAGTTTTCAGAATCTTGATTTCTTTAGCAATTAGTTCTTTCACTCTCCAAATAGGTAAGGCCGTTGTAATTATAAACATTTATGTATTCATATCTTTACTGTACCACTGTGTATCAATGTGCAGGTTTAGTACATAGTTTCATGGCCAGTTATCAGTATTAAAAGTGATAATGATTTGCCCTAGTTAAATGATAATTTAATGTTCTAAATCATTATCAAAAAATAATTAGTTTAACTATATGAGCCGCATCACGACAAAACCAACATAATGGGTTTGCGACCAGCATGGATCCAGACCAGCCTGCGCATCTGTCAGGATGCATGCTGGTCGCTATCAGTTTCTCTACTTGTAATAGGGTTGGTAAGCTAACAGCATGGATCCTGATCAGACTGCGCAGGCTGGTCTGGATCCATGCTGGTTGCAAATTCATTATGTTGGTTTTGTCGTGACACGGCTCATATGTTTCATTTCAAAGACCCTGTCAGATTTGAAGAAAGTAAGCTGACACCTTTTTTGTAGAATGTTCAAGAATAGAATTATTGAGTATTTTCTTTTATACATTTACCAGATGAGTCTGAGGAAGTTGCAGACAGTGGGGAAGGAGACGGTGAGGCCGGAGTGTCATACATCATATCCTCAGATGTGCATTTCACAAGCTCCAAAATATTCAGGTTACATTTTTAAAAAATAATTCAAGTTGTCACACTTCTGAAAAATATTTTAATCCAAAAAATACTTTTCTAAAAGGGATAGTAAGTATCTCATATTATCGTTTGACTAAATGCTTTTTCGTGCTGTTTAAATGTATGTATGATTATCAATTACATATTTTTTAGCACTACTTACTGATTTACCAAGAGAAGAGTTACTGTAGTGTCGTTGTTAATTGCTATTTCAGTTTGGTATTTATCAAGAGAGGAGCTGTGGTTGAGGCAGATAAATCATTTCCCTCGCAGCTTCAAATTATGAATCTCAGCGATGGTTCCCCTTATGAAGCACTGCATTCCTACATCAGCCATGCTGTATCCCCTTACTTTAAGTCCTATATTAGAGAAACTGGCAAAGCTGAGAGGTAATGATTTACACTTGAAAATTTGTCTACTCAATAATGTTTTAACTTATTTCATTATCATTGTAATTTTTTTTTTACTGTCAAATAAATTGAGTGTTTATGATAAGTTTTGCCATGTACATGTATAAGTTTTAATGTGTATCTTTACTGTATGATATTATTTCTGTGATAGTTTGAAGTGTTTAAGATAATTATTACAGACAAGTCACAAGTGGCATCATTATTTCATTGCAATATGTTATTTATGATAAAGAAGAGTTTTGAATGTTTAGGGATGGTGACAAGATGGCTCCAGCAGTTGAGAAGAAGATTGTTGACCTTGAGATGGGACTTCTACATCTCCAGCAAAATATAGATATACCAGAGATCAGTTTACCTATACATGCTGTTGTGTCTTCTGTTATAAAAAAATGTGCTGAGGAAGGTAGGAAGCCTAAGGTTGAAGATTTTGGAGACAAAGTTGAGGATGCACAATTTTTAAATGCTTTACAAAGTGGTGTTAACAGATGGATTCGAGAAATACAGAAGGTAAAAATGTTATTTTTTGCTATTCTCAACTTTAACAACATTATTTCACAAGTTATTTTACTATTTTATGGACTTGTTTATATGATGATAACGGAGTATGATAAATTTGTAAACATGATAGAAAAAGTTGTGTAACTATCAATTATTGAATATAATGAAAATGCAGCATGTTTTTATTAATAGAGCACAAAAGCTGATATTATACATGTATAAATTCAGGTGACTAAGCTTGACAGGGATCCCTCATCAGGCACAGCTTTACAGGAGATCAGTTTCTGGTTAAACCTTGAGCGAGCTTTGTTGAGAATTCAGGAGAAAAGAGAGAGCCAAGAAATTGTCCTAACATTGGATATCTTAAAGCATGGCAAAAGATTCCATGCTACTGTCAGTTTTGATACAGATACAGGTATGATCAATTTTTAGCTTAAAAGTTATTTTGAATTTAACATTTAAAGACCATATTTGTCCTAGTCTTAAATTTGTCACTAATTTGAGATGTCAGTTGGTGGGCTAGAGTAGTTTAATTTTAGCTAGAGGGCTTTTTATTTGTTGTCAATTTTACTGCACATTTCTTTCCTATTTAGATATCAAAAATAGGGCCTTAGATGTATGTGTTTGGAAATTCAGATTTATGATTGTATCTATGGAATTTCAAGGTCATTTCTTTCATCTTTAAAAGCTGCAATTTTTCACAATTTTAACCTCCATAACCAAATAATGCTGTAGATTTGAGGCTAAAACCGGCATGATTTTACAAGCACTTTTTATATGTTACTGGTAAGTGTTGTTGTTTTTTTCAGGCCTGAAAGCTGCTATGACCACTGTGAATGACTATAATCAACTGATGAAGGATTTTCCATTAAATGACTTGCTGTCTGCCACAGAATTAGACCGTATACGTGTTGCTCTACAGGCAATCTTCCAACACCTTAGGAAGATCAGACCCACAAAATACCCCATACAGAGAGCCCTTAGATTGGTAGAGGCTATCTCCAGGGATCTTAGCACACAGCTATTAAAGGTAAAGTTCATTGAACGCCACCTTTCCTTGTTGATCTTGCTTATCATATTTGATAAAAGATTGCTGTCAAGACTTGAACTTTCTTTAACAACAATAAGATGGTATCCTTCAGATAAATTTTTATAGCATGATATTTGAAAGTGAACATAGATTAGTAGATTAAATCAGTGTGAACCGTCGTCTTTACTGCATGCTTTTTCAGGTTGTACTAAGTGACAAGTATGAACTCTTATACAGTTTCATAAAGACTGTGAATCAGGAGAATATGTTGTAGGAATATTAGTTTTAAAAACTGTTCATGCATGGTTTCTGATTTCAGAGACACAATTCTAAATCTAAGAAAGTTTATTTTATTTTAAATATAAATTTTAAAAAAGTAATGAAAAGTCTTTTATCATGTTAGTTACATTTACCAACATTGCGAAATATCAAAATCTGAATGTATGACTTTAAATTTGTTGTTTACTTGCAAGGAACATGGTCACATATTGTTTAATTTGTTCAGGTACTTGGTACAAGACGTTTGATGCATATACCATATGATGAGTTTGAGAAAGTGATGTCAGCATGTTTTGATGTATTTTCTACCTGGGATGACGAGTATGATAAGTTACAAGGTTTACTGAGAGATATCGTCAAGAAAAAGAGAGAGGAACACTTACGTATGGTCTGGCGTGTAAATCCTGCACATAAACGCTTGCAGGGGCGTCTTGATCACATGAGGAAGTTAGTACAAAATATTACATTTTTGTAGCACTGCAACAGATTTCAATTATTTGTTTAAGTCTACATGTCTTTGTTTAAATTTTGAATGAAGTTAAGTTTTGAACCCATTTGTAAAACATGTGCAGTCCTATATTGATATATTTAAATAAGTAAGCTAGTAATTTATTTTTTTAAATCTTGAGAAAAATGACCAGGTAAGTGGCATGATCATTGTTAGTTATTGATGTATCATTGATAATTCTGTTAATGAGTTAATCATGAAAATTAAAACAATATCCTATGTCTTTCTGTTGAATATTTATGTTGTGAAGAGACTTATAAAAATATATTAAATCTTGTGATTAACTGTGATTGATTGTTTTCCCAGATTCCGTCGCCAGCACGAGCAGCTTCGACAAGTGATTGTAAGAGTATTAAGACCTGTGACCAGTAAACAGAAGCCTGGTACACCTCTAGAGGAGATCGCACCAAAGCTTGAACCTGTTGTAGATGAGGCAGCTGATGCTAATGCTATTGAGGTAAATATCTGACTATTTCAATTTGATAGGTTGTACAATAACAACAACTGTATGTAGAAATCATTTCACTATATATATATTTTCTTTAATTGTAAAATTAACTTCTTTTGCAATAGTGATTTTTTTTCAAATCTGTATTTTTATATGATTTATTTTTCCATACTGTTTATCTGCAATAATAAGAGGATATTTTTTCGTTTGCGTGAAATATGGAATATATTTTCACGAAACATGATAAAATGCCACATATTTTCACGAGCCGGTACGGCGAGTGAAAATATGTGGCATTTTATCATGTTGAGTGAAAATATATACCATATTTCACAAAAAACGAAAAAATAACCTTTTTATTTAATTTCGTTATCAAAGAAAATGGTAACGAATCCCCTTGCTTGCTACCAACTGCAATTGTACAGCGCGCAGTAATTTATGCGTAAGCACGCGCTGTTTGGCGCTACATTGTGACGTCATGTAAACAACTCTTTAAACGTCTGTACAGCGTTAATTACTGAATTAAAGATATTGGTGTTCGGATTAATTTTCTTAGTTAGGCCATTTTCTATCATGCTAGATAGTTTTCAAAACAATATTCAAGAAAAAGTTGTTTTGTATTTATCAGATTTTTCAAACAAAACGGCGAAAGAAGTCCCTTAAAATAAATATGAGTTTTGACTCCGCCCACTTTCATATTTATATTTCATATTTATTTTTAAAAAATATGAAATATATTTGACTGATATAGCACCATATTTCATGGGTAAAATTAAATAAGTTAAGTGTATCCAAAATAAACTAATCCAAATTTTTTGTTATTGGCAAAAAACAATTTAATTTAATGATGATAAGAGGCCCCTGAGGTCTACCATCACCAGTAAAGCTGGTAAGTCACCATATGACCTCTACCAGTTAGAAAACTCAAAAAAGATCATGTTTAAAACATTTAAATTTCTATATCAACAGGAGGTAAACCTAGCATATGAGAATGTGAAGGTTGTAGACGGTCTGGATGTTTCCAAGGAAGGATCTGATGCTTGGGAAGCTGCCATCAAAAGGTATGGTTACATTAATCTCCTTTATGCATACTTGTTTCACTTGTTTTTTTATGTGGAAAGAAACCTTAAATTCACTATGCCACTGTTAATGTGTTTTTAAGCTGAATTTAGTATATGAAGAGTGTTTGTAAATTCTTGCCCTCATTCTCAAGTTACTTTTTAGTATCTGTTAATCAAGTGTAACTTTACAAGGATATGAACGCATTAATTATATTTTGTAAACAGTTAATGGTTGTTTGCATTGAGTTTATTAACAGGTTATGTTAATAAACAGTTCATTTTAGTTCATAAAAAGTTGTTTTAATAGTCTATACACATTTTAAGGTTGTTAACATAGATTTTATAAACAGTTAATGGTTATTTACACATAGTTTATGAGCAGTTTATGGATGTGTACATAGTATGTATTAATAGTTTATGGTTGTAACTTGTTTACATAATGTATTAAAAGTTCATGGTTGTTTACATAGAATGTATTAAAAGTTTATTAACAAAAATTTATGGATGTATATATAGAATGTACTAATAGTTTATGGTTGTTTATATAGCATGTATTAATATTTAATTGTTGTTGACATAGAGTTTATAAACAGTATGTTAACTTATATTTACTAGGTATGATGAGAGGATAGATCGAGTAGAGACAAGAATTACAGCACGACTACGTGACCAGCTAGGTACAGCCAAGAATGCCAATGAAATGTTTAGAATCTTCTCACGTTTCAACGCTCTGTTTGTACGACCACATATTCGTGGAGCTATACGTGAATATCAGACACAGCTCATGCAGAGGGTGAAAGATGATATCGAGTCTCTACATGAGAAGTTCAAGGTACCATATAACAATTAAATGTATTTAAATCAATAAGGGATTAAAATTTTGTTATTCATTTATTATTATTGGTTCTTTAGAAGAGTATTTTTGTATGTAAACTCGATAATTTTCAGCGACATCATTTCAATTTTATCTATTGTTGTGATTATGTAGAAATGGTGTTAATGATACAGGTAATATAACATTAACTAATTTTGGCTTACGTAAATTAATATAAAAATGGGATTTAGTATTTTATAGAAAAGAACAAATGCATTGATTTCATAAGTTTTTCGACACATTTGACAAATTTAAAGCAATGATGTGATTTTGACATATTTTATTACCCAGGTTCAATATCCACAAAGTAAGACATGTAGAATGAGCAAGGCTAGAGATTTCCCCTCAGTATCTGGTAGTATCATCTTTGCTAGACAGGTATGACTCTTTGTTATTCCCTTACAATGATCTTCTTTTAAACCATTGTAATCAACAGACGCAGTTAGGATGTACTTATGTTATGCAGCAAATTGAAAAATTATCTGCTGAACTAATGTTGTAATAAACTGGTATTAAAAATGTGTAATATAAATAAGAAACAGGAAATAAGAACAGAAATTCAAGTCAGGTTTACACATGTATTTAGTTTACAAGTTAGCTTCATAGATGAGTTTGTTACAATACAAGTTATGTTATCAGCATATTTTGAATTGAATGTTTGTATATTATAGATTGAGCGACAATTGACTGCGTATCTGAGGCGTGTAGAAGATGTTCTTGGAAAAGGATGGGAAAATCATGTTGAAGGTCAGAAATTGAAGGCCGATGGTGATAGCTTCAGAAATAAACTTAACACCCAGGAACTGTTTGAAGATTGGTCTAGAAAAGTTAGTATGGCATTTTGTTTTTCAGTAATATATTTACAGTTAATATGCCGTTCAAAGAGGAATAATTGTTTTAAAGTAAGATAGTCTTTTAATGTATAACATACAATGTTTGCAGCTTCATTTGATTCTAGAATGTTATCAGATTAGAAGTATATTGAAGTCAAACACTCTCACTAACTATATATTATGTATATAGGTGACTCAGAGACAGCTGCAGGTGTCTGGTAGAATTTTCACAATAACCAGCATCAAGTCAAGGATTCCTGGTAAAGGAAATGTTCTCAAACTGGGTGTTAACTTTCAGAAAGACATTATTACTCTCTCTAAGGAGGTAAGTTATGGTAGATTTATGTAAATTACTGAGTATCTGTGGCTGTCATGATGCATATATATAAATGAAAGGCTATACATGTCTATTGTGAGAGTAGGCTCAATGATACAGCATCTGTTTGTTGTTGGGCATGAACAATGGTTAATTCATTTGAAAGTACATGACTTTTTCTCATTAGAAATGGATGGATCATTATCCAACTCTGTTTATAGCATCTTACCAAATGTAACAGAATTAAACATTAAAATATTTGCTGTCTAAGTACTTAAAATTAATTGGAAAAACTGCTGAGAATGGAATAAAACTTATAAAGTAAGGTATGAATTGAATGACATTTTTAACTTGTTAAATATAATTACAGGTGAGAAACATGAAATGGCTGGGTTTTCGTGTTCCACTATCTATAGTGAACAAGGCTCATCAAGCGAACCAACTTTACCCATTTGCCATGTCTCTGTTTGAGAGTGTTCGCACTTATCAACAGACCCTAGAAAAAGTTGATGAACGTCCATCAATACATTTACTTGTAGCAGGACTTCACAAGGAGGTCCAGAAACTTATTGAAGAGGTTTGTTAAAACACTTTCTTTTATCATGTATGTCTGTAATACATAACAAGGAAAGAAAAACAGAAAAATGTGCTGTTTGATTTATGTGTTTATTTCAAGTGATAGTAAAATCCTAAAATTTGTCATGTATTTAATCTAAACATTTGCTATTGAAGAATGTGTGTTTATAACTTACATTTATTCATACACATTGTATTAATATGAAAATGCTATTTCATACACAACTGTATTAATATGAAAAGCTATCAATATTATGTATACATGTTACAGGGAGTACAGCTTGTGTGGGAATCCTACAAACTAGACCCATATGTACAAAAACTTGCTGACACATTGGTCAATTTCCAAGAAAAAGTAAGATATTTTTACTGCAACATTTAGTTAAACAATTTTGCATCAAAACTCAAAGGAAAGAAGCTGGAGGAAAATTATAATAGCGTTATATAATGTTTAATCAATGAAATAGAAATTTTGGAATATAGAGAGTATTCTTTCTTTGCCAGTTTTAATAAATTTCTGTTACCTTGGTTAAAATTATACCCTTTAAAATGTAAAGGTATAAATTATAAATGAGGCTGAGTTCGTTCAATAACTTTCAATTGAAATGTCCATTAGTTTATGATCTCAGTATATTATAAGCTACAAGTATTTAACCCATCACTTGATATAAATGTAATAAGTTTTTGATGATAATACAGGTGGATGATTTGTTAGCTATGGAACAGGAGATAGATCTGGAAGTAAAGTCACTAGAGACTTGTGCATACAGTAGTACAACATTCAGTGAGATACTGGGCAAGATACAGAAAGCTGTAGACAATCTTAGTCTACATTCCTACTCTAACCTACCACAGTGGGTAGCCAGGCTCGATGATGAGGTTTGTGGATATTATGTTATTTATTTTGTTTACAAACTGTTACACCTTTTGTCTTGACTTTGGTATGAAAAATGTATGGAGACAGATTAATGGAAGTATATGAACTTAACATTTATATAGGCATAGTCTAATGCAAGCAATTGCAGATGCTGAATGTCAGTATTTCATTTATGTTACATTTTATATAATAGATTTGTATATGAATATAATTATTTTGCCGTATTTAACAGGTGGAGAAGAGACTTGCAGGACGTCTAGAGATAGCATTGGATGCCTGGAACAAATGTTTACTGGGTAAGAAAGAAGATCATGTTGACTACAGTATGGATACTGATACACCACAATCAGCTAGCATGAAACTTGGAGGAGAACCAAACATCAAGGTAAACTAATCATAAACACATTTTAATAAAGGAATCAAATTTTTTACATTTTAAGTGAGTGTATTTTTCAAAGAGATGTTAGAGGTTTGAGTTAAGAAAAGTGATTGTTGCTTCTTATGTGAAAGTTTTTTTCCTCTCTAGCTTAAAATGATTTATTTGATAAATTTGTAACCAATTGTTTAATAAATTGTCTCGTACCGTTTAACATAGAGAACTGTTTGTATCAAGAAATACTTTTTCTACTGATATTTCAGTGTTTCATGAGACAGTATAGATGTTCTATTTTGTTTTCAGCCAATGATTCATGAGTTGCGTATAACAAATCAACTGATCTATGTTAACCCACCAGTTGAAGAGGCTCGAGTCAACATCATGCAGGAACTGTTTGGCTGGGAAGCCATTGTCACCAGTCTCCCTAAAATAAAGCACTCTAGATACCAGGTAAGTGCATTCTTCCAAGTTGGAATGTTAATGACTCAGAAATTATGAGATTTACATTGGTTTGTAATAAGGCTAATTTGAGGCGCATTCATTCATTTCCTTATTTTTTAAAATCTAGGGACAGTAATGTCAGTAAAAGCGGAGTGCATGCAGTGGATGCTGGTAGCTCCATGATAGTATTGACAGTCAACAATAATATTTCCATAGCAATAGGATAGATAGGACACTGTGAAAGTCAAGTGGCAACACAATGATGTTATGAGGGCCTCGTGATATTTCCCATTTTCATAAACATAACTTTTTGCAGTTTCATGGCAGTCTAAAAATCTGAAGAAATACCATGCCAGTGCAGAGGAAACTCATTATAGTGTGACAAGTTCATTACCAAATATAATTTTACAACAGACTGTAAAAATTGTATTTTTGTTCCAGGTTGGTTTGGATGTAGAATCTGAGGCAGCTGCCACCTACAAGAATGTTCTAACAAAGTTGCCTGGTGGAATGAAAGTCATTGAAGAATCTTACTATGCTATACAGAAAACTGTTAAAGAAATGGAGAACTATATCATGGTAACACTCATTCCTTTATGTCATAACATATTTACATATTTAGTCTTTGATGAATTCATAAGCTTCTTATTTTTTCAATTTTATGCAATAGTTGATGTAGCAGCATTGACAGTGCCTATTTATTTTAAGGTTCCTTGAAGTTTCAGAAGCTTTTCTATGATGGTTATATCATAATTATAGTAATTGAAGATCTATTTTGTATCCCACAAACCCTCTTCTTAATAACAAAAAAGCTTGGATTACTGTTTCACTGAATTTATGTGTAAAAATGTCATTCTGTATCCGTTTGTAATTTGTATAATGAAGATACATGTACTTTTAAATTTTTGCTTTTTGAGAGGTCACAAATACAAAGGTACACAATGTTAAATAAATGGCCATTTATTTTATGATTACAACTTTAGTTACATATGTTAATGTATATGACCTGTACACTGTAGGTATGGTTGAGGTACCAGGCATTGTGGGATCTTACACCAGATGGTCTTTATCAGAGGATGGGAGATCTACCTACATGGATGACAACACTGGAACAGATCAAGTAAGTGCAATGGTTGCTTCTTTATGTAATAATAATAATAATAATAATAATAATAATAATAATAATATTTTTATTTAAAGAAAGTAACACATTAAGAAAATGCAACAGCAATCATATACATGTATATGATGTAGGTTCATACCTAGTGTAATATGATATGGGGGGGATGTTTTCTGCCAGTTATATTCATACTCTAACCAAGGAAAATAGTAATAGTATTGGAAAATAATAGCATTACTTTTGAAATATGACTTAATTGAATTAACTTCCTTGTAGGTTTGAATGAGTTGATTGTTCTTAAAAGATTTAATAGAACAAGATTTTCAAATACTTTATTTATCATTAGGTCTGCAAGAAAGACTTTTGACACTTCTGAGACCCAGAAAGAGATTGGTCCAATTATTGTACAGTTTGGTAAAGTCCAGTCCAAGGTGACACTGAAATATGACTCCTGGCACAAGGATGTACTGAGCAGGTTTGGTGGCATGTTGAGCAATGAGATGACCGAGTTCCACTCTCACATACAGAAGTCACGATCCGAGCTGGAACAACAGTCTATAGACACTGCTAACACATCAGAAGCTGTTGGTCTAATCACACAAGTACAAGCATTGAAACGCAAGATGAAAAACTGGGAGAAACAAGTTGATGTTAGTATTTGGTTTCTTCCTTTCATTAAACCTATCAGAGTATTTTGCAGGATTTCTACAGAACTGTTGTAATTGATACAAAATGAAACCATTATGTACTTGTCCCATGATCTTAACTACAATGGAGGAATATACTGTAGATATATTATACGGACAAGTTCAGAAATGCTTAAAGATATAAATGGATAAATAAGTAAAATCAGATTTTGTCGGCCCTGAAAATGTTTAAAAAATTTACTTTGTTACCTGAGAATATAAGATGGTGTATTTTTCTGTGATTATATCATACTGAGCCATTTATTATTTTTACATATAGATGTATAAAGAAGGTCAGCGTATCTTAGAGAGACAAAGATTTCAGTTCCCCACTAACTGGTTATACAGTGACAATATTGAGGGAGAATGGGGAGCTTTCACTGACATAATGAAACGTAAGGATGGTTCTATACAGACCCAGGTAGCCAGTCTACAGATGAAGATTGTCTCCGAGGACAAGATTGTCGAGGGCAAAACATCGGATCTCCTTGTAGACTGGGAGAAAGATAAACCTGTTGCTGTAAGATTTCTGTTCAGAATGTTTTAATAAGTAATAATTCTGTTTAAAGATTCTGTAAATTGTCTACTTTCCTTTTAATTTTTTCCTAAAGGAATCTAGACCTGAATGAAATTTTTTATAATTGGTATGTACTTAATTATATTGAAAACAAAAATTATAGTGAAATGCTTGTTAAGTTATTAAAGAAGTGATATTTGTACATAAGAAGAATATCAGCTGGCATGAATATACATTTTACAATGATTCCCCTTTTCTGAACACCATTAGTTATTCAGTCTTAAGTAGATACTGAAAATATGTATACAAATAGTATTGCATTACCTTTTTAAATGTGTATAATGGTCATATCCAAATAATTTACATGTTATAACTTAATGAATACAGGGTGAGCTTCCACCAGATGAGGCATTAAAGGCTATAACAATATTTGAAGGCAAATTTACCAGACTAAAGGAAGAAAGAGATAATGTTGCTAAGGCAAAGGAGGCTCTAGAATTGGCCGAACCAGGTAATTTTTAGTGACTTAACAATTCTATGAGAAATCTAAATTACCAGCTGAAAAGTAGTTGCTATCTTTTCATATTTTAGATTGTTGATGTTATTGTAGATTTGTGTGTATTCATCTTACAAAAATATAAGTTTGTTTATTTGTAACCAAAATGCACTAAAATTATAAGTGAATTGTTGCATATTGTCCGACTCTGGGAAAAATTTTACTTTTAAAATTTCAAAGTATTTGGGATTTTTAAAACAGCTTCTATATTCAATAATTTTTTTTCCCCTCATTAGGGTCAGTTGAGCCCCAAATGAGGGGAGAGTACAGGTGTCATTGAAGAGTTTTCAAAGGGCCCCGAAGGGGGTCTGGACAGAACTTAAAGATTTTGGGCCAAAAAATTTGAAATGAAAAAAGAAAAACCCCCTTGGTCCTTTTGTGCAAACCCCGAAGGGGATGTATTAGTCCCGTAAAGCCCTGAAACTTTCCCGATATCAAGAAAAAATTTTACTTAAAGAATAAAACTTACATGAAGTCCTTTAAATTTTTCAATATGAAATTTTGGTGGGAAAATTTGAAGTTTTCTTTTACCCCTTTTTTACCCTTTGTTTTTTTAAGTTATTCAAAAAAATTTTTTTTGGGTTTTCAGGGTTCCCACAAAAGGGTTGATGGCCTGTTGAACCAAATGAAAGAATTACCTGCCAGACTGAGAGCTTATGCCTCGTATGAACATGTGAAGAGGCTATTACAAGGATTTGCTAAGGTTAGCATTCATAATACATGTATAACATTGCTGTTTTCTTGGCTCCCTTCATATTTATATTTGTTGTATATAAACAATTCAGCATTATGTGTGCTTTAGGTGTGCTTCATCTTGCCATAATCTTATATTTAATTTGCAATGAAAAAAGTAATATAGCTTTTGAGTGATTAGGGAATACAAATTTTAAATTTCTTTTGTTTTATTTCAAGGTGAATGTGTTGGTAGTTGAATTAAAATCTGAAGCTTTGAAGGAGCGTCATTGGAAACAACTGACTCGTCGTCTTGGTGTTAAGTGGGTGTTGTCAGATTTGACCTTGGGTCATGTATGGGATATAGACTTACTGAAGAATGAACATATTGTCAAAGATATAATCCTTGTTGCACAGGGAGAAATGGCTTTGGAAGAATTCTTGAAACAGGTAGGTAGCTTTTACAAGAATATGTATAGATAATAGATTGTTTGTACGGTAATGTCTGTTTCAGAACTACAATCATTAACTCTGGTGGAATTTGCAGGCTTTAAAGCTATGATTTTTGATAGATGAATACCTTAATTTATTTAATGAAATAACTTAAAATTTTTATATACTGTAGCTTATAAGTGTGATGTAGTTTTATCAATAACATTCACATGTACTTAAAATATTAGGTGAGTGAGACATGGAGAGCATATGAGTTGGACATGGTGAGTTACCAGGGTAGGTGCAGACTGATTCGAGGCTGGGATGACCTCTTCAACAAGGTCAAGGAACACATCAACAGTGTAATGGCCATGAAACTCTCCCCTTACTACAAGGTATACACAGTTTTTCTCAAAATATCTTAGTTAAAACATCTGAATTTATAAGTAAAAAGTTACTATCTAAGAGTACATCATTAATTAAGTAATCTGTGCATTATCTGCTTTTATGTGAACAGCAAATTTTTGTCTGAAGAAATAGTAACTTATATAATAACTTTATAATATATCTAGTATGAAATAAAAATTGTGTATGAATACATATATCTAGTATTGAATGTCTGTATTGCAGCAATTTTAGGAGGGAAACCCCGGGAGGGAGGGCAAGGTTAAAAAGAATCAATGCATTTTTTATGGGTTTTGGGTAGAATTTTAAGAAAATGGGGCCCATCTTGAAGGATTTTTTACAGGAAAATGCTGAATTCAACATTTCCCCCAGTAAGACACAAAAATTCCAGGGGGAAGTGGTTAATTTTAATATAGCTTTTTAATGATTTTTTTATTTCTTAAAAAACCAAATAATTTTTTTTTTAAATTTAAATTTCTGTTTTTCGCTTATGGTGTCTTGTTTATGAATTTGAATAACCTATAGAAATGATTAAAATTGAAGCATGCATTAAATAGACCCAAACATTATTGAGTGAACATTTGTTTTCAGAGTGAGTACAGAGTTCCTGGCATTAATGAAGAAGGTAGCCAAGTCTCCACTAGTGATGGATGTACTCAACATTCCTAACTCACAGAGACAGTTGGAGAGATTAGCCGACCTCCTCGGCAAGATACAGAAGGCTTTAGGAGAGTATCTAGAGAGAGAAAGGGCATCATTCCCAAGGTACATACACTTCTACATATATGTCTATATCAAAACATGTATATCGTACTATAAAGTTATTCAGATTTTTATGCCCCCATTTCGAAGAAAAGGGGGTATATTGCTTTGCACTTGTCGGTCCGTCGGTCCGTCGGTCCGTCGGTCCGTAGACCAAATGGTTTCCGAGTGATAACTAAAGAACCCTTAGGCCTAGGAACTTCAAACTTGGTATGGTGATTGGTCATGACCAGTAGATGAACCCTATTGATTTTGGGGTCAAGGGGTCAAAGGTCAAGGTCACATTGACCTTGTAAGCAAAAACGGTTTCCGATCAATAACTAAAGAACCTTAAGGCCTAGGAACTTCAAACTTGGTATGGTGATTGGTCATGACCAGTAGATGAACCCTATTGATTTTGGGGTCAAGGGGTCAAAGGTCAAGGTCACATTGACCTTGTAAGCAAAACGGTTTCCGATCAATAACTAAAGAACCTTAAGGCCTAGGAACTTCAAACTTGGTATGGTGATTGGTCATGATCAGTAGATGACCCCTATTGATTTTGGGGTCAAGGGGTCAAAGGTCAAGGTCACATTGACCTTGTAAGGAAAAACGGTTTCCGATCAATAACTAAAGAACTTTAAGGCCTAGGAACTTCAAACTTGGTATGGTGATTGGTCATGATCAGTAGATGACCCCTATTAATTTTGGGGTCAAGGTGTCAAAGGTCAAGGTCACATTGACCTTGTAAGCAAAAAACGGTTTCCAATCAATAACTAAAGAACTTTAAGGCCTAGGAACTTCAAACTTGGTATGGTGATTGGTCATGATCAGTAGATAACCCCTATTGATTTTGGAGTCAAGGGGTCAAAGGTCAAGGTCACATTTGACCTCTTGGGTAAAAACGGTTTCTGATCAATAACAAAAGAACCCTTAGGCCTAGGAACTTCAAACTTGGTATGGTGATTGGTTATGACCAGCAGATGACCCCTATTGATTTTGGGGTTAAGGGGTCAAAGGTCAAGGTCACATTGACCTTGTAGGTAAAAACGGTTTCCGATCAATAACGAAAGAACCCTTAGGCCTAGGGACTTCAAACTTGATATGGTGATTGGTCATGATCAGTAGATGACCCCTATTGATTTTGGGGTCAAGGGTTCAAAGGTCAAGGTCACATTGACCTCTTAGGTAAAAACGGTTTCCGATCAATAACTAAAGAACCCTTAGGCCTAGGAACTTCAAACTTGGTATGGTGATTGGTCATGACCAGCAGATGACCCCTATTGATATTGGGGTTATGGGGTCAAAGGGCAAGGTCACATTGACCTTGTAGGTAAAAATGCTTTCCAATCAATAACTTAAGAACCCTTAGGCCTAGGAACTTCAAACTTGGTATGGTGATTGGTCATGACCAGCAGATGACCTATTGATTTTTGGGTCAAAGGGTCAAAGGTCAAGGTCACATGGACCTTGTAGGTAAAAAACGGTTTCCGATCAATTAACTAAAAAGGCTTAGGCCTAGGAACTTCAAACTTTGTATGATGATTGGTCGTGACCAGCAGATGACCCCTATTGAGTTTTGGGTCAAGGGGTCAAAGGTCAAGGTCACATTGACCTTGTAAGTAAAAAGGGTTTCTGATCAATAATTTAAGAACGCTTAGGCTAGGAACTTCAAACTTGGTATGGTGATTTGTCATGACCAGCAGATTACCCCTATTGATTTTGGGATCAAGGGGTCAAAGGTCAAGGTCACATTGACATTGTAAGTAAAAACGGTTTCTGATCAATAACTAAAGAACTCTTCGCCTAGGAACTTCAATCTTGGCATGGTGATTGGTCATGAGCAGCAGATGACCCCTATTGATTTTGGGGTCAAAGGTCAAGGTCACATTGACCTTGTATGTTAAAACGGTTTCTGATCAATAACTAAAGAACCCTTAGGCCTAGGAACTTCAAACTTGGTATGGTGATTGGTCATGACCAGCAGATGACCTATTGATTTTGGGGTCAAGGGGTCAAAGGTCAAGGTCACATTGACCTTGTAGGTAAAAACGGTTTCTGATCAATTAACTAAAAACGCTTAGGCCTAGGAACTTCAAACTTTGTATGATGATTGGTCGTGACCAGCAGATGACCCCTATTGAGTTTTGGGTCAAGGGGTCAAAGGTTAAGGTCATGACCAGTAGATACTTGATAACCCTTATTAATTGTTTGATCACTGGGTCAGAAGTCATGCATAATAACCTTATCACATGACTAATTGGCTGCTGATAGGGGGCATACATGTTTTACAAACATATCTTGTTTAAAAGCATTCACTATACATAAATAGTAGAAGCAGAATTGTGTAATAATTACTGTAACATACCAACAGTTTTGGTCTGATTTATTACTTTTTAGCTCACCTGTCACAAAGTGACAGGGTGAGCTTTTGTGATCGCTTTTCGTCCGTCGTCCGTAAACTTTTACTTTAAATGACATCTCCTCATAAACCGCTGAGCCAATTTCATCCAAACTTCACGGGAATGTTCCTTTGGTGGTCACCTTTAAAAATTGTTCAAAGAATTTAATTCCATGCAGAACTCTGGTTGCCATGGCAACCGATAGAAAAAACTTAAAATATCTTCTTTTAAAAAACCCAAAGAGGTAGAGCTTAGATATTTGGCATGAAACATCTTCTAGTGAGTGTCTATCAAGTTTGTTCAAATAAAAGCCCTGGGGTCAAAATTGGCCCCGCCCCGGGGGTCATTGATTTTCCCTATATGCATATAGTAAAAACTTAAAAAATCTTCTTTTAAAGAACCCAAAGAGCTAGAGCTAAGATATTAAGCATGAAACATCTTCTAATGAGTGTCTACCAAGTTTGTTCAAATAAAAGCCCTGGGGTCAAAATTGGCCCGGCCGCAGGGGGTCATTGATTTTCCCTATATGCATAAAGTAAAAACTTATAAAATCTCCTTTTAAAGAACCCAAAGAGCTAGAGCTAAGATATTTAGCATGAACGATGTTCTAATGGGTGTCTATCAAATTTGTTTAAATAAGAGCCCTGGGGTCAAAATTGGCCCTTCCCCGGGGGACATTAATTTTCTTTATATGTGTATAGCAAAAACTGAAAAGTCCTCTTTGAAAAAAAACAAATAGCTAGAGTTTAGATATTAAACATGAAACATCTTCTAGTGAATGTCTTCAAAGTTTGTTCAAATAAAAGCCCTGGGGTCAAAACTGGCCCGGCCCTAGGTGTTTCATTGCTTTTAACTATATGTGTATAGTTAAAACTTAAAAAATCTTTTTTTTAAAAACTCAACGTGCTAGACCTTAGATGTTTAGCATGAAACATCTTCTAATGGGTGTCTACCAAGTTTGTTCAAATAAAAGCCCTGAGGTTTAAACTGGCCCCACTCTGGGGGCCTATATACAGGTGAGTGACTTCAGGGCCATCATGGCCCTCTTGTTTAAGTTTATTCCTTTTTTTAGATTTTTCAGTTTCTATGATATTTCACCCTGTATTTTGTCTTGTTTATTTATTAGATTCTATTTTGTTGGAGATGAAGATTTACTAGAGATTATTGGTAACAGTAAGAATGTCGCCAGGTTACAGAAACATTTCAAGAAAATGTTTGCTGGAGTAGCCTCCATCAATCTCAATGATGATAACTCACAGGTGCTTGGTCTACTGTCCAAGGAGGGAGAGGATGTAAGTATAAGCTGAGTTTGTACAATCTATGTTTTGTTCCTACTAGAATTGAAGGACACTGAGGACTAGTAAAATGAACATCAAATTATTTAAGGTTACTTCATCATTCTAAATAAAATGATGTAACATTTTATTAAAATTTATAAATGGTCACTATTATTGATGAGTCCAACCTAATGGTCATTTTGTCTCTCACCACTGATTTAGAAACCATTTGAGAATAGTAGTTAGTCACTTGTAATTACTGATTACTTGTCAAGGAAAGCTGGTTATGTTGGCAGATTGCCGAGACATAACAAAATATGTATTACAATCAGTGTTAAAACCAAACAAAAAAGTCATATGGTTGATATAATTGAATAGAAAGGTGTTTATTGTAGAAATAGATTTATACATAGAAATAAAATTTTAAGATCGTGAGCTTTATTTAACAATTTATATATTTTAGGTTGTATTTGCAACACCAGTATCTATTGCCCAGCACCCTAAGATCAATGAATGGCTGACTTGTGTAGAAAAGGAAATGAGAGTAACACTTGCTAAACTGTTAGCTCAGGCAGTCAAAGATGTTGCTACATTCAAATCAGGAACCATTGATCGAGAACAGTACTTGGTCTGGGTAGACAAATTCCAGGTAAAATGTTGCAGATTATATTAATCTTAAAACATCCTTAATCATAATATTTTATAAATGTATAAATGCAGCTTATTTATATTTCATATCAATTTTGTTTTAGATGCTTATTATTTATTCACAAAATTGATATGAAATTGCAGTGATAAATACTTTTAAAATATTTTATATTTGTTTAATACTTGGAATTATTTTCAATTGACTGTTTAACCTTATTGCATTGATGCGTTGAATAGGCCCAGTTGGTAGTGTTGGCGTCACAGATTTCCTGGTCAGAAAGTGTGGATGGTGCACTTACTGCTATAGCTAACAAGGGAGGAAAAGATTTAGGACCTCTCAATGATGTTCTAGGATCTGTTGAATCCACGCTCAATATTCTAGCCGACTCTGTACTTCATGAACAACCACCAGTACGCAGAAAGAAATTGGAGCATCTGGTAATAATTTCTATACTTTGTATTTCTTGAAATTGACATGATATATTTATTCAAATTATATTATAAACCATCATCTTGAAATATGAAAACTCAAAAATGACCATTTAACTTTGTATATCAGAAACTTAAAACATGATTATGGTATAATCAGTAGTGAGACAGGAAGATACAGTTCTTACAATGTTTGATAAATACAAGCTATTTTCTTGTTATTAATTCATTTATTGATAATGTTGTGTTATATATATATATAGATTACAGAGCTGGTACATCAGAGGGATGTTACAAGACAGTTGATCAAGGACAATGTTAACAGTCCCAAGTCATTTGACTGGCTATGTCAGATGAGATTCTACTTTGATCCGAAGAACCCTGATGTTCTACAGCAGCTGTCTATACAGATGGCCAATGCCAAGTTTAACTATGGATTTGAGTACCTAGGAGTGCAGGAGAAACTTGTACAGACCCCTCTCACTGACAGATGTTATCTCACCATGACACAAGCACTTGAGGCCAGGCTAGGAGGATCTCCTTTTGGTAATAAAATACAGGAATTTATTTATTCTTTGTTTCTATTATAATAAGGTCTTTTTATTGGCAAGCTCTTTGTTCATTTTTCAAGACTTGTTTGCATGTAATAGGATAAAAGTTAGGTTGATTTATGTGTAATAATTATTAATAAGGAATGTTCAGAAAGATTGAAAATTCTGCGGAAAATATTTGTGCATTGCGTGTCCTTCTGTCAGTGAAACTTCATGCATACATAAGATTGATGTATTAAATAAGGTACATGTATGATGTTGGCCCAAATTATATATAATTTATATTTATGAAATAATGCTTGTATCGTCTCATACATGATATTAGGATAGACACAAGTTTAGAAATATTTAAACTAAGATATAAAACTTTAATTCTTCAGGTCCTGCTGGTACAGGTAAAACAGAGTCTGTGAAAGCCCTTGGTAACCAGTTAGGTAGATTTGTGCTTGTCTTCAACTGTGACGAGACATTTGACTTCCAGGTAGGCCTCACAATATACTATGATCATTAGTAAAAACATAAATACTTCATCCCAGATATGTAATTGTATTGAAAAATAAAGTTGTAACTTCAAAAAAAAAAGTTTCTTAAAAGGGGAAAGTTGTTAGTCTGAAATAGATTGTTGTTATTGATATTTATTTGCTCTGAAATTTAATCTGCGTATATTTCTTTTCAGGCGATGGGACGTATCTTTGTTGGTCTGTGTCAGGTAGGAGCATGGGGATGTTTTGATGAGTTCAATCGTCTGGAGGAACGCATGTTATCTGCAGTCTCCCAGCAGATCCAGACCATACAGGAAGCTCTTAAAGACATGATGGGCAGGAAAGATAAAGGTGTGTATGTCTTCTTTAAGTTTTTGTGTTAGTAAATTGTAAGGTTGGAGAATCTGTGCATTTAAAATGTTATTTAAAATTTTAGTGTTTGTATGTTATTGCTGGAAGCAAGATTGAAGGTATACTACGCTTTTATATTTGTTGATATATCACTCTGAAATAACTGTATGGAATGCTTTTGTGGTAATATTTCACAACCAAGTGAAGATTTATAACAATTTAAGAGTTTGTAATATTTTATTGTTGGCCACTGTGTATTCCATGTATTCTGATGAGAGTTTTACGCTAAACTAAAACTTACTATATCATTCTTTGTACAAATATTAACAAATGTAGATGGGTTTAAAAAAATTATTGTTTTTGATCTATCAGATGGCAAGAAACAGAAGGGTATGATTGTTGTGTGCTGTTTGTACTAAACCCCACCCACTACCAGTCTACTACTTTTTGGGACTATTTTATATACTATCATGTTAAAATAATCTTAAAAATCTCATTGTTATTGCTTGAAACTTGGAAGATTGAAGACTTGTGTCTAAAAGTCATTTGTCCCAAGAGATGCAAGTGTAAAAAATGGCAAATTCTGATGAAAAAAAATCTGGTTTAATACTGTAAAAATCCTGGGACTTTTGTTAAGTTAGAGTTATGTCAGTATGTGGTAGACTGGATGTGCACACTAAAGTAAATTTGTGATGTTTTGATACTGACCAAATGTTTCCTTGCACTTCAGTTCTAGTTTTAAGCATTGCAATATTAAAATCTTTTTATTGTGTTGAAAATCCTTATAAAAATAAGGTAATCTTAATTTTAAATTACTCTTGATTTTATTGTTTTAAGATATATTGATATACATTTGACTTTTATTACAAAAAGTATTGTAAGAGATAATTTTGTTTTATATATACTATAGTATTTATGATATTTTAGCTTTCCATTAATTTATTTTGCCCTTTTACAGCTTTTACAACAGCTTGTGTGATTCTTTTCTATTATTTTTTATACATCAGCTTTTTGTGCCTCTATAAACTGAAGTGTTTTTACTGAATATATTTCAGAAAAACTGGTAGTAATATATGAATATGCATCAAATTGTTAAATTTGCCATGACTATGCAATAAGCTGTAAGGTGTCAGTATTTATTCTGGGCATTATCATGTGATAGTTGTTTCAAACAACTACAAATCTACAAGTGCATTATGAGGGAGATTTTAGAAATATTTGGGACCATAAATCTTATGATTACATATGTTAGCTTGCAAAACTGTCACACAAAGAGTTGTACCTTAATTATGTTGATATCATATAAAAACACAGATGTTGGGGTCTATATTTACCTAACTATAACACTTTTGGTAAACAGAGTCTTTGTACTTGTGTAAAGGATATATTACTGTTTCAGGAATGTAAAGTTGTAAGCAGTTCTAATGTTTTTTTCTGATTTTTTTTTTCATCTAGACTGTGACAATACATGTGTATATACTTGCACCAGCAAAGCAAACAATGTAAGAAAAATATTCAAAAATAAGAAAAGTTTATAGTTCTTGTTATTATTACATTTATTTCTACAGGTCATCCAATGATTGTAGAACTGATTGGAAAGTCAGTAAAGGTAAACCCAGACATGGCTATATTTATAACCATGAACCCTGGCTATGCTGGAAGATCAAACCTTCCCGACAACTTGAAGAAACTGTTCCGTAGTCTTGCTATGACCCAACCAGATAGACAGCTTATTGCTGAGGTTATGTTGTACTCCCAGGGATTTAGAACTGCCGAAAAACTCTCATCAAAGATTGTACCATTCTTCAAGTAAGTTCTAATGCTGAAATATCTGGGACAGTGTAATAAATTAATGTCTATAAACTTCACACCTTAAAGAAGATCCATGGTTTTATTCAATTCCTGTAAAACAAGACCTATATATATTTGTTTTTATTTTTATTATATCAAGATAGACTTAGAATTTAAAAGAAGTGGTGTAATACACAGTGTATAAATCTATATGTGAGATTGTAATATCAAAGATTTTGTGAAGAAATATTAGTATAATCTTTCCCTCATATCATTTAGACTTTGTGATGAGCAGTTATCACCTCAGTCCCACTACGACTTTGGTCTGAGAGCGTTGAAGTCTGTACTAATATCAGCTGGTAATGTAAAGAGAGACAGGATAATGAAAGTGAAGGAAGATCTACTGGAGAAGGGACAAGCTGTGGAGGAGGCTTCTATAGCTGAAAATCTACCAGAACAAGAGGTATATATATGAATGAACATTAAATTTTGAAAAAGTTCTTGTATTTACAGGAAATTATATTTTAAAGTGAGAACTGTTTGCACTGCTTGAAATACTTCCAGTTTCTACAGACTTTGTTCAGTTTGATAGTGTAGGAAGCTCTAAGCTTATTGACACAAGCTCCAATCCTCCCCTGGAACCAACCAGTACTGAACAATTAGTGTAAAGTTTCATGCTAAAAGGAAACAAAGGCTTGCCTCTGATGTGTGTTGAACCAACGCTGATAGTAATCCTTAGTAACAAGTGTTAAGTAGCAACCACAAATACATGAATACTTTAGAAGATACTGACCTGTAAATCAGTTTCTGTCGATAAGCTTATATTCAGCAAATTCTTTGGAAATTACACATTTTTTTTATGAAAATATATATATACTTACTATTATTTGTTTTACAGATTTTGATTCAAAGTGTTATGGAAACAATGGTACCAAAGTTGGTTGCTGAAGATATCCCACTATTACACAGTCTGTTGTCGGATGTGTTCCCAGGCGTGAAATATAACCCAGCAATGATGGAAGCTCTCCGTAGGGAGGTGAAGAGAGTCTGTGAGGAAATGTTCCTGGTTTATGGAGAGGGTGATGAACTTGGTGCAATGTGGATTGAAAAAGTAAACATTATATGTGATTCATTGTGTAGTTTGTTACCTATATCACTAGAGAATTTTACTTTAAAGTTGGATGGATAGTGAGGTTAATAATCTAACAGTCCTGTAAATGTAGGTTGTTAGTTTCAGCCTCTTATTTCTGGTTAAAAACCATTAATAATACAATCGATTCACCAAAGTGATGCTTTGATAAAAAATTTATTGTTGAAGGAGTGTTTTATCATCACCTTATTGGTAGGCTTTAGTGCTGGTTTTTAATTGCAAGTCTTCAAATGATGTCATGATTTATACTGTGATATATTTGGTATTGTAGGTGTTACAGTTATACCAGATCACCGTGTTACACCATGGTTTGATGATGGTAGGACCCAGTGGTAGTGGTAAATCTACAGCCTGGAGAGTCCTTCTTAAAGCTCTAGAGAGACTAGAAGGTGTGGAAGGTGTCGCACATGTCATTGATCCTAAAGTAAGTGACTATATCAATCTACAGTTAACTATTTTGATTGTATGTGTAAGTCTGTAGAATTATTTTACTTTGTGAATTGGGTTAAAAAATTAAATTTGATGCAAGTTTGTTGAAACTTCTGTCAATGATAGCATCATATTTAATTTCTTCTATTTTAGTCAATTTCCAAGGATTATTTGTATGGTAACATGGATCCGAACACAAGGGAATGGACTGATGGTCTCTTTACACACACTCTTAGGAAGTAAGTGGAATAATTTATACTTTGCATTTTGTGTAGTCAATAGTACTGAGTTAGCTGCTGTGTAGTCATTGAAAAAGTATTACTTTAGTTTTGATTACAATGTTGTCTTTTTAATAACTGATGTAAAATTAATTATGAAATCGGTAAAATTTTAAGGAAGAGAAATTTACATGTATTTCAAAATGTTAACAATGTTTTGTTGTATTTTTTGTTAGGATAATTGACAATGTAAGAGGAGAGTTACAGAAACGTCAGTGGATCATATTTGATGGAGATGTAGATCCTGAATGGGTGGAGAATCTGAACTCAGTACTAGATGATAACAAACTTCTTACTTTACCAAATGGTGAACGTCTTGGTATACCACCTAATGTAAGTCTTGTTTTATTATACAAATATGTCATTGATGATTACTTACCATTTTACAAGTGCAAGAATATACTATTTGTTTTCATAAGTAAGTTATTAATATCTGCCTAAATCATAATTCCCATTTAATAGCTGTTTCAATTTCATAATATTTAAACTTACCGTTTTGTATGACATAAGGCATAACAGATGAACATTTTTGTAAATTTGGAAGTCTTTGTTTTGGGATGATAAAGGTTTTTATCAAGCAATAGGTTGTTAGATCAGCTTTCTGTATTTACATTATGTTGAATTGATGTATTGGTATTTATCTGTTTGTAGGTGCGTATAATGTTTGAGGTACAGGACTTGAGGTATGCTACATTGGCTACTGTAAGTAGATGTGGTATGGTATGGTTTAGTGAAGATGTTTTGTCTGTTGAGATGGTATTTGAAAACTTCATGTCACGCCTGAAAAACATACCTCTTGATGATTCAGATGATGTGGATACTTACAAGATTGGAAAACAAGAACAAGAGGAGGTTGTTTCCCCACTTTTACAGGTAAGTTTCACAATGTGAATGAAAGAAGTTAATTCTACAATGTATCTGATGATTATTATTAATAATTTGTTTTTGAAGTTAAGTTTATGCAGAATATATGTTGTGTAGGAAGTTAATCTTATAGACAAACTCTCAAATTCATTCCTTTAACCAACCAGTACTCAGCAATGAGTGTAATGTTTCTTGCTCAAAGAAAGAACAGTTAACTCTTGAAGGTGGTTTAAACCCATGTGCCAGCAATATTTAGATTACTAGTCCAATGTTTTATTCAAGAGGCCACAATGTTTGTTTAAAAACCTGTGTATTTGGTATTTGAATGGCTGTTAATTTTTTTGTAACTTGTTTTTAACATGTGTGGTATCTATTTAGTCATAAAATTTAGATAAGATATTCTGCATAAAACATCCTCAATATAACTTGTCATTTGACTTATTGTTACAGGTACAAAGAGATTGTGCTTTAGTGTTGAGCAGTCACTTGACATCAGATGGGCTAGTTAACAGATGTCTAGAGTTTGCTATGGATCTAGAACACATCATGGACTTTACTCGCCTACGTGCATTGAACTCTCTCTTCTCAATGTTGAATCAAGCTGTGAGAAATATCTTGAACTACAACAGCAGTCATCCTGATTTCCCTATGGCTGTATGTTATTTTATTTTTTCCATATTTCATTTCAAATGTTGTAAGTTACATGTTGTTGTAGTTTACATAAAATCATTAAATCACACACTCACAACAAGCTTTGAGTTTGCTAGGTATTGTTAAGAAACCTTTCTGGTAAGGTGTTATGAGATGATTTTCTAATTATTGGGGTTACCAGATTACCTTGACATTGTCAGTGTAACAAAATCCATGAACCAATCATAGTTAAATACAAACTTGTTGTTAAGAGATCATTTACAATGCTTTTTGTATCGCTCTCTTGCAAAATCATGAGTTTGAATATTTCTGGACATCATGTGGTATATCAACCTTGATGTAATATATTTCAGCAAAACCAGTTAGAGTCGTACATGAGCAAGTATTTGATTCACAGTCTGTTGTGGTCACTGTCAGGAGATGGCAAGCTGAAAGTACGAGAAGACATGGGACAGTTTATACGTGGTATCACAACTATACCCCTACCACCTGCTACAAACTTGAGAATCATTGATTATGAGGTAATGAAATAAAACTATTTATATTTACAGCAAAGATTATTTATTTTATGTTCATGTAGAATGTCTCTGAAATATTCAGCATGCCAGGAGCATATGATATATTATTCAGCTTTTTAAATATAAGTTAGTTGTCCAAATATTTGAAGAAATATATACTGAAAGATTATGAAGTTTTTCATAGTTTTGAAATGATAAGAAATATTTATGTTTTGATTTATAAGTTCTTGTATTTTCTTTGTCTTGATCTACATTAAGATAGGAAAATTTGAATGTTATTTTGAGTTACATATCTATAAAGGTAAAATGTAAAGTATTCAAGTATCATTAAAATAAATATTTGAATATTTCAGGTATCAATCACAGGGGAATGGACACCATGGCAGTCTAGGGTTCCAGTCGTGGAAATTGAGACCCACAAGGTGGCGTCCCCTGATGTTGTCATACCAACAATTGACACTGTACGCCATGAGAATCTTCTGTTTACATGGCTGGCTGAACACAAGCCTCTGGTACTATGTGGTCCACCAGGCTCTGGTAAAACCATGACTTTATTCAGTGCTTTAAGATCGTTACCAGACATGGAAGTTGTTGGTCTCAACTTCTCCAGTGCCACAACTCCTGAGTTGTTATTGAAGACATTTGATCATTACTGTGAATACAGACGTACACCTAATGGTGTAATTCTATCTCCAGTACAGATTAACAAGTGGCTTATTCTGTTCTGTGATGAAATCAACTTACCAAATATGGATAAATATGGTAAGCTTCTTTTCTTTATAAAGTTGAGATCAAAGTAGTTAATGATAAACTGTAAGAACCTACTTTTGTTGTAACAAATGTAACATGTATAATTTAACGTATGTTTCTGTTGATAATTAAATTTCATAAGGTCATAAATTTGATTTGTTTTGTTAGATTTATTCAGTGTAAAGATATAGTTGTATATCATTATTATTGTATTATAGGAACACAGAGAGTTATATCATTTCTGCGTCAGATGTTGGAATATGGTGGTTTCTTCAGGACTGCAGATCAGACCTGGGTTAAGTTTGAAAGAATACAGTTTGTTGGTGCATGTAACCCTCCTACTGACCCTGGCAGAAAACCTCTATCACACAGGTTTGTTTAATACAGTTACTGCAGAATTAAGAGTATCTTTGGTTTTTTCCAGCTAATTTGGGGGTACAAACAAACTTTCCTAGGTACAACTTTGTACTGTTGCACTAATAAGTGTAAAAATCTGTCAAATGAGAGCTACAGGTTTATCACAGCAGAAAGCACATAGTAAAGCTGTAAAGGTAAAAGCTTGTTTGTTACGGTTGATATGCTTAAAATCAATATTTACTTAGTTCTGAATACTAATATTTACTCTAACATACAAAAAATTTTAATTTTTTTTTTGTAAATATAGACCAAATTGACATTGATTTTGTTAATGTACAGGTTCTTGCGTCATGTACCAGTTGTGTATGTGGATTATCCAGGCAAGATTTCCCTCACCCAGATTTATGGAACATTCAACAGAGCCATGCTTAGACTTGTACCTAGTCTTAAACCATATGCTGAACCTCTCACCAATGCTATGGTGGAATTCTATCTCATGTCACAGGTATATAAAATAAATGACATACAGTAAATGCATTGCATTTGAGATTATAAATGGTTAAATTTAAACATTCTCATTAGAAAGTAAGTATCTATTGTATTTCTAGAGCAGTGTTTTAAGTTGATCATGACAAATATTTAAAAAAGAATAAGATTTTTTTTTTTTTGTAATTTCAATTGTAAATCATATGAAAAGGATTACATCAATAATATATGAAATTACTTCTGGTAATAGTAATGTTGTTTAGTGTATTGTAATTTGAAGTAATCATTAACACATATATATATATAATTTGTAGGAGAGATTTACCCAGGACATGCAGCCCCATTATGTGTACAGTCCTCGTGAAATGACACGCTGGGTTAGAGGTATATGTGAAGCTCTGAGACCAATGGAGAGCCTTTCAGTAGAGGGTCTGGTCAGAATCTGGGCACATGAAGCCCTTAGACTGTTCCAGGACAGGTATGTGTCCATTATGTTACATATCATAATAGATGTGCATATGTATAGCATATTACTTACTTTGATAAATTATTAAGTTGTCACACTGTTTTTAGTTTCTATAGACAGATTTTAGAAAATATGTTCAAATCCATTTATTATGCTTCCCGAAAAATTTCGGGGGAGCATATAGTCGTCGGGTTGTCCGTCAGTCCGTCCGTCCGTACATCCAAATTCGTGTACGGCCCATAACTTAGTTATTTGAAGTCAGATTTAAAAACTATTTCACAGAAATGATCACCATATTGAGACGACGTGTCGCGCGCAACATTTGGGTCGCTACCTTGAAGGTCAAGGTCACAGCATGACCTTGCATCAAAATCGTGTCCAGTCCATAACTTCTTTATTTGAAGTCGGATTTTAAAACTATTTCACAGAAATGATCACCATATTGAGACGATGTGTCGCGCGCAACATTTGGGTCGCTACCTTGAAGGTCAAGGTCACAGCGTGACCTTGCAGCAAAATCGTGTCCAGCTCATAACTTCGTTATTTGAAGTCGGATTTTAAAACTATTTCACAGAAATGATCACCATAATGAGACGACGTGTCGCGCCCAACATTTGGGTCGCTACCTTGAAGGTCAAGGTCACAGCATGACCTTGCAGCAAAATCCTGTCCAGCCCATAACTTCGTTATTTGAAGTCAGATTTTTGTGTCGCCTCTACGGAGTAGTGGCGACATAAAGGGATCACTTCTCCGTCGTCCGTCTGTCCGTCTGTCTGTTTGTCTGTCTGTCCGTCTGTCAATCTGTCCGTCACAAAACTTGTCCGGACTACCCCTCATAAACTACTGGTGCAATTTCATCCAAACTTTACAGGAATGATCAGTATCAAGTCTAATTGTGCATATTGTCAGCATTTTCCGGTTCAATGATTTTTGTCAGAGTTATGGCCCTTTAATAATTTTTAATTTTAAAGTTTGTCCGGACTACTTCTCTTATACCACTAATGCAATTTCAATGAAACTTTACAGGATTGATCTGTAGCTCAAGTCCTTGCGCATATTGCAAGGGTTTTCCGGTTGAATGATTTTTGGCCGAGTAATGGCCCTTTGATAAAAAGGTGTTTTTTTCTGTGTGTTGCCAGATACACAATAGCTTGTCCGGACTACTCCTCATAAACTACTGGTGCAATTTCATCCAAACTTTACAGGAATGATCAGTTCCAAGTCTAGTTGTGCATATTGTCAGCATTTTCCGGTTCAATGATTTTTGTCAGAGTTATGGCCCTTTAATAATTTTTATTTTTAAAGTTTGTCCGGACTAGTTCTCTTATACCACTTATGCAATTTCAATGAAACTTTACAGGATTGATCTGTAGCTCAAGTCCTTGCGCATATTGCACGGGTTTTCCGGTTGAATGATTTTTGGCTGAGTTATGGCCCTTTGATAAAAAGGTGTTTTTTTCTGTGTGTTGCCAGATACGCAAAAGCTTGTCCGGACTACTCCTCATAAGCTACTGGTGCAATTTTATCCAAACTTTACATGATTGATCAGTACCAAGTCTAGTTGTGCACTGTCTGTCTGTCTGTCCGTCTGTCACAAAATTTGTCCCAACATGAAATTGGCTATTATGAGGCGACACATGTGATTACTGATCGCTCTTGTAAAACTATTTCACAGAAATGATCACCATATTAAGACTTCCTGTCGCACGCAACATTTGGGTCATTACTTTGAAGGTCAAGGTCACAGCGTGACCTTACAGCAAAATCTTGTCCGGCCCATAGCTTAGTTGTTTGAAGTCGGATTTTAAAACTATTTCACAGAAATGATCACCATATTAAGATGACGTGTCGCGCGCAACATTTGGGTCGTTATCTTGAAGGTCAAGGTCACAGCATGACCTTGCAGCAAAATCGCGTTCGGCCAGTAACTTCGTTCCTTAAAGTCGGATTTAACAACTATTTCACAGGGATGATCACCATATTGAATTGACGTGTCACATGCAACATTTGAGGCGCTACCTTGAAGGTCAAGGTCATAGCATGACCTTGCAGCAAAATCATGTCTAATTTTACAACTATTTCACAGAAATGATCACCATATTGAGACAATGTGTCGTGCACAACATTTGGGTTGTTTTTACACTTTGAACTTTGTCTGTGACATAACTCTGACACTGCAAGAGGTATACCTTCCTGTGTCCAAAACCTATTCGGGGAGCATCACCCGGTTCAACCGGCTCTTGTTTCAGTTGTTGTTGTTATTTGTGTGCTGTACATTTGTAAAGGTGGTGAAGAACAAATTATTTCTGTTTGGTTTACATTAATTTTATGAAGATTAAAAGTAGATGTTTTAACTAATCATATTTTTGTTTCCTATAGGTTGATAGAAGATGAAGAACGTCATTGGACAGATGAGAATGTTGACATGGTTGCTATGAAACATTTCCCAGGTATCAACAGAGAGGAAGCTATTGCTAGACCTATATTGTTCTCTAACTGGCTATCAAAGGATTACACTCCAGTAGATAGGGAGGAACTGAGAGAGTACACCAAGGCTAGGCTGAAGGTTAGTTATACTGAAAATAAACCATAGCATGCTTAATAAAATAAGAAGTAACTATTTATTAGGAAGGCATATGATTAAGCTGATATAATTTTATATTATGTTATAATTTAGAGAAGGAGCGGTGGCCTAGTGGTTAAGGTGCCTACCTCTCAACCCATGGATCATGGGTTCAGGTCGAAATCGGCTCACGACCATGTTTCTTCATATGACAGCAGTACTGGTTGGTTCCAGGAAGTAGACAAGAAAGTGATTAATATAAGTTGCAAGAACATTGTTTCGCAATTGAGCTTAAATAAATATGTTTAAACCAGTATAGAAAAGCAGCAGTGTACCAGAATGTTAAAAGGTTGTTTGGGAAAAATTGCTTTTACTTTTTGTTAAAGTTCATTGTAAATTTCTATCATTGCAGGTATTTTATGAGGAAGAGTTGGACGTGCCGCTGGTACTGTTCGATGAGGTATTAGATCATGTATTACGTATTGATCGTATCTTCCGTCAACCTCAAGGTCACGTTCTCCTGATTGGAGTTAGTGGAGCAGGAAAGACAACTTTGTCTAGATTTGTTGCCTGGATGAATGGACTGACTGTGTATCAGATCAAGGTACACAATAAATACACAGCTGCCGACTTTGATGAGGATCTTAGAATTGTACTAAGGAGATCAGGTTGCAAGGTAAGAAATAGTATCTAATAATTTTGTTATATTGAAGATAGAGATGTTTTCATTGTGATTCCCACTATGATTATCCAGCTCAAATAACATTTTACTGAGCATTTTGTACAGGTTTCAATAATATCTGATTTAGCAATTTGTTTTAACTTTTGTATGATCTTATCACCACTTGGTTTCAGAATGAGAAGATAGCTTTTATAATGGATGAATCTAATGTGCTGGACTCTAGCTTCTTGGAAAGAATGAATACATTGTTGGCTAATGGAGAGGTACCAGGCTTGTTTGAAGGAGATGAATACACTACTTTGATGACACAGTGCAAGGAGGGTGCTACCAGAGAGGGCTCCATGCTTGACTCCTCCGAGGAACTTTACAAGTGGTTCACTCAACAAGTGAGCTTTCATTATTCAGTTCTTTATTTCAAATTTCTTTATGGTTTGGAGAACTTACTGTTGTTAATGTCACATGATATTTATTATCAATTTAAATAATCGGAAGACATTTATATATTTATAAGCCTTATTAGCTGACCATGCCTTGAAGAAGATAAGTAGATATTTATATATTTCATGTAAGATCCCTAATTCTTCTTAGTTGCCAGCTTGCATTTGAATAAATGCATGAAATTACATGTAATCTTCCTAAAGATGTAAACCTGCAACAAATAAAGCTTACACTTGTATATCTAAAAACTAAACAAAGTGCCTAAACAGTCATTATTTTTGTATAATACAGGTAATGAAGAACCTCCATGTGGTGTTTACAATGAACCCATCAGCTGAAGGACTGAAAGACCGAGCATCTACATCACCTGCTCTCTTTAACAGGTGCTTACCTTTGACTCTGAAAAATCTGCTCAAAATATTTTGATATTTCCGAATAACTTTTTAAATCTTATACCAGGTAAATTCTTAAGAATACATAACATAATAACTGCTGATCTGTACATGTATGTATCTCAGTTTGGTGAACAATTTGCTTATAGTCCATCATAAAAGTAAAAAATTAAATAAAATGAATTTGAACTATTTCAGATGTGTATTGAACTGGCTAGGTGACTGGTCTACAGGGGCTTTATACCAAGTTGGTAAGGAGTTCACAAATAAAGTGGATCTGGAGAAAGGACAGGTATGTCTAATTTGATCCAAGGCATATTTTGATTGTTAAACTGGTATCATTTTTCTCAGGTGGAAAAATATTTGGTATGAACATAAATATTTTTTTGTGAACTTATTAAAATAAAATTGTTGTAGTCGAATGTTTGCCCTCCTCAGAACTTGTGTACTTAAAAAATGTAAATATGACATTGGTTGCTTTGTGTATATTTCAGTACATTGCTCCAGAAAACTACCCCATTGCCTACCCATCACTGCCACAACCACCAGGACATCGTGATGCTGTCATCAATGCATTTGTGTTTGTACATCTGTCCTTACATCAGGCTAACACACACGTACAGAAACGAGGTGGACGAACCATGGCGATTACACCCAGACATTACCTTGACTTTATCAACCACTTTGTAAGAGTTGTCTCTCTTATATCATTAATAATTTAGAACAGAATGTTTATTTTGTTACTTTTGTAACTTGATATACAAATCATTCAACACAAAAGATTTCTGGAATGGATGATTTACTTCTGAAATGAGTAAAGACAACATAAGCAAAAACATTGTTTTTCTTCGATTAATTAAATTTTATTAAATATTTCATTAATCAATAATTGGTAATCTTTGTTATTACAGTAATCTTTTAAATTCGTTGAAACTGTTGGGCGGTAATACAAGAAATGACAATATTTCACTGGGTTCATGTATTGTAGGTAAAGTTATACCATGAGAAGAGATCTGACCTTGAGGAGCAGCAACTTCATCTAAACATTGGTCTACAAAAGATTCATGATACTGTAAAACAGGTCGGAGAACTACAGAAATCTCTCTCTGTTAAACGTATTGAACTGGAGGAGAAGAACAATGCTGCCAACTCTAAACTTAAACAAATGGTACATTTTTGTTTGTTTTAATAAAAAAACATAGCATTATCTTTTTTTTTAAAGATCACCTTATAGATTTAAAGAAATTAATATCTATGTTTGAGTTATGAAAAAAAGAATAATTAAGTTATGGAGTTTTAAAATACTGTTAGTATTAATTCATTATGTTTTAACACATTACAATTTACAAATAAGTGCTATCTATGGCTTTTAAATGATAACATCATCAATTTTCAACTGATTTAGATCACTCCCCTGAAATTAAATAAGAAAATAAAATATATATTTAAATACTGATGCAATCAGAAGACATTATAATGTGCTTACTTATCAATGCGACACAAGTCAAAGATGCTTTTCAACAGAATTTTGTATATCATTACAAAATTTAACTTCAAGTTTGTGTTGCACAAGTTATTGTTTTCAAAACACTTAGTTTGTGTTGAATGGAAAAATCTTTGTGAACTATTTTGACTAACTATTTTGTTGAGTATCTGGTCTCACATTAAATGTCATCACAGTTGTAAAGTTTAACTGAATAATAAAAAAAAAATGTAGAGTAACTACAGACTGTAAGCAAGTTTATTTTGCTATCTCAGGTAAAAGATCAACAAGAAGCTGAAGGTAAGAAGGTGACATCACAGGAGATTCAGCAAGCATTGAAGAAACAGACAGAGGAGATCCAGATAAAACAAGTTGATGTGAAGGAAGATCTAGACAAGGTCGAGCCAGCTGTCATAGAGGCCCAACAAGGTATGTCCATACCATTCATTCTTTCTATAGCCAGATACAATGTATGAAATTGTTATAACTGAATAGAACTAAGTTTGAGGATTTATGAATTATGTTCAATAGAAAAGTATAGCATATTATAGCATATTATACTTGAATGAGAAAAAAATTAGATATGTACATCCTGTTTTAAAGTGGTACATACAGCAGGTTTTTTGAAATGCCATTTAATTCAAAGTTGAAGAATGAAAATGTTGATAAATACCTTTATATTTTTGTGTGGTTTATTTCATTTAGCCTTTGATGAAGCTTTAGTTTGAGAAATGTATTTTGTTAAAGTGTTTGATAGGAATGTATTTTGTTGAAGTACGAAGGTAATGATAACTTATGACATGAGACCATTAAAAAACAGATGGCCTATCCCAGGAACAGTTTGCCATTTTATGTTTTGTTTAGTTGCTGGTCAATTTGTTTTATGTAGTAAAGTTTTGTTGCTGTTTTTACTTTTTAACTGACAGCTTTTCTTTTTATTTGGGCTTTTCTCAATTTATTTTTGTGAATTTTTTTTATTTTTAAAGTTTATTAAGATTACTTGTATACAATTGTTTTGGACTAAATATATATGATTAACAAATGAAATTGGTGACCAGCCTTCCTGAGATTTACTTCATATATAACCTTGTATATATTTTTGACTTTACCTAATATTCAATTATATATCTAAATTACTTAAATTTCCTCCTTGCAGTAAGGAATTCTTCCTTAATTATACAGACATACCGTGATACCTTAAACTTTGATTACGTAGCAATGAATCCACATTTTCACTTAATACATATTTTCCTTATTACATGTATAAATATACCAAGATTTATGCAAAAAAGTCTTACCTACTAAGTATACCACCTTTTTATCTTGCACATAAGTTTCTGATCAATTCTTTGACCCATTTTTTCCTTTAAATGCTATTGTCATCATGTACGCTTCAGTTTTTGTAATGTACATTGTACTAAATAGAATGGTGTGAACATATAGGAGGGATTAGCTGCATGAATGTAACAAAGCTTTGAAAAACTCTCATTGAATAACATCTGTTTGTGAGAACAACACTTGTGTTGGCTTTTTCAAAGCTTTGTTACAGGTTTGAGGTGGTTTAGTATATTGATTGAAATAAAAATTGTTTATTAAAATGATGGGAAATGATAACCTTGGAATTTTAAAAATATGTTCCTGTGTATGGAAAATACATTATTCTTACTAGATCCAGGAAGATATAATAGGGTAGAAGTGAAATGTTTTAGAATTATATGATATCCACTGTAGCAAATTTGATGACTTTTTATAGGCCATTTAATTGACAGAAATATTATTTTGTTGAAATAATGAAACATTTTGAATTTGTTTATTTGGAGATAAATTGAAATGGTAATTTATTATTCGGGCTCCTAAGTTTACATTTTCAAAGAGGTAATTTGTGTATTTCTGTTGAACGGTATTGAGGTATATTTATTTATGATTGGTAATTTATCAAATAATGTATATAAGTTAAAGGGTATCAAGTTATTGATGATATGTATAGCTCATATGTAGTCAAATATATAAAAAATAGAGGTAATGGGTTGAATAAGCCTTGTTGGTGAAGTTCATAATGAAAATCAGAACATATTTTCTACATTGTATGTATTTAAATGATATTCCATCAAATTTGGAAAAAAAACAACCAAATTTTGTAAGTTTAGGAGCCTCAGATATCAAATACTTGAAACATTTTGCTTTATTATGTTTATTTATGTTTAGAGAAACTTTTGAAATGCCTTTTCATATATGAATTTTGTGGATGAAGTTTAATTTATCAGCAGACTTGTCTCATCCTTTCTACCACTATAGTGTAATAAAACATAATCACAAAGTAGTCACCTATGGTTGCTATAATAGATTAAATATTTGTGTTCCAAATTTTGAATTTAATCCCAACATTGAAACATATATATGGCATAATACAGGATGTCAAATATTGGAGTTTGATAATGATTTTTTGACACAGCTGTATTAAAAACAGGAGTCTGTGCAAATTGGACAAAATCAAACATTTGAGTTCTACTGGCTGTTTTTTGAAAAGTATGGAACAGAGACGTAATTTTTCAGTGCATGGCACACATGAAATGGATCACTATTTCCTAAAAAAAAAGATTAAGCATGTAGTGTTTTTTTACCATGACATGCTTTGCATACCATAACTTTCTGTACTGTTTTCAAGTCCTGTAATGCAGGCGTATATGTCACACACCACTAAATCACATTTTCATGTAGCTGAAGGACTCCTGTCTATTGCCTATCCTGAATAATAGACAACACTTTCAGTTTTTGTGAAAATCATTGCAAAAGTATCAGTTTTTATAAGGATATATAATGCTGCTAACCATATGAATCCAACTAAGGAATGAAGTAAATAAATTTTGGGATAAGGCATTTCAGAAGTTTCGTAAACATTTATGTTTTCTGGTGTTTTGGATATACCTTGCATGCTTGTATCTGTATTTATTTTGCACACTTCCTCTCCTCTCTGCCTGTGTGTAGCTGTGAAATCCATCAGGAAACAACATCTTGCGGAGATCCGAGCACTGCCCAATCCTCCCCCGCTTGTCAAGCTGTCCCTAGAGGCCATCTGTATGCTCCTTGGTGAGCCAGATGTCGACTGGAAGGCAATGAGATCCATTATAATGAGAGACAACTTCATCTCAAGCATTGTCAATTTTAGAACTGATGATTTATCGTAAGTTATCTTAACTCAAGGCTTTTATGTTGAATATGTAAAGAAAAGGTAGATGGAAGTTGAGTAAAATTTGAAATGTAGCATTCCTATTTTCTGTCATTGTAAGGGTAAAGTTTTTATTATACAGCTTTTACATAAAAATTTTGTCATTAAATTGAGACTAATTCATGAGTCAAAGTCCTAATGTGGCAAAGTTTTTACGCAATTCCCTTCAACTTTAACTTATCGGGGGTCTACAGTATATTGAAAGATAAATTAATGGAGTTTTTTTTATCTTCAAAAATTATATATGAGGGATGGATGAAGACTTAAAAAGAATGTATTGACCTTTCGACACAAAAATACTTCCATCTATCTTTAAATCAAATATTGTTATGTATTGAAAACAAAGACTTTTATGGCCTGTGAATTACAGCTGTGAAATCTATCAAGAAGAAGGATCTTGTAGAGATACGATCTATGGGTAATCCACCCCAGGCAGTGAAAACAGCTCTTGAGGCAATTTGTCTCTTGCTTGGGGAGTCTGGTGACTGGAAGGCTGTTCGTGGAATCATTGTTAAGGATGATTTTATTGCAAAAATTGTTGCTCTCAAAACTGATGATATCTCGTAAGTAAATGCTGCTGTAAGGGGCAACACAGAAACATTGTCATTCATATATAAGTTGATGTAATTGAATGTGCTAGAAATTCTTTCATATCAAATAAAGATTTAGTATATGTATACAGTAATCATTTATCTTTTGGAGTCCGCATTTAATGTGAAAGTGTAAAAACAGTAGTGGGAAGTATTCATACATTATATATGACTTTAATTATGTTACAAAATATATAATTTTCACACAATTTATGCTGTTGTAAACATCTTAATAATCATGTTCCACTTATTGTTATGTTTAGTCTTTGTAAAACAATAAAAGGTAAAATAACATTAAATTGTTCTTAAGGTACATATATTTAACTCTGCTTTCCTGAAATTGCAGTGATGATATAAGATCTAAAATGAAGGCCAAGTATTTAAGTAACCCTGATTTCAACTATGAGAAAGTGAACAGAGCTAGTTTGGCTTGTGGTCCTATGGTGAAATGGGCTATTGCTCAGGTAATGATTTGGATTTGTTCAACAATTTAATGAAAATGCTGTTATTATTTGAGGGAAGTGACAATACATGATAGCTTTTTAATCACTTATAGTCTTGCAAAGCCATTAGAAATTAAAAGTATCTTTTGAAGTTTGAAGTCCCATAAGTGCTGATTAGGTCATGTTAATCTGCACAAAAATTTCTTTCTGAAGTATTGTCTTTGCTACTTATTTACCGTAACTATTATAATCTTTAAAACCTCCTTTAATAAATTGTGATTCTTGAATGTTTTATAACATAAACATCGTCAAAAAAAATAAAAAAAATTGTATTTCAAAAATCTTGTATAATGTATATTGTAGATCAACTATGCTGACATGTTGAAACGTGTGGAGCCTCTCCGTAATGAGTTATTGGCCCTTGAATCTCAGGCCAATGAGAACAAGTTGAAAGGTGACGATGTAATGAAGCTGATAGCTGACCTAGAGAGAAGTATTGCCAAATACAAGGAGGAGTATGCCTTACTTATCAGTCAGGCCCAGGCCATCAAGACAGATCTAAATGCTGTAGAACTAAAGGTATTCCATTTTGAAATCATTGTTAAAAACAGGCCTTTTAATTTTTGTACACAAAATAGTTTATCTTGATGTTTTTGCTGTTTTATGTTCAAGCCATGACAACTTTACTGTTTTATCAATGTAGAGGGAGATCACTGATAACCCCTTCTATATTATTTCTGGCTTGAGGGACATTTCTGTTGAACCTTACATTCTTAAAAATAACTTCTTTACGTGTAAGATTTCATCTTGTTTTGTTAGACAGAACAGTTAGATTCTAGATATAAAACATGACTGTTATACTTGAATTACAGGTTGAACGTAGTGTTGCCCTTCTTGAGTCATTGACTAGTGAGAAGGTAAGATGGGAGGCTGGAAGTGAGACATTCAAGAACCAAATGGCCACAATCATTGGAGATGTCCTCATTTCATCTGCATTTATGGCATATGCTGGTATGTCACTTTAAACAATCTATCATATGATTCCAAATGTTTATATCCAAGTTTAAAGGCTTGAACTTTTAAACTATACTTGCTTAATTTCATATGTAAAATTAACATTTTAGTGCAGTTGTTAACTGGTACAATATTGAATTTTTATACAAGATTCCACATGCAAAAATATAATGACCGTTTCTTGTTAAAGTGATTTCCATTAACTAGCCTACAAACTAAATTCTTGTCCAAGTGCTCATCTTTTCAGGCTAGCCAGAATTTATACAGATAGAATAGGCATGTCCTTACTACTGCTAGTGCTCAGATTTTAAAAATGTTATATAATATGATAATATAGGCTATAACTTACATTTGGTATAATATATCACAGGCTACTTTGATCAGAAGATGAGAAGAAACCTGTTCTCTACTTGGTCCAATCATCTACAGAAGGCCTCCATACAGTTCAGAAATGACCTGGCTAGGACTGAAGTAAGTATGGTTTAAATTTATACTCGGAACTATACTATGATATATAATTTAATTTTAATGATGTTATGAAGTAGTATTTTGTGATCTTATTTACCTTACTGAATTTGTATAATGAACTGAATAGGGAAAGCATCAGACTTGTAATCAAGAGGTCACCGGTTTGATCCTCAGATGCGGCTAAATTTCTTTGTGATGAGTGATCTCACATATTATTATTTGAGTATAACTATCATTTGTCTCTCACTGCTGATTCAGAAATCATGTGCAATTAGTTAATGTTTGTCACTTGTGGACAAATTTGTGTTTGCTTGTTAGTTATCTAGTAAAGCTGGTTATGTGGACAGTCTGCCAAGATTTGACCAAATTGTGTTAAAATTGCCATAAAACCCAAACATACCCAAACTTTCTTATGTTTAGTTAATTAATTTTGATATCAAAATAACAAAATGGAGAAGCAAGCAGAATGGGCTCTGAGTCTAGGTTTTAAAATCCTTTGAGTTTTTACCCCATAATATAATGTTTATTATTTTGAAATAAATGTTAAATGATGTGAATTGATATTTGTGTTTAATTTGTTACTTGTTTTAATATTAACTTGATCTACTATCACAGTATCTGTCTAATGCTGATGAACGTTTGAGATGGCAAGCTAATGCACTACCAGCTGATGATCTGTGTACAGAGAATGCCATTATGTTGAAGAGATTTAATAGATACCCACTGATCATTGATCCCTCTGGTCAGGCTACAACCTTCATCTGTAATGAATACAGGGAGAAGAAGATTACCAGAACAAGGTAATAATTCTCTTAATAAGTTAAATTTATATGTACATATTTTTATCCTCTATTAAATGCATACATTCTTACGCTTCTATTTGTAACAATTACTGTGGTAATAAAATAGTCTGTGTACTAGAATTGAAATATTATTAAATGTTTATCTTTCAACATTTCAAAATTTCAGTTTCCTGGATGATTCATTCCGTAAGAATTTAGAAAGTGCATTGCGATTTGGTAATCCATTGCTGGTACAAGATGTAGAAAGTTATGATCCAATATTGAACCCTGTACTGAATCGTGAATTGAGGCGTACTGGAGGTCGTGTGTTGATCACCCTCGGAGACCAGGATATTGACTTGTCACCATCATTCACTATCTTCCTGTCTACCAGGGATCCAAATGTAAGTGATACATCTGAATACAACATGCAATTACCAAGTTAACATCGCTATAGTAAACTTGTATCATACACATGCATTACTAATATTTATTTATTTCTTATCCATGGAAAACTATTTTGGGATATATTTTCAAATCACTTTTAGATATTTTGACAATGTTTCAGGTTGAGTTCCCACCAGATCTTTGTTCAAGGGTGACCTTTGTCAACTTTACAGTGACAAGAAGCAGTTTACAGGATCAGTGTTTGAACCAGGTTTGTTTAATTTCTTGTACCAAGCTTTCCAGGTATTAACTGTTATTGTACAATAGACATATAGGATTATAACTTGTCATAAAATAATTATGCCCCCATTTCGAAGAAAAGGGGGTATATTGCTTTGCACTTGTCGGTCCGTCGGTCCGTCGGTCCGTCGGTCCGTAGACCAAATGGTTTCCGAGTGATAACTAAAGAACCCTTAGGCCTAGGAACTTCAAACTTAGTATGATGATTGGTCATGACCAGTAGATGACCCCTATTGATTTTGGGGTCAAGGGGTCAAAGGTCAAGGTCATATTGACCTTGTAAGCAAAAACGGTTTCCGATCAATAACTAAAGAACCTTAAGGCCTAGGAACTTCAAACTTGGTATGATGATTGGTCATGATCAGTAGATGACCCCTATTGATTTTGGGGTCAAGGGGTCAAAGGTCAAGGTCACATTGACCTTGTAAGCAAAAACGGTTTCCGATCAATAACGAAAGAACCTTAAGGCCTAGGAACTTCAAACTTGGTATGGTGATTGGTCATGATCAGTAGATGATCCCTATTGATTTTGGGGTCAAGGGGTCAAAGGTCAAGGTCACATTGACCTTGTAAGCAATAACGGTTTCCGATCAATAACTAAAGAAGTTTAAGGCCTAGGAACTTCAAACTTGGTATGGTGGTTGGTCAAGATCAGTAGATGACCCCTATTGATTTTGGGGTCAAGGGGTCAAAGGTCAAGGTCACATTGACCTCTTGGGTAAAAACGGTTTCTGATCAATAACAAAAGAATCCTTGAGGCCTAGGAACTTCAAACTTGGTATGGTGATTGGTCATGACCAGCAGATGACCCTATTGATTTTGGGGTTAAGGGTCAAAGGTCAAGGTCACATTGACCTTGTAAGTAAAAAACGATTTCCGATCAATAACGAAAGAACCCTTAGGCCTAGGAACTTCAAACTTGGTATGGTGATTGGTCATGACCAGCAGATGACCCCTATTGATTTTGGGGTTAAGGGGTCAAAGGTCAAGGTCACATTGACTTTGTAGGTAAAAACGGTTTCCGATCAATAACGAAAGAACCCTTAGGCGTAAGGACTTCAAACTTTATATGGTGATTGGTCATGATCAGTAGATGACCCCTATTGATTTTGGGGTCAAGGGGTCAAAGGTCAAGGTCACATTGACCTCTTAGTTAAAAACAGTTTCCGATCAATAACTAAAGAACCCTTAGGCCTAGGAACTTCAAACTTGGTATGGTGATTTGTCATGACCAGTAGATGACCCCTATTGATATTGGGGTTAAGGGGTCAAAGGGCAAGGTCACATTGACCTTGTAGGTAAAAATGCTTTCAAATCAAAAACTTAAGAACCTTTTGGCCTAGGAACTTCAAACATGGTATGGTGATTGGTCATGACCAGCAGATGACCTATTGATTTTGGGGTCAAGGGGTCAAAGGTCAAGGTCACATTGACCTTGTAAGCAATAACGGTTTCCGATCAATAACTAAAGAAGTTTAAGGCCTAGGAACTTCAAACTTGGTATGGTGATTGGTCATGACCAGCAGATGACCCCTATTGATTTTGGGGTTAAGGGGTCAAAGGTCAAGGTCACATTGACCTTGTAAGTAAAAACGATTTCCGATCAATAACGAAAGAACCCTTAGGCCTAGGAACTTCAAACTTGGTATGGTGATTGGTCATGACCAGCAGATGACCCCTATTGATTTTGGGGTTAAGGGGTCAAAGGTCAAGGTCACATTGACTTTGTAGGTAAAAACGGTTTCCGATCAATAACGAAAGAACCCTTAGGCGTAAGGACTTCAAACTTTATATGGTGATTGGTCATGATCAGTAGAATGACCCCTATTGATTTTGGGGTCAAGGGGTCAAAGGTCAAGGTCACATTGACCTCTTAGTTAAAAACAGTTTCCGATCAATAACTAAAGAACCCTTAGGCCTAGGAACTTCAAACTTGGTATGGTGATTTGTCATGACCAGTAGATGACCCCTATTGATATTGGGGATAAGGGGTCAAAGGGCAAGGTCACATTGACCTTGTAGGTAAAAATGCTTTCAAATCAAAAACTTAAGAACCTTTTGGCCTAGGAACTTCAAACATGGTATGGTGATTGGTCATGACCAGCAGATGACCTATTGATTTTGGGGTCAAGGGGTCAAAGGTCAAGGTCACATTGACCTTGTATGTTAAAACGGTTTCCGATCAATTAACTAAAAACACTTAGGCCTAGGAACTTCAAACTTTGTATGATGATTGGTCGTGACCAGCAGATGACCCCTATTGAGTTTTGGGTCAAGGAGTCAAAGGTTAAGGTCATGACCAGTAGATACTTGATAACCCTTATTAATTGTTTGATCACTGGGTCAGAAGTCATGCATAATAACCTTATCACATGACTAATTGGCTGCTGATAGGGGGCATTCATGTTTTACAAACATATCTTGTTGCTATACATATTGAAAATTTAACGTATATTCATTTATGGTCAAAAAAGATTAAGAACAAGTCTTGATCAGTGATTGGATTTACCAAAAAATATGTGGACAGACTAACTTGCAAAATTTCTCAATATTTAGGTATTGAAGTCTGAGAGACCCGATGTTGATGAGAAGAGATCTGACCTGCTCAAACTACAGGGCGAGTTCCAGGTTAGACTACGACAGCTTGAGAAGTCATTGCTGCAAGCCCTTAATGAGGTGAAAGGTCGTATCCTTGACGATGACAGTATCATTACTCACCTTGAGACATTGAAGAAAGAGGCAGCAGAAGTTGCACGTAAGATGGAGGAGACAGACGTTATCATGGCTGAAGTTGAGACAACATCACAACAATATCTGCCACTGGCTATGTCCTGTAGTAGTATATACTTCACACTGGAGGCTTTGAAACAGGTACATCTGAATTAGAATGAAGTATAATATGTTTTAATTATGATGTTTTCCAGATACTTGTCAAAAATTGGCCTTTTGACTGCAGGAATTCATTATGGTCTGTTGGGCCCAAGCAAGGGTTAAAAGTCACCATTTATATTGCATTTGTGAACACTACATATAGTACATGTGATTTGTTGAAAATTACTTCAAATGATATAAGACAAACGGTAAATTTCAACATTATAACATTTATTGGATTCTTTAATGTCATTGACCACAAAAGTTTTGAAGTAAATTTATTAGCTTTGTATGACAATTTTTGGTATGGGCCGCATGCTTGTACCTCGAATCTGTGACTATGTGACAACCATTGTACAATATGTATGTTTTGATTTTAGGTTCACTTCCTGTATCAGTACTCACTGCAGTTTTTCTTGGAGATATTCCACTCTGTCCTCGCCAGTCCCAAACTGAATGGTATCAAAGAGTATACTCAAAGACTGGCAGTTATTACATCAGAATTGTTCCAGGTAAAATATCTTGCATTGCTTTTATAATAATAATATAATAATAATTGCATTTTATAGTCTAAGTTTCATGCTTACGCACGTTCACCGACTTTACAGCTATTACCCCTGGTCATCGGGCTACTGGTATCTATCTATCAATCTCCCTGGGGAGTCTTTTAACTCCGCTTAGTGCAGCCGACACTTTGGCGCAACGGATTTATACCACCCTCGCAGGTACCCATTTACACCTGGGTGAAGTGAAGCAATCGCAGGTAAATTTCTTGCTCAAGGAAATTAGCAGTGCCCCTAGTGGGGTTCGAACCTGGGACCTCTTGATCCCTAAGTGCGCGTCCTACCACTGGACTACTGCTCCTTTTCTCAATCGATAATTTCTATGATATTAAATGTTACCATCAGTTCATAATAAGATGATTCATGAGTAGGTATTTCATAATTAGCTCGACTATTCGAAGAATATGAGAGCTATTGTAGTCGCCCCGGCGTCGGCGTCGGCGTCGGCGTCAGCGTCCGCGTCGGCGTCTGCGTTGGTTAAAGTTTTTTGTAAAGTCAAATATCTCAATTATTACTTGAGATATTCAATTGAAACTTACAATACTTATTTATAGTAACAATGTACATCAGATTGACAAGTTGGATAACTCTGCCTACAATATTGACAGAATTATGCCCCTTTTTAACTTAGAAATTTTGGTTAAAGTTTTTTGTAAAGTCAAATATCTCAATTATTGCTTGACATATTCAATTCAAACTTACAATACTTATTTATAGTAACAAGGTTCATCAGATTGACAAGTTGGATAACTCTGCCTACAATATTGACAGAATCATGCCCCTTTTTAACTTAGAAATTGTGGTTAAAGTTTTTTTGTAAAGTCAAATATCTCAATTATTGCTTGAGATATTCAATTGAAATTTAAAATACTTTTTTATAGTAACAAAGTACATCAGTTTGCAAAATTGCATAACTCTGCCTGCGATATTTGCAGAATTATTTGCCCCTTTGAAACTTAAAAATTTTGGTTAAAGGTCTTCAAAGATATTTACTTGAAACTTTACACATGCACTTAGGGTCATAATTGGAGGGTCATAATTGTATGTCACTGACCAAGTTCCATAACTCTATCTTGCATTAAGGCTGATTCATATCCCCTTTTCTACTTAGTCTCTTGGTTAATGTTTACATGCAAGTTTTACATATCTCAATAACTATTTAAGATATTTATTTAAAACTTCACATATGCATTTAGGGTCATAATTGTAGGTCACTGACAAAAATCCATAATTCTATCTTGCATTTAGACTGATTTTTCTCCCCTTTTTCAACTTAGAAATTCATGGTAAAGTTTTGCTTGTTAGCTGTTATCTCCATAACTACTGAAGAGTTTGTGCCTTTTTTGGGACAATTTTATGCATTCATAATAATAAAGCAGTGATTTACTTGATAAAACATCTTAATAACAAGCCTTTGTACCTTTTCTGTCAAATTTATGTATTCATAGGTCATTAGTATTATTATACTCAATAAAACACCCTTGTGACATTACCTTCCGAATAGTCAAGCCAATACTGTATAATTAGACTCACTCTAAGGCCTATAACATGAATTTATAAAAAAAATTAGCCCTTTTGTGAACTTAAAAAATTCAACATTATCAAGGCTCTTTTACTATCAAGCACTTAGAATAGTCGAGCGTGCTGTCCTACAGACAGCTCTTGTTAAGAATATGTTGTGAGCCATTTACAAAGTTTATTTAAGTTGTTTTGCTAAGGAAATTTAACAATTTTCTGTAATAAAAGGGTTTTAAGTATTTGCAATTGGTTCATATTCTTTAGATTTATTATGAGAAAGGTTATTTAAATAAATATTTTTGTATGTTTTATTTACAGGAGACATACAGTCGTGTAGGTAGAGGCATGTTACATGAGGACAGGATTACATTTGCTATACAATTGTGTAGGATACATCTTAAGGGCATGCAGGGGTAAGAAATCACATGTGATTTACATATCCTGGAGATTAAATCAAGATTGTTAAATTTCTGTTTCTGATAAGTACTTCAATGTTAGTTTTAGATTTTCAGAATTAAAATCTAATTTCACGTCTTATATAACGCCAGTTAGCTGTGTGTTTGTACAAGTATTTTGTTAATTTCAGTGAGTCAACATATGATGGTGAGTTCCATCAGTTCTTAAGGAGTCAGGAAGGACTTATCTCATCTAAACCTCCACCAGCTATCCAGGGCTTGACACAGCAACAGGTATATAATGATATAATATAGTCTATAGCATTAATGGCAAGTAAAAAAAATACAGTAGATAAATATATACTGGAGGTTCTAGTAATGTTAGTTTGTAAATAATGGAAAGAATTAAAATCTGAATGCTAATGTTTTTAGATGTTACAGAATAAATTACAAAATTGCACAGATAGTATCTCTTGGACAGAATAATTTACTTCAGCTTAGACATTGTTATATTCCTGTTATGGTGTTCTAAAGTCAGAGAAAAATATCTGAACATCAAGACAACAGTATGTTATCTGGAACTTGTTAAATGTTGGTTAAATGTTGGTTTTCCCCATATAAGCCAGGGTAAAGAACAATCTTTTAGCTTTATATTGCACTACAGTTCACAATAAAGTGCTCAAAGTATTTTACTTAATTTCAATATGTTTACCATTAATAAGTGCAACATTAAGAAGTTGTAATCTTTAAAGTTTGTTTGTACATCTGGATTAGCTGAGAAATTCCCAAATGTTTTTAATTGTGGAGTAACTCTATTCAATGTGAACTAGTGTTGATAAGAATTCCTGTTGAACATGTTTGATGGTAAATTTGTATAATAATTAATGGATTTGAACTCAAAATTTTTAACAACATTATTGCCCTCAATATTTATTGTTTCTATAATCTGATAATTGATTTTCTAGGTCGAGTCCCTAGTTAGACTGAGTCAGTTGAGACAATTTAAGAAGATTGTTGATGAAGTGAAAGGAAATGTTGTAAGTTTGCAAATAACAGTCACTTTCTGTTCTTTATCTTTCCTGTACTGTAATCTTTACAAAAAGTATGTGTCTTTAAATAAGATCTTTAAATACTAGTTATAACAATTTTTTATGCCGGCCAGTTTGTTCAATCATTTTCACTTTCATTTTTAATTTGCCTTCGAAAAAAGATACTGTTCTTGAAGGAAATACCAATAAGTTTGGAGCTGAGTTATTTTATTATAATTTACATGTTAACCTGGATTTTCCTTTATTAAAATTATTTATCTGTTACTTTTTGTGAAATGCAGAAGAAAAAGAAGGTATTGCATGTGTTGTTGTGTGTACAGAGGTGTACTTACTATTGTTTGTTTATGTGGGAACATATGTATGTTCATTAATTATGTGTCTCAAAATAGAACAAAATGTGCCAAAAATTATTGACATGTAAGTAAAAAGGATATACACTTGCCATTATCACATCAGTTGTTTATGCTGTATAGATTTAGTCAAATTGTTATATAATTGATATAAACCTCTCACAACTGAAATGACTGATGCACTTTTTATGTTTTTGTTTTGTTTTTTTTTGTAATAAAGGAGATCCAAGCATGGTTGGAGAGTGATTATGCTGAGACAAATATACCAGAGATCTGGGATTCTGATAAACCATTAAGTAAGTAATTTATAGTGCCTCATTAGTTTATAGCACATACAGCCATATTTTCTCTACTGTGTTGGTGTGACATAAAACCCAACCAAAACAAAAACATATATTTTGTCACATATTTGTTTAAACAAGAATCACAGAAAACATGATTTCTAGCTTTCCTTACAGATATTTTGAATACTTTAAAGTTTAAGAAAAATCATGCTAGGATGTTTTAATGGATTGTAAATGTTTTATGTTTCAGGTGATATAGGGAAGGCAGTTAATGGTTTATTGGTTGTTCAAGCAATGAGACCGGATAGACTAACATCAATGGCTAGACTCTTTGTAGAGAAAGTGCTGGGTACAAGTTTTGCACACATTGCAGATAAGGAACTTGATCTTGCTGAAATTGTTGAATCTGAGGTAAAACATATGACCATATATATGTATATATATTATCAGAATCATCAAAAAATCATTTGTACATCCCTGATTCTATTGTTTGGCCTTAGTGTTTTTACAGTGGTCTGTAATTTTAATGGTCATGATGATATCTATTACGATGGTATTTTTACAGAATAACTTCATATAACTTATTTTGAAAAAGGTGTATATAATACTGTGCTAGTAACTGATATTACTATTTTTGTCATTCCTATAAACTTGTAATGGTATTATGTGTAATATGTAAGAAATTTATTTCAGTTGAAGGCCAGTACACCAGTGTTGATGTGCTCACTACCAGGATATGATGCTAGTAGCAGAGTAGATGACCTGGCTACAGAGCTAGGCAAACAGATTACTTCCATTGCTATTGGTAAGTTCATTGACACATAGTTTAAAATAAACTGATTCTGTCTGGAAGAAAGATTGCAGCTTAAGACAAGCTGACCTTTACAAATTCAAATATGTTTACTTTCAATTGGCCTAAAATGCATAAACTCATTGTTATATAAGAATTCATTGGTAATGAACTTACAGAATTGAAACAGAATTTACAGAATTGAAACATGCCTCATATTGTTATTTAAAGGTTCTGCCGAAGGATTCACACAAGCAGATAAGGTGATCAACTCTTCTAGTAAGTCAGGTCGATGGGTCATGCTGAAGAATGTACACCTTGCACCACAGTGGTTGGTACAGCTGGAGAAGAAGTTGCACAACTTAACTCCACATCCAAGCTTCAGACTTTTCCTTACTATGGAAATCAATCCAAAGGTAATTAAAACATAAAATACATGTACTTGCTTTTCAATTTCTGTTTATTTGTTCTGTTGTTATTTGTATTTTAAAATCAATAACAAGTTTCCCTTATATGGAATATTTCTTTAATTGTTGATAAGTAACTGTATGAAGATTTTTTTTGCAGATTTGTAAATAAATATGAATCAATGCTTATTATGTTCCATATTTCAGTTACCAACAAACTTACTCCGTGCTGGTAGAGTGTTTACATTTGAACCTCCACCTGGTGTGTCAGCCAACTTACTGAGAACATTCAGTACTATACCCGCCACCAGAATGTGCCGAGTTAGTATTTATGATAGTAAATTAGGGGAATTATCAATATTTATAACAACAAAATAGGGAAATTATTTAAATATTAACTTTCTATTTTAAAAGTTAAACTCTTTTGAGTGTGGCTTTCTTGATGTTGTTAATTTCTATCAGAAATGGTGAAATAAACAAGTTTGAATCAGCCTTGTTCTTCATGCACAGCTATTGAGCTATTGATTTAGTTTAATTAAATCTTGCACTAAAAATAACTTGTTGGGGAAAACACTTTAAAGATGATGAACACCTTGTTGAACTTTTGTCTTTAACCACTATTTTACGTGTATAAGTGTCTCATAATTAAAAGATTGTAAACGACTTTCTAGGAACCAAATGAGAGATCAAGGTTATATTTCCTGTTGGCCTGGTTCCATGCTATTGTACAAGAAAGGATGAGGTACATGCCTCTTGGTTGGGCCAAGAAATACGAGTTTACTGAATCCGACCTGAAAGTTGCTTGTGACATGCTTGATACGTGGATTGATTCAGTTGCTATGGTAATTTTCCATTCATTATATATGCATGCTCAGTATTGCATGAGATGCCTCATGGCCTCAGCTTCTTATGTTTATAACATTGAATAAATTGCCTTTCATTGTATTTCTTTTAAATTGTTTCCTCTTCTGTTTGTCTCACTTTTAGTAGCAAGTTCTCATGCCACATAGTTACCAATTAGTCATGAAATGGAGTTTTCATTCAAAAATAAAATGAAAAATCACAACAGTATTATTCAGAAACAATATTATTCAGATAGATTTTGTTTTTTGTTGTTGTTTTTTATATACATACGGAACTGTTTTTTATATACATATGGAACTGACTGTGTTATTTACATATTTATATGTTGATTATATATTGTAGGGAAGAACAAACTTGCCCCCAGAGAAGGTGCCCTGGGATGCTGTGAGGACTTTATTGGCACAGTGTATCTATGGAGGAAAGATTGATAATAACTTCGATCAGGTAATCTAGGAAATGACTTCTTTTTCTTTTAAAAAATTAACATTTTCTTGCCAAGTTTTAATCGTAGGTATTTAATTATTTAATTTCGATCATATGTATTTTGTTGACCATTACAAGCAGTTTATGTAATTTGTAAATTTGATTTCTCTATATTACAGAGACTTTTGACAAGCTTTGTACACAAGCTGTTCACACCAAGGAGTTTTGAGGGAGACTTTACTCTTGTACCTAACATGGATGGTCCTGGTAAAAAGATTGTCATGCCTGACAGCATAAGGTTAGGAATATACTTAATATAATAGAAATAACTTAAACAGATTTGTCCATCTTTCAATCTTGACAAAATCATTAATCAATTTTAGAAAAAGTGTTTCATAGACAATAAGTTCTGATTGCTTAGCAACAGTGCAAACCAAGGTCAGATGACATAAACTAATGCTTGTCTGCTCTGGGCTCATAGGTAGATTCAATGCCAACAGACTTGAAGCAGCATGCCTACAGATTCATGCTAATTGCCATGAAAATTTTGAAAATGTATTTAAAAGTAAAATATTGTAAACTGAATCACACATTGCAAATGAAGCTTATAATTCATATAAATTATGAAAAAGATGTCAAAATATGTAAAAATAGTCCTTACTGTGTTAGTCAACATAAATATGGTGATACATACTGCAAAATCACACGTAAATCACACTTAACATGTAAATCATTACTTGAATCTTTTTAATTTTCTTCAAATCCTAGTACATTTATCTCAAGCCTAATTTTTCATGGAATATTTTGACACATCTGGAGGCAAGTTTTAAGGTAAAGTAACATATTGTTAATTATTTTTTGGGTTAAGTCAAAATCAGAATAAGTTTATTATAAGATAGTAATTTGTACGAAAAGGAATTTGTATGAGTATCATCTGATACAGCTTTACTGAAAAGATTCATTAAAAAAAGCTAAATTGATGATGTGCTATATAAAATGTTTTAGACGAGAGGAGTTTGTGAAGTTTTCTGAGAATCTGGATGGTGACAGACAGACACCAGCTTGGCTTGGTCTGCCTAACAATGCAGAGAAAGTTCTTCTCACCAACCAGGGTTCAGATATGTGTGCTAAACTTATGAAGGTAAGTGTTGAAAAATGCAGAGAACACTGAAAAAATCCTTATATAAATTCTATAGGTAGTTTCTAATTGAAAGTATTTCAACTAAAGTTAAATTGAAAAAATGTTTACTTGTTATGTTGATGAACAAAACTATCATAATTATAATAGATTGTGCTCAACTCTGCTGATATTAATGTGAAGTGGTAAAGATTGTCATTTACCCCTTAGTACTGCTGATTGAATTCCTGCTAGGGACTTCATAATCAATTATGTGAGAAAGCAATGCAGCAAACATATTGAAATAGAAGATGCTAAGAATTAGTTTGCATATACATTGATGGGCTTCCTTTACCATATAGCTTGCAAAAATGTTTGTTTTTTTGGGGGGCACTAAAACATGAACAAAAAGAAAAAGATGTAACAATGTTATTATGAAGGTTGTATATCAAATTTTATGGTAGCTTGAACTAGCTTGTACTAATGTAATTTGACGATATACAGGTTGAGTTATTGGAAGATGATGTAGATGTTGATGAGATAGACATAGAAGATGATACAGAAAAAGCCATGGTTGATGGACGACCTGCATGGATGAGAACTCTACACTCATCTGTTAAAACATGGCTAGATCTTGTTCCTAAGGTAACATCATTCAAATTCTTGATATTTTGTATAATATTTCACTTTTAATATTTGCAACATACATGTAGTTAACATTTTTCTTGCATACTAAAAGTTTTGTCTTATGATAATTCTTATTTACTAATTGCACACATATGTAGAACAGTGCATGTAGTGTTTTTACCTAATATTGTCATGTTTGTTAACCAGTTAATATTTGTAGCTTTCTCTCTTTTTATCTTTATACCCTTGTCTCTATCATCTTATTCTATATTATAACAACAAGACACAACAATAGTTTTATAACATAATAGTTTACATATAAAGATCTTATGAATTCAACAAAGTTTCAGGCACATTTAAGACTTTTAGAATAATAAATGGATATGTTTCCTTACAATTTTTATATCAATATTCAGAATTGCATGTACATTTTTTTTTATCTGTCTAAGAACTTGCATTCATATCAGTATGGAAATTTATGGAATAATTTTAGGCTAAAACATGTTTGAATTAGGGATTTCAGGATTCTCATATCTCATTACTAACCTTGCCATGTTTGTCACTTACCAGGGTTATGAAGATGTTGTAAGTACTAGTATAATTTTGATATGGTAAATGTATCTCCCACCCAGTCCATTTTCCAGACAGGGATTCAGATCCTTACCCCAGCCCTAGTCATTGACGGGAAATATGTGGTCATATTGTAAGGGTTAGAGGAAAAATTCAGTTTGGTTGATTTTGTCTGCTTCAATGCTTTACTTGATTTTTATGCTTTTTAAATATTCATGGTATTTTTATACAAGTTAATGTCTTAGCAGGTAAGTTATTTAAATGTCATAATATCTGTCATTTTTATGTTCACATGGACAATGTCTTTCTTGAAGTCTCATTTTGACAAATAATAGATGTAGCATTCCTTATGTTAACACACATGTCATAACATTCCATCCTTACACAATAAAACCTAATTTGTACATACTCATAAAGGTAAGTTTGTCTGTATTTAATAATGATATTTTGTGTGTTTTTATGACCACCATTAATTTATAATTTGTAAATAACATTTAAGGTAACTGTTAATTAAGAAGAATGGCATTTACAAATGGATTTCTTTATTAAGTTAAATCTGATTTTACTTCTATTAGATTTTGAATCACTTACATGTATCTCTGTGGGTTTTGAGGCCCACCATTTTAACTAATGACAAATGATCCAAAAATAAATAAGAAAAAAGTTTTAATATTGTAAAAAAAATTAAGATTTATCAAACTTAGTTTGACTATGCATGTATTTTAAATGTGTACTGTAAATATAGATAAGTTGATTTCATCATTGTGAATAGTATTGTAATATATAGAGAGTATCAGTTACCAGTAAAGCTGAGTGTATTTTGTTTGACAGATGTTTGTACTAATAATTTCAGGCTGTTGGAGCAATGAAGCGAACCATGGAGAACATAAAGGACCCACTTTTCCGCTTCTTTGAGCGTGAGGTGAATGCTGGGGCTAAACTACTGTATGATGTTAGACGTGATCTACAAGATGTTCTACAAGTGTGTGTCGGTTCTAAAAAACCAACTAACCATCATAGAACTATGATGGCTGATCTAGCTAAAGGTAAGGCAATATGAGCCGTTTCATGACAAAACCAACGTAATGCGTTCGCGACCAGCATGGATCCAGACCAGCCTGCGCATCCGTGCAGTCTGGTCTGGATCCATGCTGGTCGCAAAGGATTATGTTGGTTTTGTCATTGCACGGCTCATATAAACTTCAATCTCATTTTCCTAGAATATACAAAGAATGTAAACGTTTGTCAAGGAGCATTTTAAAAGTAGATCATATGATTGATTTATTTATATTACAATATATCAATATAAGTAGTTGCAATAAAGTACATGTATAATCATCTGTTGTCATGTATTAACATTTTGTTTTTAAATGTTGCAGTGTTATATACTTATATGCAGCAAAATTTTAATTTGGTGCAGCAAAATTTTGATTTGGTATTAAAATAAACAATATGAAACCGGTTTGGATTATTGATAAAAAATGCTGTTTTTGAGAAACATGTAACAAGTGCAACAAAGAATAAATCAATAAAAATATATAATGATATGATTCTGCAGTTTGATGTTAAAATACACATATAAGAGAAATAAGTAATAGAAAGAGCACCGAAACACGAGGTTATCTGATTTGTACGAGGGGGCGTAGCCCCCCGAGTATTAATCAGATTACCGAGTGTTTTGGTGTTCTTTCTCTTTTGTATCATAGTCAAACATAAAAACACGTTCCCTGTTGTTACAATATGAAACCCCGGCAAAAATGAACCAATGAACGAGCATCTAAATATGACATTTCTGTCGATTTCACTTTCACTGCCGTCACAATATGTAAACCCCAGCAAAAACGAACCAATCAATGGGCATGCTCTGGAGTGCGGGTAACTAATACCCGCACTCCAGTTAACGCACTGTGCATGTATATGTATACGATTTAACCCTGACACATTTTCAACAGAAAGGTCTCCAAACTATGATACAATGTATATATTCAGGTATGATCCCACAGACATGGAGGAGATACACTATACCAGCTGCTATCACTGTTATACAATGGATCACTGACTTCAGTCAGAGAATTAAACAGTTACAGAATGTTGTACAAGTTACACAACAAGGAGGAGCTAAAGAACTTAAGGTAACTCCTTTCAAATATACTTTATCTATGTTGATTGACTGCATTATGTCTAGTGCCATTTGTCCTCCATAGGTATTTTAACAGACTCTTGTTGAGTAAAATAAAGATGGTTGAAAACAAAATCAAAATGTTGATCTATAATCACACAAAGGTTACATTTATTTAATAATTAGTAATATCATTCATAATACTAATAAAACAAAACAAATACACATGTTCTTGTTTATCATTTTTGTAAAATTATTGATGAAATTACTGATACAGTATTTGAAATTCATTGTTTGATAGTTAAATGTATTGAAATGTTTTAGAATCTACAAGTATGGCTTGGTGGACTGTTTATCTCGGAGGCTTACATCACTGCAACAAGACAATATGTGGCCCAGGCCAACAGCTGGTCACTTGAGGAGCTGTACCTAGATGTATGTTCACCATTCTTGTTCATCCTCTGCTTTATAATAACATGTATCTAATCTATCCAATATAATATATGAAAATAAAGTATATTATTAGTCCCCTACCGGTTTTACCGGAGGGGACTTTAGGTTTACCCTCCGTCCGTCTGTCCGTCTGTCTGTCTGTCTGTCTGTCTGTCAGTCCGTCCGTCCACAAAACTGGATCCCGCGATAACGCAAAAAGTACTGAAAATATTTTTATGAAACTTGATATATGGATAGATGGCAGTATGGAGATTATGCACGTCTTTTTTTTTTCTTCCTATGTTGAAAATTCTGGTTGCTATGGCAACAAATAGTCTGAAAATATGGCAAATTTAACACATAAACTGGATCCAGTGATAACTCAAAAAGTACTGAAAATATTTTTATGAAACTTGAAATATGTGTAGATGGCAGTCTTGAGATTATGCACATCTTTTTCTTTTCTTCCTATGTTGAAAATTCTGGTTGCTATGGCAACAAATAGCCTGAATTTCAAGATTTCTGATTTAAATTTTCAGCTTTTTCACTATATGTTCTTTATTTCTTAAGGTGTTTACTTCAAACTTTAAATATAAGTTTCTGGTCATCAACCACATCATATGTGACAAGGTTTATAACTCTAGCACAAAAAATATCAGTATTACCTCCCTTGAACTTAGATTTTTTAGGGGAAAAAATGTTGTCTTTTTTAAATAACTTCTTTATTTCCTAATGTATCTACTTCAAACTTCATATATATGTTTCTTATTATCACTCGACATTTTTGAGAAGGTTAAATACTCTAGCAAGACTATTTCCAGAATTATGTCCCCCTTGAACTTAGATTTTTTTCGAGAAACTGGTATTTTCACTCCAACTTCTTCATTCCTTATAGGATTTACTTTAAAATCCCACATCGTAATAATATGACAAGGTTGTATAAACATAATTTCCTTACTAAGCATGGAAACTTAACACATTACTGTGATATAGACAAACTTATTTTATTATGTTTTGTGGTTGATATTTTCAAATACAGACTTCATCCTCAAATTCATTATAAATGGCAATACACAGGAGTGTATGACAATTAAAGAACTTTTTGAGGGACCGGTAGGGGACTACTGTATTGCCCGCAATACTATCAAATGCTTGTTTACCAAACTATCTAAGTTGCTTTCAGTAGATAATGTATACATATGTTGTTATTTGGCAACCATATCAGGTAATGGGTAATTGTAGTGTTTTAGTCTGTCATATGACTGGAAATAAAGTCGGTGAGATAATAAGAATGCTGGTACAAACCAGAATTTATGCTAGGATAAATTATGAAGATAATAAAGCTCCATCAAGTTCCTATTGTACACTTACACTGGAGCCAAATATTTCCACCGATGACGTCAGTCAAGGCTTGTGTGTTGGATATCAATAATAGTCCAAGAACTTACAAAAGCCTAAATAAACACTTTTTAGCTGACTTATATTTGAAATTGTTTAAAAGGTAAAGCTGTCTTACTCGGTCTGTGTCAAAGTTTTGATAAGGTTTTCATACCACCGCACATTTCTCTGTATTCTTTGAGGTATTGTTTTAATGCACTGTGTATAATTATTAATTACAGGTGAAGGTGACTGATGGGAAATCTGGAGCTCTGGACGCTTGCAGTTTTAGTGTGACTGGTCTACGTCTGCAGGGAGCTGTGTGTAAAAATAATACATTACAACTCTCCTCAAAGATATCCACTGATTTACCACTCACACTTCTCAGATGGATCAAGTATGTGTTCCTTTGTGTCTTAAAGGCTGTAGAATTACCAAAGTAATTTGTTAGACAAATACATAAATGTGTAGGTACACATGGTTAGGTACACATGGTTAGGTACACATGGTTATCTTTGCTAATGACAAGTTAAGTCATTATAAACTTTTCAAGAACAATATACATTGTACAGTATTTCATTATCCTTAACTATCTTGGTTAACAACACTGAATAACTGGCTATACAAATGAAAACTAAAGCAGGTCACATTTTCTTTGTTTTATTCATAGTTGATTAGATGGGTTACTTAGCATTTCTTAACTGGTTATTTAATGTATTCATGCAGATTATAAAGAATTGTTTATTACTTTGGCCTGTACACTGATGACTTACTAAACAATCAAACTAACAAACAATTGATAAAATTTTCCTTATTTTCAGGTATGAAGGCAAGAAACCAGAAAACAAAGTCACTCTGCCTGTCTACTTGAACTCTACACGTGCCCAGCTCTTGTTTACCCTTGATTTTGACACAGAAGGGCAAGGTTCTGGCAAGGATCATAGTTTCTATGAACGTGGTGTCGCTTTGGTCTCCTCAGATCTTGGCTAGACAAACCATTGGATATGACATTCTTAAAGTGAAATAAACTTTAACCAAAAGACAATAATTTTCCCCCCATTTGGTGTTGTGGTGTATCTTTGAAGTTTACTTTTTATGCTTTAATTAGATTTAAACTGTTTGGAGTTTCTGGATTTAGGTTGTTATTGATATATTTGGCTTTATTTCATTAATTAATATAAACATTGTAATTTGAACAGTTGAATGTAACAAAAATTGTGATTTGTGTCTTCGAAATTGAAATGATAAGAAAAGAATATTCTTCACAGCATTGAATGATTAGTTTTACATTCTGGCTTATGCTTAAAGTTGATGAAATTGAAGTAATTGCTTAAAATTTATTACCCCATATTCTCTAGATTTAGATTAAATTTTATCCCAGCTTAAAATGTGTTGTTATTTCTTCGGTATATCAGAGAATGGTTCTTAATTATATTTAAATCATAAAAGGAATATCAATTGTCTATTGTTTCAAGTTCAGGACTATAACACAGAGACTGAAGTCTTTCAGCCAAGATCAACTTATATTTCAAGATGACAAAAGTACAAAACATTCTATTACTATAATTAATATTATTTTATTTTTTACTTGTATTTTTTTGTCTGCTACAGAGTAGCCGCGACAGATGCGGATTAGGTCTCCGTCCTTTAAAACTGAAAAAGGACTTGAACTTCACTGGACTGATCGGTAGCTGAAGTACTGGTGCTTATTACAATAATTTGCCAGTTGAATGATTCTTTGCTGAGTTATGGCCTTGTTTATGCTACTACACAGTAACTGATACATGCTACAAAGTAGCCACAATTTATAAGGATCATTTCTTTGCTGTCATATTACTTGTAAGTATTAATCCTCAAAACTACTAGTGCAATTTCATTGATCAGTACCAAGTCTAGTTGTGCATATCGACAGCATTGTCCAGTTCCAAGATTTTTGTAAGAGTTATGGCCCTTTTTTTTGTTGTCTTAATGTTTTGTTTAGACTAAACTCGTACTACTAATGCTATTTAAGTGAAACTTTACAGGATTGATCGATACATCGCGCACTGAATGTGCATAATTAATGGGTTTTCCAGTTGAATGATTTTGGCCGAGTTATGACGCTTGAATAATTATTTTTGGCCTGTTAAAGAGTTTTTTTTTCTCCTGCTACAAAGTAGCTGTGACAAAGGGAACACACTGGTCAATCTCCCGTTAAGACTGCTTAATTGGCCATCTGGCGACACGGATAAATGATTGCTCTTGTTTCTGGTAAATCATAAACTCTTGTTTCTGATACGACGTAAGTCCAAACTAGTAGAATATGTTGTCTTGATGTCATTATTTTTGTTTTTGCTTTTACATTATTAACAGTTTGCTGGTACTCCAAAACAAGAAATGTATTTTTATTATAAAATCCCAGATAACATTTCGGGGAAAATAATGTTTTGTACTTGAACATTTTCAATCCATGACACATTCTTCAAACTTATAATTGCTGTCCACCGTGTCACAAATATGGTATCATTTGATGCACATCTCCTTCATAGTACAGTATAGATATATACATGTAGTATGTTACTATTTACTATTGGTTTAAACATATTTTATACGATATATTTACATTATGATGAACAATATGTACTGTCCTAGGATGATAACTTGAGCCTTTGTTTACATAACAAAGACCAATAACAATGCGAAAAATAGGTTAGGCAGATCAATGCCCCAACCTATAAAAATGAAATTAAAACTACATATTAACTTATGACTTGTTAGCGCGGTAGGTAGAGCAACCGTGACTGCAGTGTGTTTTACCCGTACAGGCAAAAGTTCGACTACTGGTAACATGGTACATTTGTTTGGTTAACTTCAGAACAGTCAATTGTTCAGAAAACAAATTTGACCAGTTTTTCATATAGATACATGAATATGACATCGAATATTTTATTACACTGCGATCAAAAAAATACAAAAAGAAAATAGAATGGAAATAAAAAAAATTATATATGTATATATATACTATAAAATATATATTATAAGAAGAAAACAAAAAGGAAAACGAAAAATAAATAAAGAACAATGATGAAAAAACAGAGTAAGAAGAAAAAACTGTGGTTATAAAATGACACTAAGTGGGATTCGAACCTATGAGTACAAAACACTAATAGTTACAATTACTCCGACCTACCGACAGAGCCATAACGGTAATACACAAACGATTCTGTAAGAATTATGCTATATAGTATATGTAAGTGTTTACTTTTACGATATCGGATAATAATCCAGATAACCCCGTTTTTCGACTTTCCCATGTACCGTTAAGACCAAATTATCATCTTAGGACAGTACATTATACATTTGGGATTGGACTGAAAGCTTAGGAGTGTTCTGTCCAAGATTGTGGTTGAGAGGTTGCTTTTAAGAGTGGAGATCTACTTATTTCTTTTATGTAGATCTGAGGACGACCTTTTATGTTTCGCCTTCTTTTTAATTTGGATTTCCCGAGAAAGCTATGTTTAGCCATGCAATCAAACCAGTTTTTGTCCCCCGCCTTTTCGAAAAAAAAGGGCGATATAGAAATAGTCTCCGTCCATCACACTTTGTGTCCGGTCCATAACTTTGTCAGTTATCAAAGGAATTTGAATTAACTTGGCACAAATGTTTGTTATGATAAGACGATGTGTCATGCGCAACAACCAGATCCCTACCTCCAGGTTCAAGGTCGCACTTGCTCATTCAAGGTCAACATTGTCTATTTGAGAGAATATGTCGTGTCAGGTTTGAAGGGATTTTGTAAATACTTGCCACAATTGTTCATAACAATGAGACGATGTGTCATGCGCAACAATTGGTCACCTACCTTCAAGGTCAAGGTCACACTTGGAGGTCAAAGATTAACATAGTTTGTTATAGGGTATATTTTGTGTCCGGTCCATAACTTTTTCATATATAAAAGGATTTTGAAAATACTTGGCACAAATAGACACTATAATAAGACGATGTGTCCTGCGCAACACCTGCATCCCTACCTCCAAGTTCAAGGTCACACTTAGAGGTCAAAAATTAACATAGTCTGTTATAGGGTATATATTGTGTCGATCTAGATCTTCTTCATAGTTCAAGGGACTTTAAAATAATTTGGCACAAATAGTCACAATAATAAGACAACATGTCTAATAAGACAATATGTCAAGTACAACACCTGCACCCCTACCTCCAAGGTCAAGGTCACACTTAGAGGTCAAATGTTAACAGAGTGTTATATGGTATATTTTGTGTCCCGTCCATAACTTCTCCATAGATCAAGGGATTTTGAAAATACTTGGCACAAATAGTAACAATGATAAGATTATATGTCATGCGTAACACCTGTGTCCCTACCTCCATGGTCAAGGTCACACTTAGAGGTCAAAGATTTACATAGTCTGTTATAGGGTATATTTTGTGTCCAGTTCATAACTGTTTCATAGATCAAGGGATTTTAAAAATACAATGCACAAATAATCACAATAATAAGGCGATATGTTAGGCGCGAAACATGGGTCCTATCTCCAAGGTCACATTTAAAGGTCAAAGATTAACATAGTCTGTTATAGGGTATATTTTGTGTCCGATCTAAAACTTCTTCATAGTTTAAGGGATTTTGAAGATACTTGGCACAAATAGTAACAATAATAAGACGATATGTCATGCATACCATTTGCACCCCAACCTCCATGGTCAAGGTCACACTTAGAGGTCAAAGCTTAACATTATAGATTTTTAAATTCCGTGTTTCATTTTATTTCTTTAATAAATTTATTGTTGCATTTGCAGATCTAGCATTGATCATAACTTTGGACTAAAAGTCCTGAGATCCATACCTCAATCTTTTGAAATATCACAATTTTATGCTTCATATAAAACTAACCCGAGGCGGGGGACGTCGGTAACTCGGTTACAAATTCTTGTTTCCTAGGCATTAGAAGAAGTATTACAATACCGTTTTCCATGGAAGTTAAACAAAATGTTGATTTTTGTTAGAAAAAAATGTTTGAAGTAATTTCTAACAAATTAACTTGAAATAATTGAGTCAATTTTTAATGGGCAAGATTTTTTTGTCAGTTTAACTGTCGGCTAAATCGACAACGCCATGTTTGTTCTTGAAATCGTGAAAATTACCTACTCAGTATTGGTTTTCCCAGGGTTAAAATTTCAAAGCAGTGAAAAGTCAACAGAAATGATTTCATATTTGGTCACGGTTAGATCTAGAAGCGGAGCGTTATCTAGAGCTGATTTTAATTAGATTTGGTGCAACCGTACATGCATATGTATAAATATCACTTGCTTCACTAGCATCGGTGACAAGGCATAAGGCTTTCAGTTAGTTTTAAGTTGAAGATGGTAGGTTAGAATGAAATGAATTTTTATGGGTTTTTTTTGTATGAATTTAATTATATTTTGCAAAACTTGATCATTATGTGTTATGTATGCGTATCACTATGTAAAGTCGTACATATTTAAATTAATGAAATGAAAAACAAGGTATTTATCAAAATAATTAAATAAAAAAAATGCTAAAAATGAGCATACGATTTATCAACACATGCTAAAAGAAAGAATGTAAAAAAAACAATTTATGAAAACTACAAAAAAGGTTTGTCCAAGGTACGAACTTTCTACTACGTGGTCAGAATTCCTTCTACTTACCACGAGGTTTATTGATTTAATACTAATGTTAAAATTCTAAGCGTAAATCATAATAAATAACGGAAACTAACGAGAAAAAAACGAACATTAATGAGTCTCGGGTCAATTTTGCCAAACTATAACTTACTTATCCCCGTGTATCAAAAATATATATGGCAGATATATAAGTTGCTCACAAATGAATGTTACCTACCATTTAATTCTTTTCTATGAACTTTCGAGATATTACTTTTAAGCATTGAATATTTGCGATTGTAGAGGGATATTCGTAATAATGGTTTGGCTGTGAAAGACTTCGATTATAAATGATAGAAAACAAACAAGTCGTGTCTAGGTGCAATTTGACCATAATATTAAGTGTAAAATATTCCAATCACATGCCTGATTATTGAAGTATAGCCGTTAGACTGCAGTACAGCATGAACGTTTGATTCAGGAAAAACATGACCAGGATCATGCAAACGGTTTTTTGCCTTGTCTGATTTAAATTCAAATATAATCGCATGAATAAATTTTATGATGTTATGGGGGCTTAATTCGTAATTTATATTCATCTGATAAATTGAAATAAAAACTATATTTTAATCGTTGACAGTTCAGGACATTTGTCTTCCCCAATTGACTTTTGTTATTTTACAACACGGAAATATCATATTATAAATAGCATTTTTGTTAATCGTTACAGACAGGTGATCAAGCAAGTGTCACAAAGGAATGCATTCTGATGTCATTTAAAGAAAAACACACTCTAATCGTTATTGCCAGTTATATTATTGAATGTCATTGCACTTATAAATACTGCGCACCTTTGTGTTTTACAGGATAAAAGCAATTATAACTACGGTTAAAACGTGTCCGTTATTTGTTATATTATGATTTCCATACATGCATAAGCCTCTACTGTATACTGCTACTGTATATATCATTACGCTTTTAAGAATGTTAAATCGATTACATAATTACAAAAAAACAGATTCGAAGTTCAAAAGAAATTTAAGTTCAAATCAGAATATGACAGATGAAAATCCCCACAAAGCTCGGGGGGGGGGTGAAATAATCCCGAGACCTGCTAACAGTGTAGCACTGTAAAAGGGAGTATTGAAATTTTTATACCCCCACCACAAAATGTGGGGTTCGCTTTGTCGCGTCCGTCGGTCCGTCCGTCTCCATTTTCGTGTCCGCTCTATAACTACTATACCAATTGAAGGATTTTCTTCAAACTTGGCTCAAATGTTCTCCTCAACAAGGGGATGTGCAGAACCCATGTTGCCCATGCGTAAGCTTAAGGTCTAGGTCACAATTGAAGGTCAAATATCAAACGCAATCAAATATTAGACAGTATGTCGTGTCCGCTCTGTAAGTCCTACACTAATTGAAAGATTTTCTTCAAACTTGGCTCAAATGTTCACCTCAACAAGGAGATGTGCAGAACCCATGTTGTCCATGTGTCAGCTTAAGGTCAAGGTCACAATTGAAGGTCAAATATCAAACAAATATTACACAATATGTCGTGTCCGCTCTGTAAGTCCTACACTAATTGAAGGATTTTTTTCAAACTTGGCTAAAATGTTTACCTCAACAAGGGGATGTGCAGAACCCATGTTGCCCATGTGTCAGCTCAAGGTCAAGGTCTTAATTGAAGTTCAAATATCAAACAATCAAATATTACACAGTATGTCGTGTCCGCTCTGTAAGTCCTACACTTATTGAAAGATTTTCTTCAATCTTGGCTCAAATGTTCACCTCAACAAGGTAATGTGCAGAATACGTGTCTCCCTTTTGCCGGCTTAAGGTCAAGGTCACACTTAAGGTAAAAAATTGACTGAGAAAATATTCTTAAATTTTAACATTTATTTGAATATTTCTTAATCTAGAAAAGGTATTTGCTTGAAACTTAAAATATATATGAAGTATCACAATTAAGATATGCTGGTCAAGTTTCATAACTCTGTCTTGCATTTTAACAAAGTTTAAATTTACATACAATCAAATATTTGACAATATGTCGTGTCCGCTCTATAAATCCTATACTAATGGAAGAATTATCTTCGAACTTCACTCAAATGTTCACCTCAACAAGGTTATGTGCAGAATCCATGTCACCTTTGTGCCGGCTAAAGGTCAAGGTCACACTTGAAGGTCAAAAATTGACTTAGTAAATGTTCTTAGATTTTAACATGTACTTGAATATTTTTGAAACTAGCACAGGTATTTGCTTGAAACTTAAAAGATATATGAGGTGTCACAAGTAAGATATGCAGGTCTAGTTTCATATCTCTGTATTGCATTTTGACAAAGTTATGCCCCTTTTTAAGTCTTTAAATTTACATGCAATCAATACTAGACAATATGTTTTGTCCGCTCTATAAATTCTATACGAATGGAAGGATTTTCTTCAAACTTTACTCAAATGTTCACCCCAACTGGGCGATGTGCAAAACCCATCTGTGCCAGCTTAAGGTCAAGGCCACACTTGAAGGTCAAAAATTGTAACTGTTTCGAACATGATTTGATAATAAATATTTATACTATTACCTGTACAATTAGTCTTTTTTCACCAGAGATAATTTCTTTTTATGTATTTGTGCCACTAAAGTTATTCCCTTAACCACCTTTCCAAGTCGTCTTCTGTCAAGGACATTGGTGGTGGTATGAATCGCATTCAGCGATAGTTCTAGTTGAAAGCGTTGTTAAAAGCTTGATAATCTACTGAGGGTGTAGTGAAAGGAGACTGCTGCTGATGAAAATACTAACGGACACAGGCTGCATAACATACCGAGTGTTCTATGCTGTAATATGATTTGTCGCTACTTATAAATCACTGGCGTCTTTTCAACTTCGGGACTTTAAATGTGTTTAAGAAAATAATAAATTAATGGGGTTTTGCTATGTTTCAGCTTCAACCTAATTTTAATCATGCGAGAAACGTCATGATTAAAATTATCACTTTGTCTATTAGTTGTCATACATGTCTAGTTAATATATGATGGATGTTTATTAATTTCATTCGCTTCGTGCAAATTATAATATACTTATACCATCTATGTGATATGTGTCGTGGAGCCAGACAACCTATGTAACGCTCGTTCATGAAATAACACTTTTATCCTAAAGAAGAAATAAGTAAAATGAGAGAAAAAAAATAAGTATGAATGAAAGAGATTATCTAGATAAAAGTACAGATTCTGAATTTATATTAACATAATGATTGTATATAACGTCTAACTATTGAACACTCGTCCAGAAAGAAAATATAAGCTTGACAATATTTGAACTGTATTAACGTGATTTTGACAGATAATCTAGACAAATTGAACGGATATGTTTGCCTAGAATATTAATAACGTTTACGTGTCTCTGACGAAATAATAAGCTCTTATTCGGACCTTTTATCGTGACCTTTATTCCCGGCTTAAGTTAAAGAAAAACTCGCTGACAAATGTCAGACATACCGTAGTTTATTAGTGAATCCAGTTCAAGGTTTGCTCTACCAGGACCTAAGTCATGTATTCTGTATTGTTATAAAAACGCAACAAAAGAAAACTTCTTTGCTGGTAATTGAATAATGGTATGTCGTTGGTGATCAAGTGGTGCTATATGTCAAGTTTTGCGTTCTTTTGGTCTTGTAATAATAGATTGTCTCACTATCAGTCAAATATACTGTCTACTTAGTTCCATTAATTGAAAAAGTCGTCTACTTTCTCCTGATGTATGACAAATGTCTGTGATAAAGTGGCAACATTTCGGTTACTTATGAGTATATCAAGCATATTCAAACATAAGTTCAAACAGAAACTACCTGATTAAAGACTCTGAAATTAAAAAAAGTGCAATATCTTGTTTGTTTCCGTCACAATTTGGCAAAATGTGGGATTGAGTTTTAAAGCATTGCAATCACTTTTATATCAATCGACATGAAACATTATACCATGTTAACTTAGGTAATTATCTGTCTGCATTATATAGGTTCCGATGGCTAAAGCAAATGTCTTAATTACATTTCATTCGCTACATATCTATAGAAAAATAAATAAATTGTCATGCTTTAGAACATGCTAACATATATGTCCAAGTACATTATTAAATTAATGTATGCTTATTTCTAAGAATATGTCTTTTTTGAAGATATATCGGTTGATATCGCCTATATACTATGACTTACACAAGTGATAAGTCAAATGTATTTAAGGTCATCATTTGTGTGCTTCAAATAAGTATGAGAAAATATTTTGAAAACCAGAAACGAATAAGTAAATATAATTTTAATACTATCAGTTACTTTTCTGATGTATATCCGAACAGTTACTGTACAACATTCTGTGAACTTAACAAATAGAAAAAAAAAAACAAATCACGATATTTAAGTTTTAAAAATATCTAGTGGCTAAATATGACATTTGAAAATAACAGAACAGAAGCTGTATACTAATTAGCAATCAATGAAGAACATAATTTTCCCTTTTATGGACATAAGATTTATTTCCTGATGCAATCAGATCAAATCAAGAAAACTGCGTCTCTAAGATAATTACTGTAAGATGATCTGAAATAATTCATTTTTAAGCTATTAGTTATAGATATAAATCTGTTATTGCTTGACGAAGCAACACTTTATAGTACAAGAGCTGAAATCTTTATTTGAAGAACACGATGAAATTAGCAAAATCCTTACTGGAAAAATTCTTCTTTTTGTCTCAGATCTTATGGTAATAAGCTTATATACTTCCGTTCAATATTTGTGAACAGTTTGATTTCTCTCGAATTTTGACATGTTTGATAAAGGACATTTTTGTAAATTAAGATTCAAATTTACAATAATAAAAATCATTTATTCTAGGGCAAAAACACATAATGATATATTTCCTCTATTATAGCTAATTTTAGGAAAAGACAAGATTATGCAGAAAAACTAAATTAACCTTGGCAATAAATTATACGTTTTGTTCCTAGGTCAAACGATTGTTAAAGAATGGAGTTACTAAAACAAGTTTGGAAAATCATTAGTTAATCTATTCATTGTCGAAAAATAGTACTTGTCAAACAAATTACGTATAATTTGTAAACGATATAATTTTTTAAAACATTTGCGAGGCGCATTATATATATATTTTTTTTATAGAAAAGCAATAAAAATAGAGCATCTCTCATGCCTAGGCATGGACCGATCAACGCTCACTTAAAGTAGTAACGAGATGTTTGAGATCGTACTTCTATTTCCTTTAATTGTTGTGATCTGAATCATGCACCATTGCAAATAAAAGAAAACGACATTTTCTATTTAATCCTCTAGAAATTATTAAATGCAAAATCGTGTATTTCCTGATTATGTATTTAAAATTGTTGGATTGTTGAGTTGACGACTGAAGATTGAGTAATGGCAATATACGAGTTGTATTGTAATTATTGTCTAAAAATAGTTGTCCTTATATAGACTTCTTCAGCTTAATTATTTGATAACACATAATAATAAAAAAATATTTACATAGCCTTTAGGTGAAAAGGCTTAAACAAATATTTACCAAGGTATTTACATTTTGAAATTATTGCTTTATCAAAGAATCTTTCCTTCTATTGGTAACGGCTTTTTGAAAATTACCTTTTTTCGAATTGTGTATTTAAAAGTCAAAACTTGTATGTTTAATTGTAATGTATCTGTTTTAATTTTTAGCTCACCTGTCACAAAGTGACATGGTGAGCTTTTGTGATCGCTTTTTGTCCGGCGTCCGTAAACTTTTACTTTAAACGACATCTCCTCATAAACCGCTATGTCAATTTCAATTAAACTTCACAGGAATGTTCCTTTGGTAGTCAACTTTAAAAATTGTTCAAAGAATTTAATTCCAAGCCATGGCAACCGAAAGAAAAAACTTAAAATAACTTCTTTTAGAAAACCGAAAGAGCAAGAGCTTAAATATTTAGCATGAAACATCATCTAGTCAGTGTCTACCAAGTTTGTTCAAATAAGGACACTGGGGTTAAAATTGGCCCCGCCCCGGGGATCATTGATTTTCCTTATATGTATACAGTAAAAACTTTAAAAAATCTTCTGTTAAAAAAACCAAAGAGCTATAGAGTTTAGATATTAAGCATGAATTATCTACCAAGTTTTTTCCAAATAAAAGCCCTGGGGACAAAATTGGCCCCGCCCAGAGGGGGGGGGGGGTCATTGTTTTTCCCTATATGTGTTTAGTAAAAACTTAAAAAAATCTTCTTAGAGCTAGAGGAAACACCTTCAAATGGGTGTCTACCAAGTTTGTTCAAATAAAAGCCCTTAAAATTGGCCCGCCTCGGGGGCCTATATACAGGTGAGCGATTTCAGGGCCATCCTGGCCCTCAAGTTTGTCTGTTATATTTAAATTGTCCTCATTTGCTGTATTCCATCCGTATGAATTGAAGATAAATTATTCGAATTATTTACAGAATATTCGATGCGAAAGAAAATGATTTCAATTTTAGAGTTTTAAATTTATGTTACTAGAATTTGTATAACTATTAAAATATTTCGATAATAATGCGCACTCCGAGTTGGTATGCGCATTTTGTTTTACATATTTCAAGATATAACAACGTTTAAAGTTAAACGCTATTGCGTTTACCGAGTGAGCTTCTTTTTTTTATAGAAAACAAACAACACCGTGCGTTAAGATTCCTTTAGTGTTCATCGGTTTGTACACAAATGCATGCGATTCAGGGCGGCTTTCGACGATAGAAAACAACGAATTAATGTATATTACGCCTTTGGGACCGTCTGCAATTATGGACAATTGTAGACTTACGGAAAAGTGTGTATCTATGACTATACTCTTTATGTGAATATCTTTATAGTGATGTTAAACAGATCATGGACAACTTTAATAGGACTTTAATATGATTTAGCAGTCATTTGTGAAAGTCCGTAAAAAAGAAAAAAAACTAGAATTACTAAAGAAAGTCCGAAACGGCAAAATTGAAAAGGTTACAGACTCAGTTTGATTAAACCTGATCACGCACGATACCGTTTACTGCAAGCTACCGTCCAAGCCCCCTAACAACGGCATAAGCAGAATTCAACATTTAAACATGAAAATAGTGAACTTTTGAATTTAGAAACATCCGCAGATGTGTTAATACGGCGGTTATCATGGAACCTTTAATGTGACACCTTTAGTGTAAAACTTATAAATGACAAACAGCACAAACATACCGCTGGTTTAAAAAAAGAGGCAGCCATACACTTACCATAAGAAAACACTGCGCGAAAAGCTATGTCAGTGCTAGCTTTACTTTGGAAATGCTTCCATTAAAAATTATCTAGAAAAAAGGATTGACATAACATACAATGCTCTAAATAGAATGACTAATGATGTGTCGGGAATATAAATGTAACGCTGTTGATTAAATTAATGGATAACGTAAGTACTTTCGGATAATGACAATGTTTAGGTTTCCAGTTCTGGCATCAAAACTTGTCGCTGCTTGTAAATCACTTACACCCCTTAGTATTTCTGTGACTTTTAGGAGGTTCGTAACGAAAATTATAAGTAAGTGATGTGTTGATAATTTACTTACTGGTAAATTAATTTAATTTTCATTTTTGGTTAGTTTTCCTTTACCTTTGAGTTATGTGGACGTTTTTTTTATATAATTATATAAATGGCAGGAATTTATCATTTATAGCATATCATGCAAAATAAACTCAATATCTCATACTATGTGTAAGAGCTAAATCACCTTTGTACAGTTTTCTGGAAGAGATGACCTGACGACAACAATGAAAACGAATGAAATGCATACTCCGTTTGAGTCTGTTCACCATTGAAATTAACAGGTAATATTTCTCACTAAATAGTAAGATATTTTATTTTTGTTTAATAATTTGAATAGAATAATAATAGATTTGAGTTTGAAAGAGTAGCCGGAATGGCCATTAACTTAATGTCTCTTAAGCATCTTTACTTTGTGCTAGGGGCGTGAGGGATGCTGCACTTTTTCATTTCCCTGATGTACAGACTCAATCAAACCAAGTCTACAATTTTCATGTAATCTTGTTGTGATAAATGCTTCTGAGGGATCACCTTTCTTCCAGATTTTTTTCTAAATGTACTGAAAATATGTGAAAGTAAAATAAAAAAAGTATGCAGAAGCACACCAATACTTTGCAGCACAGTATCCAGTCCATGGGTGAGCATGGATCATTTTTTGCATCCAAAGGTTAAAGGTTTTGGGTAAAGTCCTTCTAATATATTTGTTGCAAGTTTTGGAACATGGTACCTCCCGATATAAAATTGGGAACAATATCAGAATCCCTAAAGAACGCTCAAAACGGAAAAGTGACAATGCTGCAGGCTCTGTTTGATTGTGCCTGTTCATAGTGGTATTGGCAAGCTACCGTCCACACCCTCTAGAACCGCCTTTAGCAGAATGCACATTAAAATGGTGGAATTGTGAATTTGGAAACATTCGCATAAGTGTTCATACAGTGAGTTCGCAATATTTACAGATTTTAAAGAGCGTTGCATGACAATTCTTTTTCATCTTTATTTATAATTGGTAGTTTCACTTACAATGTATTTCATATTTATTTGTTATGTTATTAAATATATAGTAATTTCATGAATCTAGTTATACTCATATTTATAAGTTTTCAAATTAACTCACCAGTACAGCTCTTATATTTTTTTCTTATGTTTTTATGCCTCTTTATGTTAGACCATCAAGTATAATTGTTGCATGTACACATCTAGCTAGCATTTATAATGATTTTGCACTGTAAGTCCAGGTCCAAAGAAATACTTTATGTGTTTTGACGTAAATCATACTCAGGTTATTCATAAATGGTGTCAAATATTCTTTATGGCTCAAAATTGAAATGAAATATCATGTTCTTCAATATTGAAATAAAATCTATCTTCCAATATAACTAAATATCAACTTCCTGATGAAAATTAAATTAAAATCAATATAAAACCATGTCTTATACAAACTGTATAACATGTGCTGTATAGTACAAATTTGCTTCTGTAAGTTTGCTACTGAAAAAATGGCGGTCGTCATATCTAATTAAATTAATATTTGTTCCAAAGATATTGAATAATGCCTGAAAACGGATTTACGTTCATTAAACGCCGCCCTTTCAGGTTTTCATATTTTACCTTTGTTTCTTAATATAACATCTTTTGAACAACAGATTCCATATATCAATGTTGTGTTCTGGTTTGTTAAATGACACAAACGAATATTGGAATTTTAACTACATAACTAAAATTTTCCATTTTAAGTTCAGTTTGTTAGTACTTCAAATACAAGAAATGTTCTTACTTATAATAAAATACCAGATTATATTTTGTGGGGAAATAATATTTTGGACTTGAACATTTTTATTCGAGAATTGAAATTCATGACACATTCTTCAAACTTACAATTCTCGAATCGAGTAGTTGTCCACCGTAATTTTATGCACATCTATCAACTTCATAGCAGATAACATTTGTAATTTTTTTCTTGCTTTCGAGGTCACAAAGGCAAAGGTTAGGTTACCATTACTATTTGCTGGTGCATTTAAGGGTTAAGGCAACATAATTGTAGCCACCGTTTAGCCATGCGTGATCGTAAGATGCGACTAAATGGGTTCGAATTACTGGAGTCATGCATCTTTTGGCTCCAGAAGGTGAGGTGTTTTTGACACTTTGTGTTGCTTTAAGTTTGTAACTCTAGAGGTTAGCAAAATTATCTTTCCTGTTTCGGCGCCATAAGACCTTAATTGTGTTGGTGCGCCTTAAAACCAAACAAAAAAGAAAACTAAAAACAATCAGAAAATATATGGCAGATATATAAGTTGTTGACAACTGAACGTTACCTTGCACGGCTTTGCACCATTTAATTCTTTTCAATGAACTTTTGAGAGAAAACTTTAAAGCATGGAATACTTGCGAATGATACGTAGAGGGATATTCGTAATATTGGTTTGGCTTAATATACCAAAACACACACATACCTATTGAAAAACAGCTGAGTCACATGCTTTTAAGAATGATAGCAAACAGACAATTCGTGTCTAGAAGCAATTCGACCATTATATTAAGTTTAAAATATTCCAATCACATGCCTGATGATTGAAATATATCTGTCAGACTACAATACAGCAGTAACGTTTGATTCAGGAAAACATGACTAGGATCATGGAAACGTTTTTTTTTACCTTGTCTGATTTAAATTCAAATATAATCGCATGAATACATTTTATGAAATTACGGAGGCTTAATTTGTAATTTATATTCATCTAAGAAATTGAAATAAAAACTATATTTTAATCGTTTACAGTTCAGGACGTTTGTCTTCCCCAATTGACTTTTGTTATTTTTACAACACGGAAATTTCATATTATGAGTAGCATTTTTGTAAAACGTTCAAACAGGTGCCCAAACAAGTGTCTCAAAAGAATTCATTCTGATGTCATTTAAAGAAAAACACTCTTATCGTTATTGCCAGTTATAATATTGAATGTCATAATACTTTTAAATACTGCAGTTTTTTTGTAATTATGTAATCGATTTTACATTCTTATAAGCGCAATTATATATACAGTAGCGATATAATGTAGATCTGAAGCTAATGCATGTATGGAAATCATAATATAGCAAACAACGGACACGTTTTAGCAGTACTTATAATTGTTTTTATCTGTAAAAGAAATTTAAGTTCAAATCAGAATGTAATCTGACAGATGAAAATCCCCATAAAGCTTGGTTTGGGGTGAAATTATCCCGAGACCTGCTTACAGTGTAGCACTGTAAAAGGGAGTATTGAAATTTTTGAAAACATTGTAAATAGCTTGATAATCTACTGAGTGTCTAGTAAAAGGAGAATGCTGCTGATGATGTAAAATACTAACGGACACAGTCTGCATAACATACCGAGTGTTCTATGCTGTAATATGATTTGTCGCTACTTATAAATCACTGGCCTCTTTTCAACTTCGGGACTTTATATGTGTTTAAGAAAATGATAAATTAATGGGGTATTGCTATGTTTCTGCTTCAACCTAATTTTAATCGTGTGAGTCCCCTGAAAAAAAACGTCATGCTTAAAATTATCACTTATTTTTACATAATGATTGTATAATATAACGTCCTTATATTATGAACACTCGTTCAGAATGAAAATGCAAGCTTGACAATATTTGAACGGTATGAACGTGATTTTAGCGAATAATCTAGACAAATTTAACGGGAAATTTTGCCTAGAATATTTATAACGTTAACGTGTCTCTGACGAAATAATAAGCTCTTATTCGGACCTTTTATCGTGACCTTAAGTTAAATAAAAACTCGCTGACAAATGTCAGACATACCGTAGTTTATTAGTGAATCCAGTTCAAGGTTTGCTCTACCGGGACCTTAGTCATGTATTCTGTATTGTTATAAAAAACGCAACAAAAGAAAACTTTCTGCTGGTAATTGAATAATGGTATGTCGTTGGTGATCAAGTGGTGCTATATGTCAAGTTTTGCGTTCTTTTGGTCTTGTAATAATAGATTGTCTCACTATCAGTCAAATATACTGTTTACTTAGTTCCATTAATTGAAAAAGTCGTCTACTTTCTCCTGACGTATGACAAATGTTTGTGATAAAGTGGCAACTTTTCGGTTACTTATGAGTATATCAAGCTTATTCAAACATTAATTGAAACAGAAACTACCTGATTAAAGACTCTGAATTTAATAAAAAGTGCAATATCTTGTTTTATTTCCGTCACAATTTGGCAAAATGTGGGATTGAGTTTGAAGGCATTGCAATCACTTTTATATCAATTGACATGAAACATTATACAATGTAAACTTAGATAATTATCTGTCTAAGTTCTGATGGCTAAAGCATACGTCTAAATTACATAGTCACGCTTTACTTACATTCGCTACCATTCCTTAGAAACGTAAATAAATGCCTTTGCTTTAGATCTGGCGTACATATATATGTTAAAGTACATTAATAAATTTTATTTATGCATGCTAATTTCTATCAATGTGTCTTTTGTTTGAAGGTATATAGGTTGATATTTTTGACTGGCGCCTATATACTATGACTTACACAAATGAGAAGTCAAATGTATTTAAGATCTCATCATTTATGTGCTTTAAATAAGTATGAGAAAAATATTTTGAAAAAGCAGAAACGAATACGTAAAGAAAATACCAAACAGACCGGAATATTTCCACCACCAACGTAGTAATTACTTTTTAGTAAATATACCATAATAGTTAAAGTTACAGTATTTGTGTTAATTTTAACAAACAGTATAAAGATTTATTCAATTTTCTTGAAACAAGATAACTTTCTTTTTGAATCCGAGTAAATAATTGGACACGTCGATGGAAACATTACTGGAGAAGAAATTCATTACAATTGAAGAATTCTGTAAAATGGGGGAAATGTTTATTAGCTAGGTCATTTGTCGCTGTTAAAAGTTTGAACAGTTTGATGGGATGTTAGTATTCTTAGAACGACTTTATTGTACATTAATTACGAACAGTTGCTCAAATATAGAGAGCAAGTAACTAGAACTTGTTTTCGTCTGTTGTTGATGTTGACATTTTATTGTTGGTATCAAAAGATCAAAAGATTGCGTAAAAATGGAATATGGTAGTTTAATCCCTTTTCCATTGAAAAATTATTTCAACAATTATCAAAGGCAAAGCCACTTGATTTATGCCGGCTCGCCACGGCGAGCCGGTATTACGGTAGGATTTTACTGAGAAACAACCTAAAACTCCGAAGCTATCCAAAAATTTAATCGAAGCTTGGCTTCCAGCTTTCTACAAAATTTATCTATCAGGGCTAGGATCCAAAATTATTTAGCCAATCAAATTTAATCTTACATAGCGTCAAAAAACCTTCAATTTTCACGCCATTTTTAAAAATCAGCAAGTATTGTTTTGAGCGCAAAGATATAATGATGATTAAAATGTTTGTCTGTATGAATTCTTTTCAATAAATCATATTTACACTGACTTCTGATTTAGCGATTTCACCTGTTTTCTCTGTAGTAAGTTTTTGTTTGGTTAATTAACATAAGTGTACATCTGGTTCTGTGCATTTTTTATTTTTCCTTTTTTTTCCGGTCATTTTATCCTTTCCGGTATTTAGTGTATGTATTTACTGGTCGGGATCCGGGACGCCCGGGATCCGGGATCGTATAAGATATGGAGGAAAGTCCTAATGAACTATATTTGTGTTGATTGTTGTCGTAATGAAAGGCCATTAAACGTTAATTTTTTTTATTGTATATAATGAACGTTAAATTAATTTAACTTAGAATATAGATATATTTAGAGCTATTTATTAACAAACTTAAAATGCGGAAATCACAATAGTTATAATTATATGCCTAATTAATTGGAAAAATCAAAGACTATTTTCTTGAATTGGTCAAATCCCGGGATCCCTGTATGTTTTAAAACGATCCCAGCTTTTCTGAAAACTATATACTTGAACTGGCCAATCCGTGAGATCTATTTGCATTTTAATACGATCCCGGCTTTTCTGAAAACTATATTCTTGAATTGGTCAATTCCCGGGATCCCTATATGTTTTAATAGGATCCCGGCTTATCTTAAAAACATCTTCTTAGACTGGTCAATTTCTGGGATCCCTATATTTTTTAGTAGAATCCCGGCTTTTCTGGCTGAATTGATTGACAACTTGTGTTTACCTAAGGACTTGTGCCTCTCATTCCAATACTAAATAACATACATGTATTACAACTTAATTTTGTATAAAGAGACATCTTTATGAAATCTACCTATCTAACATTTTGTGGTCAAGGTCAACAGGCCATATAGTAAATGTGCATAGACATAGGTTCTTCAATCTGTTTACATGCACCTTCATATATACTCATACTCATACTCATCTTGGTTAAACTGAGAGAACTTTATATGTCACTTTCAGTCAATGAGTTTAAGATTTTGAATTTACTGGCCCGAATTCCAGTTTTGAATTTATTCTACTAAATAATTAACAAAATTTTCTTAAATTTACACTGGCCTGAACTTATATACACTGGCCATCGGGCACCGGGCCAGTGTTGACTTCACTTTTATTTTGTTGTTCGCTGAAGTCTCTTCAGCTAACAGAACTGTCATTTTTACATTTAAACACACCCCTTGAAAAAAATTACGAAGCGAGTCGCTACTAGCTTTTTTAAAAGCTAACCTTGTACAATCTAAGACATATTTCAGGTGCTTGATTTGTCGAGATCCAAAACTACTCCTCTGAAATTCCGATATCAAATAGGCTTGAATGAATTGTACTTATAAATGACATGGGTGTGCAGAAATAATACATTATAATAAGTGTAATACCGGCATCTATGAAAAAAATTGACTCTGATAGAAAAAGTTAGATTTCTCCATTACATTCTGCAAAACTAATTCGATAATATAATTTTAGTAAAATCTGTTATTTTTCTGACTTTCTGACAAGATACATTAAACATTTCATAAAAATAACTACTCTGTCGGATAAAAACACACACGTAGATATTACATTTTTTTATCCGTTACAGTACAACATTCTGTGTACTTGACACATAGAAAAAGTTCAAGGTACTCAAGTGTACTCATCTCAGTTTCAAAATATCTAGTGGCTGAACATTGCATTCGAAAATAACGCAAGAAGCTGTACACTTTATATGCCATCAATAAAGAACAAAATTTTCTCTTTTAAGGACATAAATTTTTTTCCTGATGCAATCAGATCAAATCAAGAAAACTGAGTCTTTAAAACAAATACTGTAGGATTATCTGAAATAATACATTTCTAAGCCATTAGTTATTTAATAGAAACTGTTTTTATAGAGCTGAAGAACACAATATAATTATCAAAATCCTTACCGGAAACACTTTTGTCTCAAATCATAAGAACAGAATGGTTATAAACTTATACTTCTGTTCAATATTTGTGAACATTTTTTTCTCTCGAATTTTGACAAGTTTGATAAAGGGCATTTTTCTTATAAATAAAAATTCAATTTTACAATCATAAAAATCGATAAAGCAATATGGTAAATTCATTTCACAACAAGTAATCAGGATCGTTGCATTTTTATTTGACAAAGAAAATACATGTTGTATTTGAACTATTTGTTTCAAGAAAAAGCATCAATTCTAGGGCAAAAACACATAATGATAATAACAAAACCAACAGAATGGGCTTGCGACCAGCATGGATCCAGACCAGCCTGCTCATCTGCGCAGTCTGGTCAGAATCCATGCTGTTCGCTGTCAGTTTCTCTACTTGTTATAGGGTTTGTAAGCGGCGAACAGCATGGATCCTGATCAGACTGCCGCAAACGCATTATGTTGGTTTTGTCATGGCGCGGCTAAATTATATTGTGCACTTAAAAAACGATTCAAGATCAATGTTAATAAAGTTTCCTTTTAAAAGGAAAGGCTTGCTCAGTTGTGCCTTCATCCCAACCCTTTAAAATTGTTTTTTTTGTTTCAATTTAGTATCAAAATTTTTTTTAATTACGGTATTTGTATATCATAAAGGGTTTATTTAGTTTTTATTTTGTAAAAACGAATATTTTTTGTCAAAACGATTTGAAACCTATTCTCTATTGTATAAAACTAATATAAAAGAAAATAATCAATCGTAAAAATACTAACGTTTAGATCTATCTATCATACTGAAGAGAACAAGTGTGCACATTTCATTTCCACTTTTTTCGCAGAGAAATCATTCGTTTTGGCAGTAGCTAATATCATTTATATAGCAGCTTTATAGACAAGTAAATGCAATAAGATACTTCGTTACGTGGTACCAATTAATAAGCATGTATCAACTATGTTACACGATCACAGATACGATGCGCTATCTGTACATCAGCACGTGGTAAGGTTAATGAGCTTTTTTTAGATTACCTCACCGCGTTCAGTAGATCTAAATATAACTCGATCATGCACTTATATTCTGTGTGATTTGGTAAGCAGGACCACCCTTTGGAGACGGAATACTACTACAGTAATACAGACAAAAAACAATTATAAAAGAAACTAACTTTTGCGTCTTGTAAAAGAATTGAAACGGAACAATTTCGTTTATAATTTATTACGGTTTAAACCGATAAATCAAGTAAAAATAGAAATCCTATTTATATAACAAACTGGGATTACCGAAGTAACTAAAATAGCTTAGATTTCCGTAATATTACTTCGTCTGATTCCGCAGTATGACGGAATCGCCCGAATTGTCACGATTGCAATCGGAACTACATCGTCTATTATCATTAATCCGAAGAGTGACGGAAAGGGCCGAAAAGTTGTGATTGGCACGATTGCAGCTGGTTTCTCGTTCAATCATGCACTAACAAATGTAAGCAGGAAACCACCTAACCGGAACAACTTTTCCAAATCAGATGGCTTGCAGGCCAAAAACGACCGACACGATCCAACTTAACCCAATTTTGAATATAATAGCGATCTGTGTATCGTTTCCCAAATGATCCTTAATGAAAATAGTAATCCCGCGTTAGACCTACGTGCATGCATTGCTTTGAAATTTTATGTAAAAATATAAGAGAAGTATTGCAAGATGCGTTTGCCCAAGTTTCATACCAAAAGCAAATATCATAAACTTTTCGGGATCACTGATAACAAAGCATTTTGTGTTAAAAATCGAGTGCACGTACAGTTTCAATCAAACTTCCAAATTTCGTGTAATTTTGTGTTTTTTTTAATGCTCCCGAGATATCAATCTTGTCCAGATTTTAAAAGTGACTTATGTTTCGCTGTGCAGTTGAATTCCATTCAAAAGATTCGGTATTATAATGGCGATTTACCGAAAAAAGAAACAATATAGAAATTTCCAATTATCGATTATTTTTTCATAGTAAAAAAAAAAAATTGAACACATTTATGGCAAACTGACGAGTTTTCCAGCCCTTGAAATAGGTGAATTTGGCCATAACGTTTCTTCGTTTTTTTTTACTTTAATTCTAAGCCGATAAATGGATAACATCATCTAGAATTTTTTTATGTCTTAACTGGGGAACCAATTCGCCGAACCAATTCGCCGCCCCCAAAATGATAAACCAAAAACTTCAAATGTGGTTTCAAATAAAAAACCGTTATTATAATAAACAATATAATAGATGACAAAAGTTGGCAACTACGCCACCTAAACAAATACATGTATGAAATGAACTGTTGATCATAAAATATCATTTTAATAAGTGTACAATCATACATGTAACAAAAAGAGCGTTCACACTTGACATTTTACATTCTAGTATCGAAACCATTATGTTCTCCATTACTCACAGGGTTAAGTAGCTTTTGCTAAATACATAAAAATGTACATCAATCTGTAAATGGAAAAGGAAACTGCTTGTTGTCATCAAGTCGTTTTACAGATTAAAGCAATGATAACGCTTAAAAAGCTGTGCGAGAAACAGTTACTATTTTACGTACTCAGACGGCGTAATAATTGTGTAACACAATAAAAAGGGCTTACACTTTTGAGATTCATGATTTCCATTTCTTCCATGCATTTTAATAGATTGCAATTCAAGATAGATAAGTTTTGATTCATAGGCGTATGTGTTACAGCTTTTTACCTTTTATACTAATGTAATAATAAAATACGCTACTTAAGAATGTTCTGCAATAATAAAACGTTAACCCGAAATTAATCCGTTGATACATCAATTAGCCATTACGCAAAAGGTGATGTATTGTTAGTACTATCAATGTAACGTTGCTTTGCGATATTTTAACTTCTTGTGCGAATGACTGTAGACAGGATTTCATGATCAATCACAACGAAGTGTGATTTCCGGTGTAGCGTGAGATTCGTCAGACCCGTGAAAAATGTAAGATCTTACGAATCTCACGGGAGGGTCGTGAAAAATGTCAGACGTGAGAAACATAAGACTATTTTAGTGGAGAACATTTGCTGTTGCAATTAAATTAAATACTGTCAATATTTCATTGCATCAATAAAGTTATGGTTAAAGCGAAGGAGTTTGACTGTTTTTACGAGTAAATAATAACAATTTTAATCAATGTTTAGGCTTTAAAATAGCCGCTCGGATGTTCATGATTTTCTACAAATTAATTTGGATTTTTATATTTTGCATAGATCTACTATGAAGTAAATATGAAGTAATTAATGGACCACTCCTTATGTTTTTAAAATAAAAACATATAGTAGTGAATGTTGCTGTCCATCTGTGAGTGAATTACACAAATGCCGAGTAGTAAATTGAAATCATCTTGTTCGGCCCTAAATGAACACGACCTAGTCGATCATCTCGGCCACGATCTGAATCCGTTCAAATAATCCTTATGATCTGTTAAGAAATTATCAACAGACGTTTTTTGATAAATAATAACACCAGCGGGTATTAATTAATTTTAAATAGGGTAATACTTGAACAGGCTGGTGCTTTAAACCTATAGATACCACACTGTGACAGACCCAGCCCAGTGTTGGGATAGTGTAAAAAGGTAATTCTAAAAAAATATACTGTATATATAGACTTTATTGTATATACAGTATATATATTTTTTTAGAATTACTTTTTTACACTATTCCAACACTGGGCTGTGTCCCTGTCATAGATACCTTTTATCACAGACACTTGGGGTGCCTTTAAAATCCAAATAAGATATATATCTTTGTCAATCCCAGCACATGTACTGATCATATATGTAAAAAAAAATTAATATAAGCTGTTTTGAAAAAAAAATCATATTTCAAGTTCTAAACAATACACACACACGAGCTCCACATCCCAAGTGTCTGTGCCTTTTAACTGCACTGTGCTGTCCTATAAACTTACATTCTAGAAGATCTTTCGTTTTAGCAGAGGAGATCTACACATTCTTTCAAGCATCACTGGTTGCAGAATACACTATTGCAGGAATGATTGGGTACCAAATTTATTTTAAGCACCAAACTATAGGTGCTCAACATTTTATATTTCCAAATAATGTATAACCCCCAAAAAACATGTTTCAATCATAAACATGATCTTTAGACTTGTAATCAAGTTTTCACTTTTCAAGTCATTACAGTCAGGTAATAAACATTATAAATTATAACTGAAGAAATAGAGGATAGCCAAGTTTTTTCTATAAATACAATATTTATTTTCATTGCGTGGTATAAACATAAATATTTCATGAGTGGTGGTTGCCACAAGTGAAACATGATAATTTTCATACTACAAACTATTTATAGCAAATACTTAAATTTACTTGTTTATTATATGCATTTCTCTTTTTTTGACATCACAATATGAAAGACTAACCTGGCTGAATATAGCAGAAATTAGTCTGGCAAGACACCGGTGAAAATATGTTTCACTGCAGTGAAAAATATTTTTTTTGCAGTGAAAATAAGGAAAGTGAAAATAAGCATTTAACTTCATCAATATTTCTCATCATTTTATTTATAAGTATGTAATAAAGAAACATAACCTGGAAATACCATATTTCCAGCTTGGAAAGAGGTGCACATCTTCTCTTCGAAAAGTTCTTTTATATTCGTTTCTGCCGGGTACTTATACATACCAGTCGAATACCAAATATTAAATAAATACCCAGATTCTTTCATATATATCAAAACACAAACCAGCAAAACAGTTGTACAAAAATTAATTTCATCAATAATTAATATATTAATTTAAGTAAGTTATTTTACTGTTTACTATCTTTAGGGGGCGGGATATAGTGGGTTTATAATAAAACTGACACTGGAGAAGTCATATGGCAAGTTTCAACCATAACTGGAGTGAAGAAGGAAGATACACTTAGACATCATTTCTGGCTTGCACCAGAATAAAACTTATAATATAAGTATACTTAGACATTTTATATACTTTATATTTATCAGTATTTGTCCTAGATGCTAACTGCTTGCTAGATAGTCTCAAATTAAGAGTATTGGTAAACATGTCACAACAACAATTTCTTGCATATCAGACAGGATAATCTACTGTTTGCGCGGGTGCTAAAAAACCTTGCTTACACCCCTGGCTTTAAAGGGAATTTCTAGCTCACGGGTAACTGTTTACAGAAAACTCTGCAGAGCATATTGCCGAAAACAATTATGCTTAAGCTAGATGTTCAGATCTGTACTGACAGCTGGTGTAAGATTTTTATGTTATAACCAGTATGACTGGTTCCAGTTTGAATACATTCAGTGGTTTGTAGCAACCAAAGTTTAATGCAAAATCATTAAAACAGAAATTTGCACATTTCACCTAGAGAAAAATCCTTTTTTAAGCTATCAAGCACTTTGCATATTTAACCCTTTCACTGCCATAGGGACGGCTTAAGCCGTCCCTTTTATTTTCGGCGTATTTGCCATATGGACGGCTTTAGCCGTTTCTATAATAATTTAATACTAATAACAAATAATAATAATTATATTTATTAATAATATAGTAATTTCTTAGAAAATCCTTTGGGCAAATAGGTGAACAATAAAACAATAACCCTCTGGCAGCGAAAGGGTTAAATAATAATAAAATTATAGGTTAGTAATATGCACATTTTTGTAGTTTAACTGATCTGTTTAGTCACACTTGTTTTGTCTAAGTATAAATCATTTCCATAAATAAATGACTAAGTTATGAATCATTTCCATAAATAAATGACTAAGTTAAGAAAATGTAAGCGAAATTCAATCATCCGACCTGGATGGTCAATGTCATTTAAAGTTATAGCTGGTTATATGGATTTCATTAATTTGACCTTGACGGTCAATGCAATAACTTACCTTCAAGTTCAAGATCATTATGAGTGAAGGTCAAGTTGTGTCTGATTAGCTTGAAGGTCTATCCTAACAGATTGTTGTTTTCAAGTTTGAAGAAAATCCATTCAAAATTATCAAAGTTAAAGCCACTAATAGCAAAATAAATCAAAATTTTGACATTTGACTATGAAGGTCAGGATCATTTATGAATGAAGGTCAACTTTTGTCTAGTCTACTTCAAGGCCCTGCCCAAAGATATTTGAGCCGTGTCACGACAAAACCAACATAATGGGTTTGCGACCAGCATGGATCCAGACCAGCCTGCACATTAGCGCAGTCTGATCAGGATCCATGCTGTTCACTTACAAACCCTATTACAAGTAGAGAAACTGAATGCGCACAGCATGGATCCTGATCAGACTGCGCGGATGCGCAGGCTGGTCAGGATCCATGCTGGTCGCAAACCCATTATGTTGTGACACGGCTCATTTTGTGGCAAAGTATGAGGACAATACAGCAGGATCTTAGTAATGTTATGATCAAGGTGTAAGTTTGCGGACAACAACAGGAACACTGCCATGACTGCAACAATAGTGAATACCTCTATTTCTTTTTTCGTAAAAAAAAATTCTAATTAAAAAATTCAAACAAGGTAAAGTAGTGATTCTCTGGCACTGTAATTCTTCAAAATGGTCTCTATCAATGTGTGAAGTTTTTATCAGGGGACATCTCTGGCAGAGTGGTTATGGTTGTTGACTTTAAACCACTAGCCCGTTACCACTGTGGATACGAATCCTGACAGGGACCTTAGATTCTTTCATGTAATGAAGCTATAATAGCTAGCTTAAGGAATGTCAGTGGCTCTACTCGGGTTCCAGTCTGGACCAGAAATAATGCTAGTCGTAGTGCTTATGATTATGTTTCAAATAACAAATGATACATATGTACTTCAATTGTGTCAGACAAAGTGTGTCCTAACCCTAGACATAAGTGTTCAGGGTAAAACACAGCAATATCAGATGAATTTATGGTTTGTCGCAACTGTTAAGGCAGTCTGTGAGCTACAATAGCTTCAATTAGTCATCTTTACATATTTTCAAATATGCTTTACCTGGTAAACAACTATAATTGTTTCTTATGTAAAACTGAATGAAGCATAATTGTTAAATACAATAACAAGAGCTGTCACAGGAGACAGCCAAGCTCGACTAATAAAATATTAAAGGAGGACAAAACTATGAAAGAACAAGAGCGATCAGTAATCACATGTGTCGCCTAATGATGGCCAATTTCATGTTGGGACAAATTTTGTGACAGACTGACAGACAGATGGACAGTGCACAACTAGACTTGGTACTGGTCATTCCTGTAAAGTTTGGATAAAATTGCACCAGTAGTTTATGAGGAGTAGTCTGGACAAGCTTTGGCGTATTTGGCAACTCACAGAAACAAGAACCGGTTGAACCGGGTGATGCTCCCCGAGAAGGTTCTGGACACAGGAAAGTATAAAAAAATGAACAAAGGGCAATAACTCCAAAATTAGACCAGGCTTTGTTTAGGTTCTTGAAGCGTTGCAGTTCTATCCAATTATATCTAGCTACCTACAAAGTTTCATGTTGATATCTCTAATAGTTTTAAAGTAATGTCCAGGACAAAAGTCAAAAAGTAAAAATAAACAAGGGCAATTACTTCAAAATAAGGCAAGGCAGAGTAATGATTCTTAAGCACTGCACTTCCACCCAATGAGACCTATCTATCTACAAAGTTTCATGGTGATATCTCTTATAATTTTAGAGTAATGTCCCAGACAAAGTTCAAAGTGTCAAAATGAACAAAGGGCAATAACTCCAAAAGTAGGCAAGACAGCTTTACAGTTCTTGTGCACTGCAAACTTACTCAATTAGATCTATCTACCTACAAAGTTTCATGTTGATATCTCTAATACATTAAGAAATATGTCCCGGACAAAGTTCAAAGTGTAAAAATAAACAAAAGGGGATAATTCAAAAATTAGGCAAGGCAGAGTTAAGGTTCTTGTTCACTGCACACCTACTCAATGAGATCTATCTACCTACAAAGTTTCATGTTGATACCTCTTATACTTTTAGAGTTATGTCCTGGACAAAGTTCAAAGTGTAAAATAAACAAAGGGGTATAATTCAAAAATTAGACAAGGCAGAGTTACGGTTCTTGTGCACTGCACACCTACTCAATGAGATCTTTCTACCTACAAAGTTTCATGTTGATACCTCTTATACTTTTAGAGTTATGTCCCGGACAAATTTCAAAGTGTAAAATAAATAAAGGGGGATAATTCAAAAATTAGGCAAGGCAGAGTTACGGTTCTTGTGCACTGCACACCTACTTAATGAGATCTATCTACCTTCAAAGTTTCATGTTGATACCTCTTATACTTTTAGAGTTATATCCCGGACAAAGTTCAAAGTGTAAAATAAACAAAGGGGGATAATTCAAAAATTAGGCAAGGCAGAGCTACGGTTCTTGTGCACTGCACTTCTACTCAATGAGATCTATCTACCTACAAAGTTTCATGTTGATACCTCTTATACTTTTAGAGTTATGTCCCGGACAAATTTCCAAGTGTAAAATAAACAAAGGGGGGTAATTCAAAAATTAGGCAAGGCAGAGTTACGGTTCTTGTGCACTGCACACCTACTCAATGAGATCTATCTACCTACAAAGTTTCATGTTGATACCTCTTATACTTTTAGAGTTATGTCCCGGACAAAGTTCAAAGTGTAAAATAAACAAAGGGGGATAATTCAAAAATTAGGCAAGGCAGAGTTACGGTTCTTGTGCACTGCACTTCTACTCAATGAGATCTATCTACCTACAAAGTTTCATGTTGATACCTCTTACACTTTTAGAGTTATGTCCCGGACAAAGTTCAAAGTGTAAAAATAAACAAAGGGGAATAATTCAAAAATTAGGCAAGGCAGAGTTACGGTTCTTGTGCACTGCACTTCTACTCAATGAGATCTATCTACCTACAAAGTTTCATGTTGATACCTCTTGTTGTTTCAAAGTTATGTCCCGGACAAGAAAAGGGGACGGACGGACGGAAAGACGGGCGGACGGACGGACAAGGCGGCGACTATATGCTCCCCCGAAATTTTTTCGGGGAGCATAAAAAACACCTTTTATCAAAGGGCCATAACTCGGCCAAAAATCATTCAACCAGATAACCCGTGCAATATGCGCAAGGACTTGAGCGACAGATCAATCCTGTAAAGTTTCATTGAAATTGCATTAGTGGTATAAGAGAAGTTGTCCGGACAAACTTTAAAATTAAAAATTATTAAAGGGCCATAACTCTGACAAAAATCATTGAACCGGAAAATGCTGCTAATATGCACAACTAGACTTGGTACTGATCATTCCTGTAAATTTTGGATGAAATTGCACCAGTAGTTTATGAGGAGTAGTCCGGACAAGTTTTGTGACGGACGGACAGACAGACAACGGAGAAGTGATCCCTATATGTCGCCTATATGGCGACACAAAAATCAATTATGTACAATCATGTATTAAGTTATAGTAAAAAAATAACATTTGTTAACATAAATTCAAAGATCAAGGGGAATAATTCTAGAAATAGTCACGCTAGAGTTATGAACCTTGTCACACAATATGTGTGTAATGATAAGAAATATATATTTGAAGTAGATACCTTAAAAAGTAAAGAAGTTATAATATTTCTTAACGAAAATTCTAAGTTCAAAGAGAGATAAATCTGTAAATATTGCTTCAAGTGTTATGAGCATAATGTCACATAAAATGTAATTGATGATAAGGAATAAATAATTTGAATGTTGAGGTAGATACCTTTAAAACTAAAAAAGTCATAGTAAAAAATAACATTTTTCTAGTAAAAAAATCTAAGTTTATAAGGAGATAATTCTTGCAATATTGGTGCTAGAGTTATGAACCTTGTCACATAAGATGTAGATGATGATAAGGTACATATATTTGAAGTATGAAGTTGATCCCTTAGAAATAAATAAGTATCAGTAAAAATAATATTTTTAAGGAAAATTCTATTCAATGGGATATAAATCTGAAAATATTGGTGCAAGAGATATGAACCTTGTCACATAAGATGGGGATGATGATAAGGTACATAAATTTGAAGTATGAGGTTGATCCCTTTAGAAATAAATAAGTAACAGTAAACAAGAGGGCCATGATGACAAAATTCACGCCACACCGGTGTTGGGAAAGATTGCAGATTTTTGTTTATATAAGTTGCAACAACTTGTTTCGCAATCGAGCTGAAAATAAATATGTTTAAACCAATCTCAACGAACGTCTCCGTATAGGAATCAAACCCGGGTCGTCCAATTCAAAGTCAAAAGCTCTACGTTCTGAGCTAACCGGATGACGCCTGATGGCCTTATTGAATGCAAGCCTTTCAATGAGGAAAAACTTTAAAACGAAATATTTTGTACTAAACATTTGCCCATGCACTGTTAGCGTCCACGAATATATTTTCCGGTTCAAAAATTTGGAATCAATCAGTACAGAGCTTTTTAACCAGTATGGCGGATAGCCAAAAATACACTGTTGTTTTTTTTTATTTCAAATTGATAATTACATTGTTTAGGATTTTTTATAAATGATTTAATGTCTGAAAAAGTGATCCCTCGGAAGCATTAAAAACAGAAAACTTACATGGAAATAACAGACTCGGTTTGATTGTGTCTGTACATGAGGGAGGAAGGCAAGACAAATGAGTTTTTTATGGGTTCTTTTATGTTGCTTTGAATTTATGAGCATAACTATTAGACGTCAGGCTTGGCAATCATAAAGTATAACGTTACAAACTCGTAACGTCCAATATAGTGTATTGTTAGAAATGCGTTAACATTGTATCTGAATTATTGACCTAATATAAAACATTAAGAACTATTCAAATTCCAATACTCGTTTTACAAAAACCCAAACAAACAATCTTAGTTCAGTCTTTATTTGGGTCGGTATCGTTAATCGAATTGATTAACAACGACTGACAAATTGTCTCTATTCTTTATTTTGTTATCTCGTGTAGGTATACCTATGTAGCAACGTTATTACTGATGATGTTTTTGTGACTGAATGTTTATAACATGATTTAACCGGTAATGATGGACATAAAGGTTAATGTTAATAACATGATTTAACCGGTAATGATGGACATAAAGGTTAATGTTTATAACATGATTTAACCGGTAATGATGGACATAAAGGTTAATGTTTATAACATGATTTAACCGGTAATGATGGACATAAAGGTTAATGTTTATAACATGATTTAACCGGTAATGATGGACATAAAGGTTAATGTTTATAACATGATTTAACCGGTAATGATGGACATAAAGGTTAATGTTTATAACATGATTTAACCGGTAATGATGGACATAAAGGTTAATGTTTATAACATGATTTAACCGGTAATGATGGACATAAAGGTTAATGTTTATAACATGATTTAACCGGTAATGATGGACATATAGGTTAATGTTTATAACATGATTTAACCGGTAATGATGGACATATAGGTTAATGTTTATAACATGATTTAACCGGTAATGATGGACATATAGGTTAATGTTTATAACATGATTTAACCGGTAATGATGGACATAAAGGTTAATGTTTATAACATGATTTAACCGGTAATGATGGACATAAAGGTTAATGTTTATAACATGATTTAACCGGTAATGATGGACATATAGGTTAATGTTTATAACATGATTTAACCGGTAATGATGGACATATAGGTTAATGTTTATAACACGATTTAACCGGTAATGATGGACATAAAGGTTAATGTTTATAACACGAATTAACCGGTAATGATGGACATAAAGGTTAATGTTTATAACATGATTTAACCGGTAATGATGGACATCACCAATACTTTGAAAGCATAGTTACATTACATGTATATTTAGGGAGGTGACAACTATGGAACGCCTTTACTGACATTTAAATGATGATTATCGTCAGAGATCATGTATATACACTAACAGGAGAATATATTTACACTAACAAGAGATTACATTGACAATAACAAGAAATCATATTTTAAATAACAAGAGATAACAAGAGATTGATATACTTACAATAACAAGAGATTATACTTACAATAACAAAACGAGATTATATTTACAATAACAAGAGCTTATATTTACACTAACAAGATATTACATTGACAATAACAAGAAATCATATCTTCAATTACAGCTGATCATATTTACATTAGCAGGAGAACATATATGTATAAAAACGAGAGAGCACATTCACAATTACCTATCATTAAGTTACTGATATTTGAAGATATTGACGGTTTCAAGAGACCATATACACAGTACGATCCTTCAGTTATCATTTTCTGATAAACACGTGCCGTCGAAAATGGCTAGACACACTTCATTCCATGAAGTCTTTAAGATCAATTCACCATTTTCGATTTTCCATTTAAATTTTTTACAATTCTTAAAAATTCTTTTAGTTTCTTCCTTCCTTAATTTATGAGCTATACCATCTTCAATCAAAAATATGATCTGTTTTTCCTGTGCAATGACTTGTTCCAACATCCAACAGTATAACGCATTACTGAAGAATTTCTCTGAAGCAATAACGACGACAGACGACGATGATGCTAAATTATTGAAGAACACATCAAAATCACTGCGGCCTCCATCAGAATCTTCGTCGCAACATACCAACTGTCTCTCTGCTCCTATTTCATGTTGTAAGTTTCTTTTAAGGGGTGCAATAAAGTAATTTTCTACAAATTCTCGATTCATAAAGTGTTCACTGTCGATCATATATCTTTGTTCACTGTCGCATTCTTCGTTACCGCTATCTTCAAGTGAATAGACAAGGTAACACGCATATTTGTATTGGTGAAGACCAACACGGAGACGCTCAATTACATTATATCTATGCTCCCTTTGTCTTATAAGAAACCGCCTTTTGTATAGTTTATAAACAAATGCAACGATTATGAGAATGAAGAGAATGGCAGACGAGCATGATGAAATAATGTACAAGAGTAAGTTACATAAGTGTTTTAAATGTTGCACTGTCTTTTCACTGATTTCAGTTTTTCGACCATCATTATCTAGACATTTCAGGTTTTGCGATGTTATATTGACATAATTGGTTGTGAGAATCCATTGGATGAAATGTTTTGCGTTGCATGTGGAACATGAAATGCTGTTTGACGCAAGAATAACAGTTGCGTTCTTCTTTTTATGGTAAGAACTATCAGGTATAGAGTTTAGACGGTCGATTGAGAGATCATTCAAAATGTGTATTAAGTTGTTTCTTAGGTCTAAAGTTTTCAGTTTGCATAAATGTTCCAAACTGAATGTCACCTGTTGAAGTTTGTTGGAAGAAAGGTCTATGAACTCCAGGGCAGAATTGTTTGAAAACATGTTATAAGGAATCGTCTGTAAATTGTTTTCTGAAAAACTTATAAACTGTAAATAACTAAAAGATCCAGCCAGCTTTGCAAATAATGAAATGTTTTGCTTTTCCATTATGAATAATTGATTATTCGTAAAGTCTAGCATTTTAATTTGAGGTAAACATGTGGCAGCAAACGGAGTAAAGAACTGGAGGCCATTTTCTGAAAAATCTACCACTTCAATACTTGAAATCGAATTGTTGGTGCACCGTAAGTCGAAATGTCTCAGATTATTTTGCTTAATGACCAATTCGCGCCCGTGAATATGCAAAGGTTTGTTGATTGGGAGCGTGCAGTTAATAATCCATATATGAGTCGTTTTCGGGAAAATTGATGTCCCATTTACACTAATTGGTGTCAGTATACCACTGAGCACACGAATAATCCGTTCATCTGTAAAATATTCATTTGATAACACTAGTTTTCCAGGAGGAGGCATGCCAGTTTTTGGGAGTTCCAAATAGCTTAAATCCATAACTTTTAACGATGAAAGATCACTGATATTGAATCCTTTGTCATCTGTATGACTAAGTTGTGATTGAGAAACATTGAATTTTTCTAAAGATTTAACACAACCAAAAATGCTAAGACGCAAATAAGATATTTCTGAACCGATGATTTCAATTTCTGTTACTCGTTTCGTTTGTAAGATGTTTCCAAAAATTAAATCAACCACAAGTGGTCCTCTGTAATGACTCAGCCTTGATATTGCTAACACTTTAAGATTTCTTAATTTATTTGTTCCGTTTAAACTGGCTAAGAAATCTTGCATATCCAGTCTAACACACGAACTCACATTTAATACTCTGACTGAGTTTGCTCCAACAAAAGCGTCAGCAGATAAAATGAAATCAGCTAAAGCTAAATGTAAATGTAATTCTACAAGCACCTTTAATTGACTAAAGCAACCTGCATCCAATGTTAATGTACCAGAGACTACTGATTCGTCACTTATTTCCAAATATTTTACAAATCTCCAATTCTTTGTTGCAAAAAATGACCCATTTACAACTAGATTTTCATCAACTTTCCTAAAGTTTTGTATAATAACACGGGAAACCTTCTCTGGGAGTTCATTTGGAAAGTAATTACAATTCAAAGTGGCATTATTTTCTTTGTGGCAGTATGTTTTTGAAATTGCTGATGGTAAAACACATAAAAATAATGACAAATAAATAGCACTCATCATTATTTCTTGCACATGTACAGCTTCTTTGTGTTTCTGTCCCTCTAATCTTCTTGCATTTTAGATTGACTGTTTTCTACACCTATACAACTTTGTCTTGTTAATGCCCATCCCTCTAATCCACTGCATAAGAGTTACATTTTAGAGCGTTCCGTATATATGTGCAACTTGATTTGTTGCTGTGCTTCTAATCGTCTTAAATTTCTGACTTGGCTATGCTGTGCACAACCTGTTCAATTTACCGTCCTCTAATTTTCGGTTTGGCTATTCTATGCACAACCTGTTCGAGTTACCGTCCTCTAATTTTTGGTTTGGCTATTCTGTGCACAACCTGGTCGTATTACCGTCCTCTAATTTTTGGTTTAGCTATTCTATGCACAACCTGTTCGTGTTACCGTCCTCTTGTTGTTAGTATGGCTATTCCCTGCTCTTTTACGACTTATTCATGTAGCCGCGTCTGTTATCTTCTAGAAATTCTGATTTTGATGGTCACTCGGACAATCTTTTTCTAACTTATCTCATCATGTGATGAATTAATGCAATTATGTGTATCTACACAAAAAAAATTAAATACATTTACAGTAATAACGTTTTCCATAAACATATTTCAGTCAATTATTGTAAAGTATTATAGATGTCAATTACTCATTGACAAACTTTTACATATTAAGTATTACAAAATATGAAGCCGCGGCGGAAAAATAAAACGGAAATACTAAGTGGATTTTGATATACACAAGTTTTTACGATGAAAACTTCGAAACTACCGAGTTATTTTACAGTGTTTCACGATTAAACTCATCTCTCTGCTGGTATTTCAAAAAGTTAATCCCTCTGTTAATCAAAGTTCTTTTTTAAATCTATAAATCGTCTTCTAATGTAGTTGTTTCCTCTTGCATGTGTCCAGGAACAACAAAATCTATAGAGGTAACAATTAACAAAAAGAAATGTAGTTTGATGACTTTTAAGAAGTAAATGAAAATAGAAATACCTCCAAATTGTAAACAAAGCAATCAATTTCTGTATATTTAAGTGTTTTATCAAAACATTTGTGTGCGTTTCATATTTGATGCTACTAGCTCCTTTACATTAATTTCAGAGGAGGACACCTCTTTTGTCTATCCAAACTATTATCTATCCCTTTAATCACTAGTAGCGTAACATGCACACAGGCACTGTTTGATGTGGGACAAGAATGTCAAAATGAAGAGCTTTTCTTAATACTCGGACATTATTCCCCCTACAGAAATGGTTCTTCGAATGAGAACAAAAAAGGCAACACTTGTTAAAAGGTCAATGAAACGTCATTGAATAGCAATATAAAATAGTGAAAAAACGTACGTATATAATTGCTTTTATACATCGCCTAACAATGTTCAATGCCAAATAGAGCTAAAGATAAATATTGCAACACTATTATATATGCGTCCATGATATCAGTTATCATTGCATTAACGTATGATATATTACAACAATAACAACCATTTTATTTAAAGATCCTGTATGTTGTAATTGAGGTTGTGTACCACACTTAAGTGAAATAATAATATATATATGTACATGTATATAATTATGCTTATAAAACAATTTTCAAACATCGAAGAATATGTAAAATACGTACTGCAAATATTTGTACACATTATATGTAATCATTAAAATATAGGCATTCTTTTCTTATTGATAAAATTGACTTAGACTTTATAGAAAATAAATTTTTATTACCTCCCTTTATTTACATGAAATGTTAAATTCGGTAATATCTTTATAAATAATGTTTTTTGGAACATACAAAGTTGATAAATCTTAATTTGAGATGTCATTTTAACTCATGTTCTTTAAACTTAAGACAAAGTGAAATATCTTCTATAAAAGTATGAGTAAAATATTTTTTCTTCTTGCGGCTAAACATTATCGCAGTATTTTGTGACATGTATCTACAATATTCTTCTGTGATATACGAACATTTCAGAAACATTATAATCAGAAAACCTTTTCCAGCTATTTGTTATGGATGATATGCATTCTGGTCTGGTCTCATTATATAGTACAAATTCTACATTTATTTCATTTTATTTTATTTCTTTTACATAGTGAAAGCATGTCCGACATAATTATGATAGGCTCTGCTGTGCTACTTCAATCGTTTATGTACATATTGAATTGCGGAATGATCAAACACTCCGGTTTTAAGCCGATTTCAACGTCAAATGCTCATTTTACACGTACCGCACATTTGACATTGTTACATAAAAATTTGAGAGCATTAAGACCAATATTGTCGAGATTTTTTCCAGAGAACAGTTTTATCAATTCTGTCGTCATCAGTAGTAGAACACTTGTTGTTTAAATCAGAAATGTATATCATATATACGTGACCATTCTATATAGCAACCTACTTATTCAACACTTCTGTACATGTATATAATATTGAACTTTCACGTCAGGTTCAAGTCGTTTTAAGGACACTTTTTCTTACAGTATGTATTTTAGCCTGTATTTGTTGGTCGTTAAACATGTCTAACCGTTGTGTTAAAACACTGGAGTTCATGGCAAATGCATAGCTATACCGGCACATCATCGATGAACCTTATACAGATTTCCGTTCATATGTAGGTTCTTTTTTACTAAACGTTTCACTCCTTTACAAAGCACGTAGCTATATAATAATTCAACATTCTTATTACCATTCAGAATTAAAACTGGCAGAACTGTTGGCGGAACTCTCGGACAAAGACTGTGTATTCTGCCAACGAAAGAAAATGAGCCGCGTCACGACAAAACCAACATAGTGCGTTTGCGACCAGCATGGGTCCAGACCAGCTTGCACATCCGCGCAGTCTGATCAGGATCTATGCTGTTCGCTTTCCAGCCCTATTACAAGTAAAGAAACTGATAACGAACAGTATGGATCCTGATCAGACTGCGCGGATGCTAACCTTCCTATTTTGCTATATACCGGTAATTATATTACTCATCTTTTGCTGAGCACCAAAGGTTTCTCACTATATTATGAAAAGTTCTTTTTTAATGTAATTATCTATTTTGCATAGTTTGATACAGCAAAGTTTTGAGTTGGTACCAAAGCTAAATAAAGCTAAATGCATGATGTTATAACAGAAAGGTCTTGTCACGGAGTACTTGAAGCAGAGACACGTTATTGTCCGTATACACCGGTAAATAACAAAATTATGGTCGTTCGAAGGCGAGACTCTGATAAGACGGCATTTGAATGTAGCAGAGATGTGGAAGGCTGTAGTGATTTAAGGAGTAGGTGAGCACAGCGTGAGGTAGTTATAGCGCATGGTGTATATCACACCATTGACACCGGTAAAGCCTCGGCAAGGTATCAGCTGTATGGTACAACCGTCAGGAGACGTATGACAGAGAAAGACAAAAGGTGACGAGAGCAGCTAAAGACGATTCTTGATTACCCAGGCCCTTCTAGACCCAGTATAACAATTGCAATGACTCGTTGTCACCGCCAGGTCCCGAAAAGGTTTCGATCCGGCAATATTGCTGAGTAAGATCGCTACGAGGATGCTAAAATGTGTCTTGGAAAAAACTTCAATTTACAAATTGTCCATATGTTTTCGATTCTACCATCGATACCTTTATGTCACGCTCTGGACCAAAATAGACGAGATATAATAATTTTAAAGTCTAAGACCACGGAAGACTCTAGCTAGCTTTCAAAAGGCCTCTGGTTGTACTCAACAAACCTCTCATACTTAAGATAATTAATGTACAGATAGATGATAAGAGGTCTTCGTTGGAAAGTCCCAAACAAAATGAAATATACAACTTTTAAGTCATTTTTGAAATGAAAGTATGAAATGATTGGTAAGTAACCCAAAATATCATTGTATCAATAATCAATAGTTTTTTCCTGCAACAATTTATCTTCTTGTAAAATTTAAAAGCTTTATGTAACATATAGTGTTACATGATAAACAATGACCATTATATAGATATACGTAGCGTCTCTAGTGGACACCTAATGAGTGAATAGCCACCATTTATATATCGTCTAGGTGTTGAAAAATTACGATATCGAAGAAATTGCAGGAAGTTTAAATTGAGATTCTTCGCATATTGCCTGATTATGGAATCACTAGATTCATTGATACGTGGTAGAATCTAAATGAGAATTTTCTCGGGGTGGTGACATTATAAAAATTTCTGATGCGAAGAGACTTAAGAATATAACAAACTGTCTTTTGGATCTTAATGTATCAAATAGAAATGTTAATGTTATAACCCAAATTAGCGAAATACAATATGACATATAAAACCTTTAAAATACAGTGGTGTTTGCGACCGACAGAGTCAAGAATGACAAATCTGTTCCAGCAATCCATGTGTAGGGAATCTGATAAGGCTTAAAATGAACAAGTAGTAACGGTGAGGAGAAATGATCATATAACTTATAAAAAAAATAAAATAAAAACGTTTTTATATATCTTGACCGGGATTCGAATACCAGACCTCTAACTTCCTAAGCTAACGTCGCAGGCTTCCGACTAATGCAGCTGGTGATATTCTAAATAGAAAAGATAATTCATTTACCATAGACACGAGCCACAATAGTTGTGTTTGTAAAATATTTCAAGTTAGTTAGGCTAGTGTAGCTCTCAAATTTCAACATTAATTCTCAAGAGAAGAATTAACAATTACTAGTATTTTCACTTGTTTTCTAATCCAGCCTTCCTTGGAAAATTTAAATGTACGTTGTATATGTACAATATTCATTTATAGTTTAAATCTTAATTTTAAATAAATTTACATGTACTGGTCATTATGATGTATTCAATTATCTATAACTTTATATATAACAAAACGAAGTTTTCAAATTAATATAGCAGCAAATCTGTCGAAATTGCTGAAAGTAATTTACGATACATATACAGGTATATAGAGGCATCTTCTTTGTAATTGTAATGTTGCTCTTTTATACAACTTTTTGTCTGTTGTATGGAATTCTAACACGACCCGCATTTTTCCCTATTGAACATAGAAGAACCGAAAGTGTGTGTTATTATGCTATAAAATCACTGTTTGACGTTCTATATTTAGACATGTGACGTTATCATTATACAAGTGACGTAACCACGTACGGAAACAAATCAAGCGCCACTTAGCTTAATATCAGGTACGGCAGCATTCATTTGCTGATGTCGTGTAAGAATCGAAATAATATATCCAAATCGGGGATTTTATTGCTTGATAAATTCACTGTCGTTCGGATGCGCATCATTATATATTATATTATATAATTCCTCGCATCCGAACTTCAAACAGTGATTTTATTGAGCAATAAAATCACAGTTTGGGATATATTATTTCTTAATTATCATCATTTGCTGTATTCAATCCTTATGAATTGAAGATAATTGTTCGGCATATTTACAGAATATTCGATGCTTAAGAAAAAAATCTTTCAATTTTAGAGTTTTAAATTGATATGTTAGTAGAATTTGTACAGCTATTAAAATGTTTCGATGATAATGCACACTCTCCGATTTGGTATGCACAATTTGTTTTTCATATTTCTAGATAATTAAGACAACGTTTAAACATTAACACTATTGAGCTTCTTTTTGTAGACAACATACAACACATCCGTTAAGATTCATTTAGCCTTCATCGGTTTGTACAAATGCATGCAATCCAGGGCGACTTCCGACGATAGAAGAAAACAACGAAGTAGTAATGTATATTAAGACTTTGAAACCGTTTGCAGTTAATGGAAAATTGTAGAATTACGAAAAAGTGTTTATCTATGTCTATACTCATTGTGTGAATATTTTTATAGTGACGTTAAACAGATCATGGACAACTTTAACATGACTTTAATTTAACGTCTTCTTTCAATTTTGCAGTCATTTGTGTAAGTCCGTACAATAAAGAAAACTAGAATCCCTGAAGAAAGTTTCGGTTTGATTGAGCCTGTTGACGGACGGTACTGTTAAGTGCAAACTACCGTCCACGCCCCTAGCACCGGCATACGCAAGATTCAATATTTAAACATGAAAATGGTGGACTTTCAAATTTAGACACATGTGCAGATATGTTCATACAGCCGTTATCATGGAATCGGAAATGTGACACCTTTAGTGTTAAACTTGTTAATGACAAACAACACGTGAATAAGTTACAAACATACCGCAGGTTTAAAAAAGAAAAGACAATCATACACTTACCATAAGAAAACACTGCGGCCGAAAGCTATGTCAGTGCTACCTTTACTTTGGAAATGCTTCCATTAAAAATTATCTAGAAAAAAAGGATTGCCATAACAGACAATGCTGCAAGTAGAATGACTAATGTTGTGTCGGGAACATAAATGTAACACTGACGATTAAATTAATGGATAACGTAAGTACTTTCGGATACTGACAATGTATTAGGTTTCCAGTTCTGGCATCAAGACTTGTCGCTGCTTCGTTAATCACTTAAACACCCCTTAGGCATTTATGGCGACTTTTAAGGAGGTTCGTAACGGGAAAATTTTTAGAAGTACGTGATGTGTTGATAATTTACTTACTGGTAAATTATTTATAATTTTTTCACTTTCGGTTAGTTTTTCCTTTACCTTTGAGTTATGTGGACGTTTTAAAAGTTATTATAATTATATAAATGGCAGGAATTTTTCATTTATAGCATATCATGCAAAATAAAAATTCAATATCTCATACTATGTGTAAGAGCTAAATCACCTTGGAATGGCACGGAAGTGTCACATTGAAGGTTCCATGATTACCGCCGTATGAACACATCTGTGGATGTTTCTAAATTCAAAATTTTACTATTTCATGTTTAAATGTTGAATTCTGCTTAAGCCGGTGCTAGGGGGCGTGGACGGTAACTTGCACTTTCCAGTACCGTCCATGAACAGGCTCAATCAAACCGAAGCCTGCAACATTTTCAATTTTGCCGTGTTGGGCTTTCTTTAGGGATTCTGTATTTATCTATTTTATAATCACATCCGTGTTATTTGTGCCGTGTGGCGGCTGTAAAAAGTCTCCCCGTACATTTAATCAATGATGTTATATTTTCGATCCTTGAAGATCGTTCAGCACGACATTATTGTTGTGCTTGTGGTATTTTTAATTTCAACTTTTCGGCATTTTCTAGTTGGGTGGTTCCAATATTCCTACTTGAATAATGTTGAATCACCCTTAGGATATGTTGCCTGCTTTTTAAATTTTTCTTTTGACGTCTTATCTGTGATACGCAGGCATCATAACCTCTGATCCCCTTTCAAAATTCCATTTTATTTAGTTCCGCCCATTGTTTTCTCGTTTAGGGCACACGTTTTTTATTACTTGGGGACCATACGCCGCTTTTCATGGAATGGCACGGAAGTGTCACATTGAAGGTTCCATGATAACCGCCGTATGAACACATCTGCGGATGTTTCTAAATTCAAAATTTTACTATTTCATGTTTAAATGTTGAATTCTGCTTAAGCCGGTGCTAGGGGCGTGGACGGTTTAACTTGCACTTTCCAGTACACGGTCCATGAACAGGTTCAATCAAAACCGAGCCTGCAACATTTTCAATTTTGCCGTGTTGGCTTTCTTTAGGGATTCTGTATTTATCTATTTTGTACAGTTTTTCTGGAAGAGACCTGACGGACAACATGAAAACGAATGAAATGCATACTTCCGTTTGAGTCTGTTCACCATTGCAATTAACAGGTAATATTGCTCACTTAATAGTAAGATATTTTATTTTTTTTAATAATTTGAATAGAATAATTATAGATTTGAGTTTGAAAGAGTAGCCGGAATGGCCATTAACTTAATGTCTCTAAGCATCTTGACTTTGTGCTAGGGGCGTGAGGGATGCTGCACTTTTTCATTTTCCCTATGTACAGACTCAATCAAACAAGTCTACAATTTTCATGTAATCTTGTTTGTGGATAAATGCTTCTGAGGGATCACCTTTTTTCCAGATTTTTTTTCTAAAATGTACTGAAAATATGTGAAAGTAAAATAAAAAAGTATGCAGAAGCACACCAATACTTTGCAGAACAGTATCCAGTCCATGGGTGAGCATGGATCATTTTTGCAATCCAAAGGTTAAAGGTTTTGGGTAAAGTCCTTCTAATATATTTGTTGCAAGTTTTGGAACATGGTACCTCCCGATATAAAATTGGGACACTATCAGAATCCCTAAAGAACGCTCAAACGGAAAAGTGACAATGCTGCAGGCTCTGTTTGATTGTGCCTGTTCATGAGTGGTATTGGCAAGCTACCGTCCACACCCTCTAGAACCGCCTTTAGCAGAATGCACATTAAAATGGGTGGAATTGTGAATTTGGAAAACATCCGCATAAGTGTTCATACAGTGAGTTTGCAATATTTACAGATTTTAAAGGGGCGTTGCAGGACAATTCTTTTTCATCTTATTTATAAATTGGTAGTTTCACTTACAATGTATTTCATATATTTATTTGTTATTGTTAAAAATACATGTATATAGTAATTTCATGAATCTAGTTATATACTCATATTTATAAGTTTTCAATTACTCACCAGTACAGCTCTTATATTTTTTTCTTATGTTTTTATGCCTCTTTATGTTAGACCATCAAGTATAATTGTTGGCATGTACACATCTAGCTAGCATTTATAATGATTTTGCACTGTAAGTCCAGGTCCAAAGAAATACTTGATGTGTTTGACGTAAATCATACTCAGGTTATTCATAAATGGTGTCAAATATTCTTTATGGCTCAAAATTGAAATGAAATATCATGTTCTTCAATATTGAAATTAAAATCTATCTTCCAATATAACTAAATATCAACTTCCTGATGAAAATTAAATTAAAATCAACATAAAAACCATGTCTTATACAAACTGTGCTGTATAGTACAAATTGCTTCTGTAAGTTTGCTACTGAAAAATGGCGGTCGTCATATCTAATTAAATTAATATTTGTTCCAAGATATTGAATAATGCCTGAAAACGGATTTACGTTCATTAAACCCCGCCCTTTCTTGTTTTATTCTTGTTTTCATATTTTACCTTTGTTTCTTAATATAACATCTTTTGAACAACAGATTCCATATATCAATGTTGTTGTTTCTGGTTTGTTAAATGACACAAACGAATATTGGAATTTTAACTACATAACTAAAATTTTCAATTTTAGTTCAGTTTGTTAGTACTTCAAATACAAGAAATGTTCTTACTTATAATAAAATACAGATTATATTTTGTGGGGAAACAATATTTTGGACTTGAACATTTTTATTCGAGAATTGAAATTCATGACACATTCTTCAAACTTACAATTCCCGAATCGAGTTTAGTTGTCCATCGTAATTTTATGCACATCTATCAACTTCATAGCAGATAACATTTGTAATTTTTTTCTTGCTTTCGAGCGTCACAAAGGCAAAGGTTAGGTTACCATTACTATTTGCTGGTGATTTAAGGGTTAAGGCAAACATAATTGTAGCCACCGGTTTAGCCATGCGTGATCGTAAGATGCGACTAAATGGGTTCGAATTACTGGAGTCATGCATCTTTTGGCTGCAGAAGGTGAGGTGTTTTTGACACTTTGTGTTGCTTTAAGTTGTAACTCTTAGAGGTTAGCAAAATTATTCTTTCCTGTTTCGGCGCCATAAGACCTTAATTGTGTTGGTGCGCCTTAAAACCCAAACAAAAAAGAAAACTAAAAACAATCAGAAAATATATGGCAGATATATAAGTTGTTGACAACTGAACGTTACCTTGCACGGCTTTGCACCATTTAATTCTTTTTCAATGAACTTTTGAGAGAAAAACTTTAAAGCATGGAATACTTGCGAATGATACGTAGAGGGATATTCGTAATATTGGTTTGGCTTAATATTACCAAAACACACACATACCTATTGAAAAAATAGCTGAGTCACATGCTTATGAAAGGACTCTGGTTAAGAATGATAGCAAACAGACAATTCGTGTCTAGAAGCAATTCGACCATTATATTAAGTTTAAAATATTCCAATCACACGCCTGATGATTGAAATATATCTGTCAGACTACAATACAGCAGTAACGTTTGATTCAGGAAAACATGACTAGGATCATGGAAACGTTTTTTTTTTTTTACCTTGTCTGATTTAAATTCAAATATAATCGCATGAATACATTTTATGAAATTACGGAGGCTTAATTTGTAATTTATATTCATCTAAGAAATTGAAATAAAACTATATTTTAATCGTTTTACAGTTCAGGACGTTTGTCTTCCCCAATTGACTTTTGTTATTTTTACAACACGGAAATTTCATATTATGAGTAGCATTTTTTGTAAAACGTTCAAACAGGTGCCCAAACAAGTGTCTCAAAGAATTCATTCTGATGTCATTTAAAGAAAAACACTCTTATCGTTTTTGCCAGTTATAATATTGAATGTCATAATACTTTTAAATACTGCAGTTTTTTTTGTAATTATGTAATCGATTTTACATTCTTATAAGCGCAATTATATATACAGTAGCGATATAATGTAGATCTGAAGCTAATGCATGTATGGAAATCATAATATAGCAAAAAAACGGACACGTTTTAGCAGTAACTTATAATTGTTTTTAACTGTAAAAGAAATTTAAGTTCAATCAGAATGTAATCTGACAGATTAAAATCCCCACAAAAGCTCGGGTGGAGGGGTGTGTGAAATATAATCCCGGACCTGCCTACAGTGTAGCACTGTAAAAGGGAGTATTGAAATTTTTGAAAACATTGTAAATAGCTTGATAATCTACTGAGTGTCTAGTAAAGGAGACTGCTGCTGATGATGTAAAATACTAACGGACACAGTCTGCATAACATACCGAGTGTTCTATGCTGTAATATGATTTGTCGCTACTTATAAATCACTGGCGTCATTTCAACTTCGGGACTTTATATGTGTTTCAGAAAAATGATGAATTAATGGGGTATTGCTATGTTTCTGCTTCAACCTAATTTTAATCGTGTGAGTCCCCTGAAAAAAAACGTCATGCTTAAATTATCACTTATTTTTACATAATGATTGTATAATATAACGTCCTTATATTATGAACACTCGTTTAGAATGAAAATGCAAGCTTGACAATATTTGAACGGTATGAACGTGATTTTAGCGAATAATCTAGACAAATTTAACGGAAAATTTTGCCTAGAATATTTATAACGTTAACGTGTCTCTGACGAAATAATAAGCTCTTATTCGGACCTTTTATCGTGACCTTAAGTTAAATAAAACCTCGTTGACAAATGTCAGACATAGTTTATTAGTGAAACCAGTTCAAGGTTTGCTGTACCGGGACCTAAGTCATGTATTCAGTATTGTTATAAAAACGCAACAAAGGAAAACTTTCTGCTGGTAATTGAATAATGGTATGTCGTTGGTGATCAAGTGGTGCTATATGTCAAGTTTTGCGTTCTTTTGCTCTTGTAATAATAAATTGTCTCACTATCAGTCAAATATACTGTCTACTTAGTTCCATTAATTGAAAAAAGTCGTCTACTTTCTCCTGATGTATGACAAATGTCTGTGATACAGTGGCAAATACTCGGTTACTTATGAGTATATCAAGCTTTTCAAACAGAAACTGCCTGATTAAAGACTCTGAAATTAAAAGAAGTGCAATATCTTGTTTTCTTTCCGTCACAATTTGGCAAAATGTGGGATTAATTTGAAGGCATTGCAATCACTTTTATTTCAATCGACATGAAACATTATACCATGTAAACTTAGGTAATTATCCGTCTGCATTATCTAGGTTCTGATGTCTAAATTACATGTCACGCTTAACTTTCATTCGCTACCATTCCTTAGAAACATTAATAAATGGTCTTGCTTTAGAGCATGTGTACATATATGTTAAAGTACATTAATAAATTTGATTAATGTATGCTAATTTCTATTGAAGGTATATCGGTTGATATTGTTGACTTGCGCCTATATACTATGACTTACACAATTGAGAAGTCAAATGCATTTAAGGTCATCATCATTTGTGTGCTTCAAATAAGTATAAGAAAAATATTTTGAAAACCAGAAACGAATAAGTAAATATAATTTTAATTCTATCAATTACTTTTCTGACGTATACCCGAACAGTTACTGTACAACATTCTGTGTACTTAAATAGAATAAACAGATCACGATATTCAAGTGTTCAAAAATCTAATGACTAAACATTACATGTGAAAATAACAGAACAGAAGCTGTATACTAATTAGCAATCCATAAAGAAGACAATTTTCTCTTTTATGGACTAAAGATTTATTTCCTGATGCAATCAGATCAAATCAAGAAAACTGCATCTCTAAAACAATTACTTTAAGATGATCTGAAATAATTCATTTTTAAGCTATTAGTTATAGATATAAATCTTCGGTAACTGTTATTGCTTGACAAAACAACACTATAGTACAGGAGCTGAAATCTTTATTCGAAGAACACAATGAAATTATCAAAATCCTTACTGGAAAGATTCGCAAGTAAGACACTTAGACCCCTTGACTTCTCGACCCCTTAGGATATTAAGATGACTTCTAGACCCCTTGACTCTTAGACCGCCTTTTACATGACCTTTCGACCCTTAGTGGGTAAGATATTTCGACCCCTAAATCAATTTTGTACTTTAGAAGACCAGTAAGATATTTGGAGAAACAATTGAAGACAATTAGCAAATATTTTAATTGTTTTTATTACAAGATCCGACAAAATTTTGAAAAAGGGAAAAAAAACAATAAATTAATATTGTTTTTAATTAGTTTCATGTTTTGTTACATAGCAGTAATAACATACATTGTATATATATTTTTAGAGCTGGGACATAAATTATATTAAATTAGGTCCCAGACAAAAGTGGAAAAATTATTGAAATCATGCGCCATTTGTGAATTGTTTGTATATTCATATCTACAATTTCTATAAATGTGCAAAGATGTAGTTTTTTTCGCGTGAAACACATGTATGTGATATTGGCGATGAATATACATGTCTACTTCATTAATGTTATATATTGAACTTGTCTGCGGTTTGAAGTTGCGATTATCTCATTTTTATGGAATTTACATTATGAAAAAGAAACCAAAATACCAGTCGATCAATTATTAATTGGTTGTGATTTGATTATGGTATTTCGAGAATTATATTTAACAACAACAACGTATATAATGATATGTAGTATTGTAGTTATATAGACTAAAATGATATAGACTATCTATTTCTTATAATTATAGTAATTTTAACATAAAAGGTGAAGTGAATTTTAAATTGTTTACATCTCGTATGATATACGCATTATTTTTTTCATAATTTGAAAGTAGTATTGCCTCAAAAGGCTTCAAAAGTAATATTTTCGTCAACAATCGAAATTATGATTTTTTTCTATTTTCTTTAATATCTTCAAGTCAATATATGTTCCTCCTTATCTCTTTTTAAATGATCTAAAACACTCGCCAAAAACACCAGTCGCGTGTCTTTGATGATTATGTTAATGATACATGACGTACTGAATGTGCATACTTAATGGGTTTTCCAGTTGAATGATTTTGGCCGATATATTACCCTTGAATAATTTTGTTTGTCCTGTTAATGAGTTTTGTGTCTCCTGCTACAAAGTAGCCGTGGCATAAAGGGAAACACTGGTCAATCTCGTCTCAAGACTGAAATTGGCCATCAGGGGACACATGATCAATGATCGCTCTTGTTTCTGATTACGACGTATTAAATGTCCAAACGAGTACGTTATTAACAGTTTGCTGGTATTTCAAATACAAGAAATGTCCTTTTGTTATAAAATATCGGAAAACATTTTTGGGGAAAATAATGTTTTGCACTTGACCATTTTCAATGGAGCATAGAAATTCATGACACATTCTTCAAACTTACAGTTCCCAAAATCGGCGGTTCAATAAACACGTAATGAGAAAAGTATGTACATAACGAGAATGAGATAATTTTAAATTAATTAGTAAACAGATTAATAGACCAATCTTTTTAAGTCTCTTACCAAACATACAAAGTTTTTTATCGTTCCAATCTCTATTCAAAGTACAAAAAAGGAACCCACTAGATAAGTGCATAGAACATAAATATGAGACATACACATACATAATATACATTCATTGTGAGAACTGGTGATGGGTATATTGGAAAATGATATATAATAATATTTTTAACCGCTTTAGAACCTTATGTTCCTTACAAAGACATGCTATACGATAAATAGCATATCAGAAGGAGCTAAGTAGCAGCGTAACACGTACAGGTACCTCTTTTTCGAAACAAAATAAAAAGAGTACCATTACATGATAATCAAGTATATATTTAGATAGCTACAAGAGTAATTGACGTCAAGTTATCACTTGTAAGACAATTTGCTAGAATGACCATTTTATCAGTTTCGTTGCTGTTACCCAGCACCAGTTCAGTTTACATTAACAAACTATAAACATACGCATAATTCATGACAATAATTTTGTTAAAGTGTATAAAGCTATATATCCGCTACAACAATTTAAGGTTATATCTGAAAAAAAGGAGAATACTTCCAAAAAGTTTGTATGAAAGAAATATTCTCGTAAATAATACATGTTGTAAAGATTATAGCTTTATACCCTTTAAGTAAACGCACATGTATGTTATCCTATTGTCAAATTATATACATTATATTTATTACAGAGCACGTATTTTATTGTAAATTTTATTTTAACCGATATCATGTTTATTAGACATTCATCTTGATCAGTTAATTAGTCAACTTTAGTTGTTATAAACTATACTTAAATTGTATCCTATGAAGTTAAAAGACATAATAGAAAAGATATACTGGTACATTGTTTAATTATTATATCTGTTTTTCTATCTTGCTATACATATTGAAAGAGTAAAGGTAGTTAAATGTAATTATTTGGTATTTATTTCTACTTACACTTGTCTTTAAAAATACAGGAATAGTGAAATGACATGTTAGTGTAATGACTCACGTTATTGCTTGCCAAATAAATGAACTTACCTGTTTTATTCAGCAACTGAGCACAATTTGTATTCATTAAATATTTGAATTTATTCATAGTAGGCCAAACACAATAATAGCTGTTCTGAGATCTCTATACTTGGGACATACTAACAGAAAGTGGTATTCATTTTCTACTTTGTTCATATCACAATTAATACAAATTCTATCATTTCTTTCAATATTTCTATATCTGCCTTCCTCTATAAAAAGTCGATTTGCTGAACATCTTAATCTTGTAAACGCTATTCTATATTTTACATTTAATATCAGGCTAAGATACCTTTCGTAGCTAAATTCAGTTTTAAATGTACAGTAAGTGTCTAATTTCGGAGAACTTTGTATATCACCAAACCACTGTTGTAAATATTGATCATATATTCTCTCGATAACCGCATTTATTTGTATATCTGTAACGTCTTGCATATATTACAAAAACCATCTAGTTTAAAGCGCTTAAGGCATATAAGTCGTACTATATTGTTTGACAATATTGACCTATTCAATGACCTTTTGTCGGTTATTATCAGATTCCGAAGTAAACCATACGGATTTAAATGTATTGTACAACCGTATATGTATAACTAAGAATTACCAGATATCACTTGCTTTGCTAGCCTTGCTGACAATGTGTTAGGCTACTTAGGCTTTTAGTTTTAATGACATGATTTTTTTATGTTTTCTGGTATGAATTTAATTATACATGTATTTTGCAAAACTTGATCATTGTGTGTTATTCATGCGTGTCACTATGTTAAGTCGTACATATTTAAATTAATGAAATGAAAAAAAAATGTATTTATCAAAATAATGAAATAAAAAATGCTAAAAATGAAACATACGATTTATCAACACATGCTTCAAATATAGTTAAAAGAAACTATAAAAAAATCAGTTTATGAAAACTACAAAAAAGGTTTGTCCAAGGTACGAACTTACAACTACATGGTCACAATTTCTTCGTACTTGCCACTAGACCATCGAGCAGAACTTTTGAGATGTTACTTTGAATGATATCTAGAGGGACATTCGTAATATTGGTTTGGCTTAGTATACCAATGCTCACACGGACATGCTGTTCACATGCTTGTGAAAGACTTCGATTATGAATGATAGAAAACAGACGAGTCTTGTCTAGAAGCAATTCGACCGTTATATTAAGTGTAAAATATTCCAGTCACATGCCTGATTATTGAAATATATCTGTCAGTCTGCAGTACAGCATGAACTTTTGATTCAGGAAAACATGACCAGGATCATGCAAACGATTTTTGCCTTGTCTGATTAAAATTCAAATGTAATCGCATGAATAAATTTTATGAAATTACGGAGGCTTAAATTGTAATTTATATTCATCTCAGAAATTGAAATAAAAACGAGATTTTAATCGTTTACAGTTCAGGACGTTTGTCTTGTCCAATTGACTTTTGTTATCATATTATGAGTAGCATTTTTGTAAAAGGTAACAGACAGGTGCTCAAGCAAGTGTATCAAAGGAATGCATTCTGATGTCATTTAAAGAAAAACACACCGAATCGTTATTGTCAGTTATGTTATTGAATATCATTGTACTTAAAATACTGCGCAACTTATTGTTTTACAGATTAAAAAAAAAACTAAAAGTACGGCTGAAACGTTTCCGTTATTTGTTATACAAATGTATTATGATTACCATACATGTAAATGCCTCGACTGTAATACTAATGTCTCTACTGTTTATATAATTACGCTTATAAAATGTAAAATCGATAACATGGAAGTTCCATCTTAATTACATAAAACTGATTTGAGGTTCTAAAGAAATTTAAGTTCAATTTCAGAAATAAGAACAGAATGAGACAGATCAAAATCCACATAAAGCTCGGGGGGAAAATAATCACATAGTAGCTCTGTAAAAAGGGTGTATTGAAATTATAGTGTTGCTTGATTGTCTACAGGGTGTAGTAAAAGAAGACTGCTGCTTATATTAATGGGTGATGGATAATCACAGTCTGCAAAACATATTGAGTGTTCTATGCTGCCATATGATTTGTTGCTGCTCATAAATCACTGACGACTTATCAACTTCGAGAATTGAAGTGTGTGAAAGAAAATGATAAATTAATGAGGTATTTGTGTATTGCTATGCTTCTGCTTGAACATAATTTTAATCGTGCAGTTCACTTAAAAACTTCAAAAATCACATTTAAAAACTACAAATATCACATTTATCGGCGTTTTATGTCTATTAGGTGTCATACATTTCTAGTTAATATATGATGGACCTTCATTTATTCCATTCGCTTCGTGCAATATATAATATACTAAAAGCATCTATGGGATATTTGTCTTTGAACCAGACAACCTTCATGAAATAACACCTCACCCTAAAATGAAGAAGAAATTAGTAAAATGAGAGAAACAAATAAAACATGAGTAAAATAATATCTAGATAGATAAATGTGCAAATTCTTAATTTAAATTTACATAATGATTGTATAATATAACGTCCATATTATATTGAACACTCGTCCAGAAAGAAAATGCAAGCATGACAATATTTGAACGGTATTAACGTGATTTTGACAGATAATCTAGACAAATTGAACGGAAAGTTTTACCTAGACTATTAATAACGTTTACGTGTCTCTGACGAAATAATAAGCTCTTATTCGGACATTTTATCGTGACCTTAAGTTAAATAAAACCTCGCTGACAAATGTCAGCCATAGTTTATTAGTGAAACCAGTTCAAGGTTTGCTGTACCGGACCTAAGTCATGTATTCTGTATTGTTGTAAAAAGCGCAACTGAAGAACTTCCTGCTGATAATTGAATAATGGTTTGTCGTTGGTGACGAAGTGGTGCTATATGTCAAGTTTTGCGTTCTTTTGCTCTTGTAATAATAGATTGTCTCAATATCAGTCAAATATACTGTCTACTTAGTTCCATTAATTGAAAAAGTCGTCTACTTTCTCCTGATGTATGACAAATGTCTGTAATAAAGTGGCAACTACTCGGATACTTATGAGTATATCAAGCTTATTCAAACATTATTTCAAACAGAAACTACCTGATTAAAGACTCTGAAATTAAAAAAGTGCAATATCTTGTTTTCTTTCCGTCACAATTTGGCAAAATGTTGGATTAATTTGAAGGCATTGCAATCACTTTTATTTCAATTGACATGAAACATTATATCATGTTTACTTAGATAATTATCTGTCTGCATTATCTGTGTTCTGATGGCTAGAGCAAATGTCTAAATTACATAGTCACGCTTTACTTTCATTCGCTACCATTCCTTAGAAACATGAATAAATGGTCTTGCTTTAGAGCATGCGTACATTTATATGTTAAAGTACATTAATAAATTTGAATAATGTATGCTAATTTCTATAAAAGGTATATCGGTTGATATTGTTGACTTGCGCCTATATACTATGACTTACACAATTGAGAAGTCAAATGTATTTAAGGTCATCATCATTTGTGTGCTTCAAATAAGTATGAGAAAAATATTTTGAAAACCAGAAACGAATAAGTAAATATAATTTTAACACTATGAATTACTTTTCTGATGTATATCCGAACAGTTACTGCACAACATTCTGTGTACTTAACAAATAGAAAAAAACAGATCACGATATTCAAGTGTTCAAAATATCTAGTGGCTAAATATTACATTTGAAAATAACGGAACAGAAGCTGTATACTAATTAGCAATCAATGAAGAGCAGAATTTTCTCTTTTATGGACTTAAGAATTATTTCCTGATGCAATCAGATCAAATCAAGAAAAATCCATCTTTAAGATAATTACTGTACGGTGATCTGAAAAAATTCATTTTTAAGCTATTAGTTATAAATCGTCAGTATCTGTTATTGCTTTACAAAGCAACACTACAGTACAAGGGCTGAAATCTTTATAAATTTTGAAGAACACGATGGAATTATCAAAATCCTTACTGGAAAGATAATTCTTTTTGTCTCAGACCTTAGGAACATAATGGTAATAAGCTTATATACTTCCGTTCAATATTTGTGACATTTTGTTTCTCTCGGATTTTGACATGTTTGATAAAGGGCATTTTTGTAAATTAAGATTAAAACTTACAATCATTAAAATCGATAAAGCAATGTGGTAAATTGATTTGACAACAAGTAATCAGGATCGTTGTGTTTTTATATGACAAAGAAAATACATGTTTAATTTGAACTATTTGTTTCAAGAAAAAGCATTATTTCTAGGGCAAAAACACATAATGATATATTTTCTCTATTATAGCTAATTTTAGGAAAAGAGATGATGCAAAAAAAAACTAAATTAATTTAGGCAATAAATAGTACGTTTTGTTCCTAGGTTAAATGATTGTTAAAGAATGGAGGAACTATAAAAAGTTTGGAAAATCATTAATTAATCTATTCACTGTCGAAAAATAATACTTGTCAAACAAATTACGTATAATTTGTAAAAGATTTTTTTAAAACATTTGCGAGGCGCATTATATTTTTTTTATAGAAAAGCAATAAAAAATGTAGCATCTCTCATGCCTAGGCATGGACCGATCAAAGCTCACTTAAAGCAGTAACGAGATGTTTGAGATCGTAATTCTATTTCCTTTAATTGTTGTGATCTGAATTATGCACCATTGCAAAAAAAGAAAACGACATTTTTTTTAATCCTCTAGAATGATTAAATGCAAAATCGTGTATTTCCTGATTATATATTTGAAATTGTTGGATATTTTACTCGAGTTGACGACTGAACATTGAGTAATGTCAATATACGAGTTGTATTGTAATCATTGTCTAAAATAGTTGTACTTATATAGTCTTCTTCAGCTTAATTATTTGATAACAAATAATAATTTTTACTAAGCCTTCAGGTGAAAAGGCTTAAACAAATATTTATCAATGAATTTACATTTTGAAATTGTTGCTTTATCAAAAAGATAGAAAATTAAATCTTTCCTTTTATTGATAAAGTTTTTTTTTTTAAAATTACCCTTTTTCGAATTGTGTATTTAAAAGTCAAAATGTATGTTTAATTGTTATGTTGCTGTTTTACTTTTTTGTCTATTATATGGAAATTGTTCTCATTTGCTGTATGAATTGAAGATGAACTAATCGAATAATTTACAGAATATTCGATGCGAAAGAAAATGATTTCAATTTTAGAGTTTTAAATTTGTTATTAGAATTTGTATAACTATTAAAATATTTCGATATAATGCGCACTCCGAGTTGGTATGTGCATTTTGTTTTACATATTCCAAGATATAACAACGTTCAAAGTTTAACGTTATTGCGTTTACCGAGTGAGCTTCTTTTTTTATAGAAAACATACAACATCATGTGTTAAGATTCATTTAGTGTTCATCGGTTGTACAAATGCATGCGATCCAGGGCGGCTTCCGACGATAGAAAACAACGAATTAATGTATATTACGCCTTTGGGACCGTCTGCAATTATGGACAATTGTAGACTTACGGAAAAGTGTGTATCTACTCTTTGTGTGAATATCTTTATAGTGATGTGAAACAGATTATGGACTTTAATATAACGTCTTCTATTGATTAAGCAGTCATGTGTGAAAGTCCGTAAAATAGAGAAAACTAGAATCACTAAAGAAAGTCCGAAAAGGCAAAATTGAAAAGGTTACAGACTCAGTTTGATTAGGCCTGATCACGCACGATACCGTCAACTGCAAGCTACCGTCCAAGTCCCCTAGCAACGGCATAAGCAAAATTCAACATTTTAACATGAAAATGGTGAACTTTTGAATTTAGAAACATCTGCAGATGTGTAAATACGGCGGTTATTATGGAACCTTTAATGTGACACCTTTAGTGTAAAACTTATAAATGACAAACAGCACGTGAATAAGCTACACACGCTGGTTTGAAAAAAGAGGCAGCCGTGCACTTACCATAAGAAAACATTACGGCCCATAGCTATGTCAGTGCTAACTTTGGTTTGGAATGCTTCCATTAAGAATTATCTAGAAATAAAGGATTACATAAAATACAATGCTATAAACAGAATGACTTATGATGTGTCGGGAACATAAATGTAACACTGTTGATTAAATTAATGGATAACGTAAGTTCTTTCGGATAATAACAATGTGTTAGGTTTCCTGTTCTGGCCAGAAATTATTTTTAAAGCTTTGTTAGAACCGGAACTTCTTGGAAATATTCAACATGACTATATTTCTTTCAGAACATAACTTATACGTGATATTGTGATACATGTATCTGAAAAGTCTTGCTTAAATGTGGTTTAAACATATTTATTTAAGTTCGATTGTGAAACAAGTTCTTGAAACTGGTATTTATTACTTTCGAGTCCGCTTCTTAGAACCAACCAGTACTGGTTTCATATGAAAAAACATGGTCGTGACCCGATTAGGACTCGAATACATGATCCCAGAAGCAAACACCTTAACAACTAGGCTGCCGCTCCCCTATTGTCAAAATGTATCGATCAAACTATGGACGATCATGCTTACAACTCAAGCATTTCCATACATTATTTGTTTTATTGTGGACATACCGGTAATCGTTTGTGGCGGAAATTGCAACGCCACTGGAGGACACTTCCCTGCCGTTTGACGTAAATTCTACAAAAGCTTGGACAGACAAATACTTAAAAACATCAATTTGTCTTTCCTGAAAGGATTTCTTTTCCTATTATACACGAGTAGACCACTTGTTAAATATTTGATGGGTAATACATTTTCTAAAATGTTCTGAGAAATACAAACAAGCTCAAGATTGCTTTACAATATAAATATATATAAATGGAGTCTATATTTACTCGGGTAAGGACAAAGGACGTTAATAAAAGCTCATATATATATATATGTATATATATATAGATATATTTTAAAATCATTCACTTTCCTATTTCCAGTACATATTTTACATATTCTTCGATGTTTGAAAATTGTTTTATAAGCATATAATTATATACATATATATCATCACTTAAGTGTGGTATACACCTGAATTACAACATACAGGATCTTTAAGCTAAAATGAATATGTACGCCCTTTTAAATTTAAAAAGTTTCATAATCTTTTCCATATTGTTTGAACATCATGACATTCCGAGAATATATGTTTCAGACTTTCAGGTTGCATGTTACAGAAATCACACAAGTTTGTACTCTATAATTTCATTCTGAATTGATATATATTTTTTTGAATTATTCGCATGAGATATGTATATTGATTGATTATTTTGGTATCAATTGTAGCTTTAAAAATTTGGCTAAATATACTAAGTTCCATCTTAAATTATTATTTTCCAAAACATTTTCCCATTTATTTTCAGATTGGTTTAACCCTCATTGCTTTGTATATAGTAATTTATTTGGTGTTTTACTTTCTTTGATCTCATTAACTAAGCTTTTTACTGGAGTATAAATGATATTTTCATCTTTTAGAATTTGTTTTATGTTGGAATTTATACTTGTGATGGTTTGGTATAATTTTAGGAAAGCATTTTTGTCTAAATTATGTAATATTTTAAAATACTTAAATGGGTAAAAGTCTTTCTTATGTAGTATAAATATGTTCTAAATATTTAATACCTTTGTCATACCATTAATTTTCATAAAAAGGAGTACTGCCATTCCTTATGTTAGAATTATTCCATAGTACTTGTTTCCCATTTGTTTCATTTATATTGTCATTTTTGATACTATGCCATGCAATAAGAATATATCTAAGAAAAGTACTGTGTTTTCAAATATTTTTAATACTAAAATGAAAAGATTAGGTAATACCGACGTCATCGTACTAGGCGTCTAAAGTGCAAGACTTTCTGTAAAATAGTTGTTGTGCTTCCCCATCCTCCATATTCACCTGGTGACTTCTTTTTGTTTCCAAAGCTAAAACATATCATTCAGGTCGAACATTTGTTTAACGCAAACACCTTAGTTCTGCAATATGCCACTGTCTATATAATATACTAGGTATACTATGAAAATGATCTTCAAAGATTAGATCCGGAGTCTTAAACTTTGTATATCTGTTAGAGGTGAATATTTTGAGGAAGCAAAATAAAAGAATTAGTGAAATCTATGAATTATCGAATTTTACGTGCTTAGATGCATTCATATTTGACCATTGCTCGTAAACCGATACGAAATGATATACTGTAAATGCTCAGATAAGATATTTGTTAGATAATATAAATCTTCAATAATAATTGAAAGGCCAAATATTACAATTTAGTTTTTCTTTGTCAATTCTTATTTACAAAAATGCACAAGTCCCATAATTGCGGGAAACATCAGCAGTATACATGCATAAACATTAACAAATACATAATGGAAAAAGGCTATATTACATTCTTAGGATGATAGTCATATATAGTTACAATTTGGTGAGAAAAAAAACATATATTAAGCAAACATATTAGTATGATTAATAGATAAGATAAAAAAATGTTTACACCTTTCATATACCTTTCAATAACCTGAACAAAGCGAAACGAAAGCATATAAAAAACACACAAAAAACAATAAAAAAAACAAACAAAAACGAAAGATATCCAGGTTATATACACGTTATAACAAATTAACTTTTATTTCAGTATCAATTGTTTATAATAAAACAAAAAGTTTCATATTATAATCTTAGATTTGTATGTATGAAAAATATATATAAAATGTACGTAACGTACTTATACATGTAGCATAAAGATCGTAATTTAATACTTATTGAAATAGTGTGAAATTATATATAAATACATAAAGCCGAGAAGACATATTATTTCAAATGTAAAAACAGAAGAGTTGTAAATATCTTAAGATATTTTACTTTTCATATTTCAATATATGTGATTACATGTTGCATAATTTCAACACTTTCATGAAAGAGAGAGGCTTATATTATGTACATATAACAAAGAAACATGTTTTCTTTTAAATAATTCAAATGCCAAAAAATAAGTATTGTAATTTGCTAATATGTAATGATTTGTTTATTTAACAATATAGTTAGAAAAGGAAAATAATGCAATATACTTGCAGCATAAAGAGCATGTTTGTCAGTTATGTCATTTTAGAAGAATAGTAAATATTCTAAAATTTCTAGACTAGACTTGAAGTATTTTAGGGCCATTTATTTCCTCGTTTATTGTAGCATCATAACCTGTATAATTTCCATTTCTATAATCATTATCGTCAGCAGTTGTATTTTCATTTAGACGTTTAAAATACTCAAGGAAGCAATACTTTCTTTCTTAACATTTGTTTTTTTAATAATCTTCCAATATTGCTTAGGGTAAGTATGTTTTACGTAGCTTATCGATTGTATTATTATTAAAATTATTCTTTGCCTTTCGTAAAGTATCTTAGTTTATACTGTTTACTTACAGATTTTAATAGTTTTTTGAAATATGGTGTTTTAAATTTGTTGTAAGCTCCCTGCTTTTGTGATAAGTATCTCTTATCATATTACATGACCTATCAAACCATGGAAATGTATTCTTTTCACTTGATTTGTCTGATTTGTGTGTACATAACCCAAAAGAAATTTCTGAACTTTCTTAAAACAAAGTTGAAATATTAGATATAATATCATCAAACAATATCAGTCTCGTTTAATTGGTCACGTTTCATTTCAAGTTCAGAAATTTTAAAAATATCAATATCTTCAGCAAGCAATTCAGCTTTTTTGCAAGCCCATAATATTCGTTTTGGTGTCAATCGTTTACGTAACACCGTTGTATTAACAATGTCACACGATTTAACTTTAATTACAACATTTTCAAAAACATAAGATGATCACAAAAAATAATCTACAGTACTTGTGTTCTGACATGCTAATTTAGCAACACAATAATCTTCTCCAATTTTTGCGTTCCAAAGGAACATATTATTATCTTTACACAGGTCAATCAATTGGTTACCGTAATTATTTACAACAGTATCCGAATTCTTTCTATTTACATTAATGTTATACAAGCTCATATTTTCATAACTTCACAATCTTCGTTTTGTATACTTTGTAAATCATACATATCTGATATTAATGGATCAATAGTCAATCAGGTTACCACAACGTGCATTACAATATCCAAATAACATATTTGAAAATATCTAAATATTTCACTTTGGATCTCAAAAAATGGGTCATTATGAGCAAATTTTGAACAAAGTGGGGGTACATAAATGACAACACATTTCAAATCATCGTCATATAAGCTATCATTTGATCCGTACCAGTCTTTTGATATAGTAAAAAATCAACAAGAATACTTTCAGTTTTTAGAGTCAATTTTTACATATGGAGCTATATTATCTTTGATCAGCAATGCAATGCCACCTGATCAATAATTTGCTAATTTCTTTCTATTATACATACAAAACAACACCTGGTATACAATTTTCATCTGTATCATCTGTTTTTGTCTCTTGTAACCTTACAATAATATAATTATTAATAAAAGAAACAAATTCGGGACATCTCAGCTTTGAAAATATTCCTCAAACATTCAACGATAAAATTTATAAATCACAGTCATTACTGTCCGCATCACAAAAGCCGTCTCCGAATAACCGTTAATCCTCTTCACGGTTGACCTGTTGATCGCTTCCCGACGCCCATTCGGAAAGCGAGAGTCCCGTTCATTTCTACAGTTGTCAACTTAATATACTGCAGGGGTGTAGGTATTGTAATGACTGAGAAAGGCTGAAGTTCTGCAGTTTGTACTATCCGTACTTATCCCGTTATATGACTGTGTCGTTATCACGTGACCGCTCGGATTACTATACATTGTACCCTGATTAAGCTGGCCGTTATACTGAATTGTGTTCAAATGCGATGAAAATGTTTATCCTTGTTCTTGACCTAGCCGCTTATATTTATGTTTTGAACTGCATGTTGAGCATCTCCCTGGCTCATTACACTCACAGTTGTACCATACAAAATGTCACGGGATTGTCCAAGCATATTATTTGTATAATGCCTGACTTATTGGCCTTGGAGAGTGTCCGCTTAATATGATCCTAAAGACATTTATCAAGTTTAAAATGAATTTTATTAGTAGTTTCAAATATTTATGTTGCATGTAAAACTTTAACCAGGAATGGAGTTAAAAAATCATAATTATATAATTATATAGTATTATCTGATATTAACCTCGTGCACTGCACGCGAATTAGTTATCTCGTTCGAACGACTTAGTAACTCGTGGCCACGATATAACATCTCATGCCCACGACTAAATTACCTCGTTTCCACGACATAGGAACTCGTGGCCACGGCATAGTTTCTCGTGCCTACGACTTAATTATCTCATTCCAACGACTAAGTAACTTGTGGCCATGACATATTAAGATACATGTAGATAAAAACACACACACACACATGTTACCTCTGTTCCACAGTATAAAATAGATAAGAGATTGTAACATAGATTATTTATGAAACATAGATATTATTTTTACAAGAACCTAATGATTTACTTGTACTGCTCTATTTTAGTATCTTTGGTAAAGGGCAGACTTTTTCTCTTTGCATCCAAACTTGTTTTCAACAACAATCAAAGAAATGGTAATTCCGAAAATTTATTTCACAACATGTAATCAGGATCGTTGTTTTAGATGAGAGAGGTAAAACACTTTTACTGTGAAATATTTGTTCTAGAGAAAACTTTAATCTCAGGGCAAAAATAAATAATGATATATTGCCTACATTATAGCTATTTACTGGTAAAGAAGATGCAAGAAACCAAGTTTACTGTAGTAATAAATATTAGTAGTTCGTTGGTCAAAAATATTGTTAAGAAATATAGGGAAATATAAAATGTAATGAAACTCATTATTAAAACTATTTATGCCGTACTTGTTTATGCGAAACACATAACTGTAGTCTGCGAACATTGCAAGTCTTTAAATACATGTGTGAGGAAAATTTAAAAAAAGTGAAAATTAAAATGCGAGTATGGATTACATTTTTCATGAGAGGCAATTTAAAGTGTAACACGTTCATGTCTCGAACAGAACATTACGGTAATCTAACATGAGATATATTTATGTCAAAGTGAATACAGGTCACGCCAATACAATTTTGTTCTCTTGAATGTTTTATATTTATTTAAATCAGATGAAACAACTATATAAACTGTTTTACAAGCTCTTTTTTGATAAAATTGAATTAAAACGAAATTTTAATGGCATAATGTTCGGAATGCTTGATACACCATATTGGATTCTACACTTTAAACTTTATGATGTACTACATTCATTTCTGCACGTTGTCACGCAGTTAAAATTACATTTAGTAAATCTCATAACATTAATAATGCACATTGTATTTATAATTCAAATTATATGAGTTTGTTTTACTTCGAGTTTTGATTACAAAACACATTACAATGCAATGCAAAACAATACAATACAATATAACATAATACCAAACAACACAATACAATCTCGTTTTATTTGCAATAAAAGGACACCGGTCCAAAATATAAACAATAAGAGATCAAACATTTGACAATGTAGTGCATGATTATAGTATTATACATGTATATATCATGATAAAACACTCATATATGACTAAGAACTTTGCAATGCGTCGTTTACTTTCTGAGATTTTGAAAAAAAAATTGTGCCAGATAGCCACAATAAGTATTATATAAAGTAAAGTGTAAAAAAGGTTTAAAAGGATTATATATACTTTAGAAGGAATTAATAATGTTTTGGTTATTATTCTATCAACATTATTATATAAGATATCATGTCTTGGTTAACCTCTTATATTTTTATATCAATTACAAAATCAAAGAAAGCTTGCCCCATAAGACATTAAATGAGAGATAATTCTTGCTAATTGCAATTCATGATTAAGCGTTGTTTAACCGTTTTTTTTCGGGAGTGACTTCACCCATAAATGACGGGTTCATACGTTCTACAATTATAAGTCAAGTTTTGAAAAGAAAGACATTGCCGCAGGAAGCAATAATGGTTGCTAGGCTTAAAAAAATATATTGCATATGCCATACTTTCCAACAGATATTTTCAACATCTTCCATGACGATAATAGTTGAAAAAAAGAACAACATTTTGGAAATATGAAAATTGCATTGAACAGAATGAATAGTTTTTATATGTTATAGTTAACATGTAATAAAACGATATAATTTGATCGTTACACGTGATAGTCAATTCTGAAAGTAATATAACTCTACAGTCAGCTGTCATAATAAAGTTATCGATATAATTGACCAAATGAGCAGAAAACGTTTTTTAATACAATTGTTTCTCTTTAGAATAATTTTGCGCACTGAATGATTGCAATAGATAACATTACGTTGGAAATTTTCTCAGAATAATATATTTTCTGGATAGAAAGCAAAATGCTTTAAAAAGTTGATACTCATTTTGAGTGATTAATTGGACACGATGTTGATGGAAATTGCCCGGCGAAGATAAATTATAGTTCAAGAGATATTGTGGAATTGAAAACAAGCTTTTACGAGTAACAACGAGGAGATTTGGCGCGATTATAAATAACCTCTGTTTGATTTTAAAGGAATATTTCTTGCAGTTTGTTTGTAATAGAAAAATCATGTGCAAACAAATGTAATCTTCTTCATGAAGTTTATTTATATCAGATAGGTTACTTGTCTGCAGTTCCGGCATTTCCAATTGTGTTCCTCGTGTATAAAAAAATAACAAAATCCACATTGAAACAGTTGCAATTCTTGAGCGCTTCTATAAAATCCAAAGTTGCTTAACAAGAGAATGTGTACAAAAGTTTCAAATCATAATACACTTTAATATCGGTTATAAGTGCTGACAAGTATTCTTATAAAACGAAAATATCATTTGATGGTTATAAAAACAGGTAAATGAAAGAAATATCTAGAAGTTTTTTTATAAAACATCATTGAAAGGATTATTACAGAATTATTTTACCACACATTTCAAAACACAACCTCGGGAATGATAAAGAATTTGGGAAAGTTTAACAATAATTGGAAATTTCAATGATTGATAATAATTCAAAAATAAATTATCAGTTTTACACAATCGCTATATTTTTTATTATTTTAAAACGTTTATTGATCAACTATTTGATTTTAATCTATCATAATATTCCATGAAAAACAATGTTAGCATTAAGGTCGAAACCCAGATATAAATAAATTGCAATTTTATTCGATTTTGTTTATGTTCTTTTAGTAGTACAATTATAGCAATAGGCCAAAGTCAAAAGAATGTTGTAATCGTCACATTTTGCACCGTTTTGTTAAGATGATACTGTGTTTAGTAAGACATAATGCAACAATCTAATTTCCATTTCATATTTAGTTAGAAAAAATATTTTGTACTTTAAGTCAGAAATGTTATTCATTATATCTACAAAACAGCGTTTGTTATGTTAGCGCCAAAGATGTCCAAATATATGTGCTATCTAGAAATATAATTATACAATGACAAAGACAATCTCGACAAGGTCACCAGGGCATTATTTTGAAAATAATGCTCGAAAGAGAAACATAATAAAACCTCTAACTTGACTTTTGATAATTACTCACAGAATATATTTGCGAATATTTCATATCTTGAATTTCTTCTCCAAATTTTAGATTCTTGTATCATTTTGTATTAAAAAGAGTTCATGTTGTTTCTCTGACAAACTAGAATATAACATAAACAGATTGCATTCAATTTATTGACAATTACTGTTATCTTGTTATTTAGTCCAATGGTTCTCCAAGCTTATTGCTTTGCATTCAAAGAAAATGCATTTTTCATTATGTGCAATAAGTTATAGCAACCCAGACAAATCAGCACATATAACATGCTTTAATATATATATTTGAATAAAACACTATTAGAGGGTGTGAACTTCGGCGGTAATATTGACATATTGTTAGCAAAAGAAAAGTCGTCTTTTAACTACAGGAAATGTAGAAAAAAGTTTCAGTAAATTCAATCTAAGACACCAATATTGCAAGCTACAAACCATTCTGAACAATTAACATTCTGCCAATATAAACAATAATAACATATTAACTACAACATTTATCGTTGTGAATATTGAACGCGTCACAAACGAATGCATTGTTTCAGTCTATGTATTTTAACGCTTTTCTAATTTTATTTTGATACTATTTTTCCATATTTATTGTACATAACAGGTAGAACTACTTATCTAGAAATGATGTCTGAAAAAGCCCACGAGAATCGTTCTTTCACATTAAAACTCATAAAGAAAGTGAAAACATAGATGAATTATTCCTTTTAAATGTAAAAGTCAGTCGTTGAAATAAATATTTTCAAAAAGTAGTGCTAAAAGGATTAACAATACAAAATAAATACTTATTGTCCCAATATTTTATGCGAAAATGGTTTTCTTATGTAAATATTTTAACCTAGACACTTAGTGTATAATAAAGAATGATGTTGCCATTTTTAGAGTATCTAGTAGTATTCGTTTTGTCTTTGAAATATATCCTTGTGTGTCTGTTTGTACTTTCATTAAACTGTCTATTCCACTGGTATTATCTTTGTATGATGAATGTAAATTGCCAAACAAAAATATGATCTTGCAAGCCATGAAATAAAAAAAATAGGATAAGGAATGAAATGTTCATTTTTTTCTGGTCAAATTAATTATAACTCTAAATTGGACATACATCGATCAAATTAATCGAAAAAGCACGGCTTTAGATGTTTGTTCCTCTATTGTTTATTGTAGAGAAATATGTACATATGTATGTATATCATAATCATATACAAACTATTCAAAGGAAGATCGTTTTAGTTTGTTGTTTGTTTTTCTGTTATCTAGTTTAAGGCAGTTACCAACAACAATTTGTTGTTCATAAAGTACTTTTAAGGAGTATTTTAGAACGATGGAAAGAAGACATGAACATTAAAAATAATAGTATAAAGGAAATCTAATTTTCTGACTATGACTAAATCACACTTCAAAAACTATTGCTGTTAACTGTTAAAACAATAATTTAGCGAGGATATCCATAATTTGTTTTTCAAATCCGAATATACATTATTTAAATCATAGATTTGGTGTACTTGTCCAAAAGAATTACAACGATGTACTTGTTGAAACCTCCAGTCTTCGCCTGGGAACATAAATCACATTATTCTGTCTAGTTCATCTATATTATCTTGTCAGATATGTATTTACTGCCGCAATAACGTATGTTATATCCGATGAGGATATATATTACTTATATTCCTGTCGGAATTCTAATATAAAACACTATTACTGAAAGTAACCGACTGTTAGCTTTAAAGCATTTATCTGCAAAAACGCATATTTTATACATTTCATTTTTGTAAATTGCAATTAGTCTTCAACTACTCTCATTATAAAAACTGCAAAAATTCCAAATCAAAGTCTACCAAAAAATATTTTAAAAATACAAAACAAAAAAAAATCGAATGTACAGCAGACAGATGCGCGAAGGATTGATCCAATTGCCCACAGGCGCGGATCTATATGTGTTGACTATTTTTATCAATTAATCCCTTCAATTTACAGCTTAAAATAAATTCGGAAGCAAGAATTCCTTCCGATTTCAATTATGAAAAGTCGTATATTGGTTACCCATTTGGTGATTCGCAGTATGTCATATTAATGTATGAGAACGGGAACAAATTTCATGTAAAAAGACAAAATAAAAAAAAAACTTTAAATTTGGTAATTTATTTCTTACATTTGTATCTTCAACAGGAAATTACTAATTATTTTGTAGTACATAGTGGGTTATGTAAGTATTTATTGCTGTACATGAAAGCTATAAATAGATATGGCCTTTACATTGTAAAAGTCCGAAAATCTATTTACAGTCATTTGTTAAGCGCTATGGTAATAAATAACGAGCTAGAGAGTTTTGCAGGAAATGAAATGCAAACATATTCAACCATAAATTGCACTATTCATAAATTTATCGAAAAAAAATTCAAGTAGGCAATTTCTATTGTTGTTATATCATAGCATTATCATTTTGAAATTGTCTTTTCCGTAGGTTTATTTTTTTCGGTAAATGAATAGCTCCTTTCTTTTTTTCGACCTTGATTGCACTTCTGACATTTTTTACCATCGACCCTGATTTCCCAAATTTTTGCTGTAAGAAGTTGATTCTGTTTTGTTTGAAGGCAATCGGTTTAATGTAGGTTTGAGTGGAATGTTAGTTTACCAAATACTGTGACATTTTAACAACAGAAACTTTTGTCTGCAGTTTTAACATGAGGTGTTAAAACTGAAAGAGGATTTTTAAGCAATTCAACAAAATAGTAGATTGATCTTCGGAAGATTCAAGTAAAAATCTGGATTACTTAAATATACAAATTAAATGCAAATTATTTGAGATGTTTTTTTATATACTTACATAAACTCCTTTCTGATAATAATAAACTCTTTTAAGACTATGGAAAGAATAATGTCTTACTGAAGGTGTAAGTGGGTACACTGTGATTATATTTTGAGGAAAGGACAATCGCAGTTATTAAAATTTTAATCCAAAGTATTGGAAAACTCAAGATACCTTCTAGACTAGTTAACACTATGGTTGGACTGTATGTAGTAAAATGTTGTAAAATGAGCGCCTTTAAAGCATAAGTATACTTCATCTTTGACAAATACTAAAATCTTTATTATCACAAATTCTAATATATGAAACATTAAAGCAGTAGAATCCCTAACAGCCAGTAAGAATGTTCAGTTTTAATAGTAATAAAATATAGGTCCATTTGCAGGCCACCAGAAAGCAATTATATCTTACATTCCCGACAAAGTGTTTTATGCTTAATCTGTCTGAGATAAAAGTGCATATAAATGATCTTATGAGACATTAAGTACTTTTGTTTCTACATATCAGTACAAAAGAAAAGAAAGAGAAAAATAGAAAAGAAAATGAAAATAATAAAAATATAATCTCTCCGAAATAACATTAACAAACAAGAACAAAACAATAAAAAACAAAAGTAACGATTACAAGAGTTTAAATTTGTTTAAATTAAAAAAAAAACAATACCTGCATTATAAAATTTATACAAACACATATTTTTGTTTTAGATATTTGAAATATTTATGCAAATTGATAGAAATAAAGGAAAAGTACATACAAGTGTGTTTTATAGAGGATATTGAATGAACTCGTTGAATAAAATTATATTTTGCTCGCCAGAGACTTGCATAACATAACTTTTTATTAAACTAGTTAAAATTCAGTAATGAACCTACACGAATATAATGTTCTATTTATCACATACCAAAAATAAGGAATGTTTAAAGTTTAAAAGATTCGTTATTTTTCTGACTCCCCTATAGTGTTACGCTTACATTTAGCGCGTCTTTACAATTATTTTTGTATAACGCAAATGTCGTGACAAAATGTTTGAAGGTGTTATGCAAATTTCTTACATTACACTTTTTAATTTCAAATATCTGGTGAAACACACTTTGTGTGTTTGACAGAGGAGTATTCGCAAGAGCAATTCGTGTATGAAACAGAAAAGAAATATTAAAGTAACAAACCTTGACAGAGTTAAGACTACTACCATTATAAGTCGATAAAAATCCGGCCTAAAACATGTTATAATTTCATGTATTGTTCTGAAGAGTTTGTACGTAAAATAACTCGAAATAGATATGAGCTAATAAATGTCGTCGTGAATTTTACGAATATGTTATGAATTTGCTCCAATTTGATTAATTACATAGATCAATTTTCCTTTTCATTTTTTTCATGCCTTTTGTATATTTTATTTTTGGCGGGAAATTGTAATGATATATTATTGCTCTTATTCATGTCTTTCATGCTTTTGTATATTTTACTTTTGACGGGACTTTGTGATATAAAAAAGGAAACATGTGGTATTTGGGCAGAATCAATATAGAACTAAACGTGGAAAGTAAAATGATTTAATGAAAGTGTTTGAATACAAAAGTATTGTGTGTACAAAATAAAAAAGGTGAAAAGCAAGGGAATTAATTTTGTTTTACAACATTAAAAAAATCCGATGTAAAATTCCCCACAAATGTTATTTGGAATATTTCTGGTTTGTTTGTATCATTCTAGTCTGATATATATATATATTCACTGTTACACTTGCGGATTTCATTTCCAGTAAGAAAAAATGTTTTCCCGCTAGAATTCTTATATCATTAACAATTTGTTAATGTTTGTATAGTTCTCTTAACATGCAAAATACAAACAGAATAATATGGCAATGTGTTGTTTATCCTGAAATACTTTTGGAGGCTGCTAACAAAATTAAGTATGTTTTTTAACCTTCATGCTTGCCTGAAGAAATGTATATTTAGTATGTATTACTTAAGAAATATATCTGTATGTTTACTATCAATTAATTTGAAAATCATATTATTTTGTACACATAGAAGTCTCTTATTATTTTTTTCAGAATAAAAGAATGCTTTAATTAAAAGTACTACAAAAGTCGTTGTCATTAATATGACAAATAGAAATAACAATACTAAAATAACAACGTTGTTTTATCCAGATTATTTATTGCAAACCACAATAATTTGCCAGTCATTGTTTGGAGTATTTATCGAGAAAGCAAAGATATCCGAGAGATTAGGTAATGATATATTGTATAAAGGACAAATTTGTAAACTTAAATTCAAATTTACCATCATTATGATCGATATAGCAATGTGGTAAATTGATTACACAACACGTAATCAGGATCGTTGCATTTAATATGACATGTTTTATTTGAGCTACTTGTTTCAAGAAGAAAAAATACCCATTAATTCTTGGGCAAAAACACATAATGATACATTTCCTCTATTATAGTTAATTTTAGGAAAAGAAATTATACTGACAAGATGATGCAGAAACACTAAATTAACCTTGGCAATAAATTATACGTTTTGTTCCTAGGTCAAACGATTGCTAAAGAATGGAGTAACTATAAAATATTTGGAAAATCATTGATTAAACTATTCATTGTCAAACAAATGATACTTGTCAAACAAATTACGCATAATTGTTGAAAATTGTAATATTTTAAATACATTTACGAGACGCATTTACAAGGGATTCGATAAAAAAACAATAAATGTAGCATTTATCATGCCCAGGCAGGGACCGAGCTAAACTTACTTAAAGCATTATTGAGTTGTTTGAGACCGTACTTCAATTTTCTTTATTTGTTGTTTTTATATGGGGTAAAAGCTTAAACAAATATTTACCAGGGGTTTTACATTTTGAAATCGTTGCTTTATGGAAAAAATAGAAAACTAAATATTTCACTATTATTGGTAACTGTTTTTTTTTAAATTACCTTGTTGGTCTTGTTTACTATATTTTGTGTTAAAATTACATTACACTTATTAATTTCATATTCAAATTTTTTGGGAAAGACCTCAGATAAAAAGCAATATCTTCAAATCCATTGAACATATAATGTAATATGTAATTTTAAAGAAATAAATTCGAGTGTCATATTTTCCTTGAGCATGTAGTTTTATATTTGAAGCATCAATATTTGTTGTTAACACTAATGTTGTAATAAGAAATAGCCCTTTTATGTAACTATGTCATCTAGTATGGCAAAGAAGACTATGTAGTAGAAAATACTTTCTATTCCAGTAGCTAATTGATGAATGGTGTGTCGTCGGTGATGAAGAAGAGCTATATTGCAATGTTTGCGTTTGTTTTGCCCTTGTAATAATAGATTGTCTCACGATCAGTCAAATATACTGTCTACTTTTCTTCATTAATTCAAAAAGTCGTCTACTTATTCTTGTTGTGTGTCAATAATTTTGTGATATATTTTCCGAGAACGTTTAAGTATATTAAGGTTATTCAAATATTAGCTCAAGCAGAAACTATCTACGTAAAGTCTTTGACTTTACTAAATGTATATAGTAAGATATTTCGTTTCTGTTTAATCATTTGACTAGAATAATGTAGAGTTGAGTTTGAAAGTGTAGCCGGAATGGCCATTAACTTAATGTCTCTTAAACACCTTTACTGTGTGCTAGGGTGTGAGGGATGTTGCATTTTTACATTATCCCTGATGTATGTCTAGACTCAATCAAACAGAGTTTACAATTTTCATGTTACTTGTTGTGATATTTGATTCTGAGGGATCACCTTTCATCCAGATGCTTTCTAAATGTACTGAAAATATATGAAAGTGAAATAAAAAGGTATGCAGAAGCACACCTACCATTATTATATTATAAATATATCTACTTTTGCCTTATCTTTATTCAGATTATGGTAGCTTGGTGATATTGTTATTTGATTCATTATGTCAGTTTGATTGACGAGTGTGATAGCATTGTCTGGACCTAGATTTACGGTAATCTCATTACATTTTCATTATCACAACTGTCATCACCATTTCTTTAATCTAAGGTTTACATTAATTACTGATGATGAATGCATTTTTGTTCATTTTCATTATTGTCTCTATACAAATTATACTGTCCAACTTTGTAGCACAGTATTCAGATCATTTTTGTCTCCAAAGGTTAAAGGTTTTGGGTGAAAGCCCCTTTAATGTCTTGGCTGCAAGTTATGGAACATGTTCCTCCTGGATATGAAACAGAAAATAACAACAACAACAACAATATTGAGGTATTGGCTAACTACCGTCAATATTACCTAGCACCGGCTTCAGCTGATTGCGTCATTAAAAGATGAAAATTCTGGAATTTTGAATTTAGAAACATCCGCAGATGTGTTCATATGACGTGTATTTCTAAATTGCTTCGTGATATTGAGGCTATAGCGTTTACTGTTACTATTTCTCAAAACAGGACATAGTAAAACGCTAGCTGAAGTGAATAATCAATATAGAGTTTAAAGGACTAACAACAGAATGAACCACTTTTGTAGTTTTGAATATAACGTAAATGATATTTTCCTAGTTTTTCTTTACCGATTTGTTTAACACGATGTTTATTTTTCGTTTAAGTAAAGTGTTCTTTTGAAGCGGAGCATGTGCATAACAATATTTGTAGACTGGTTCTAATGATTTGCTGTTTGTAATGCTTCCGAGGGATCACTATTCCCAGATATATGTTTTTAGGCTTTAAATGAGCTTCATTAACTTTAAATTTGATACGCAAAAATTGATGCCGCCAGCAATCATTCTAAACTCTGTGAAGAACTCTGATGCCTTTTCTAATAATATAACGGATGAAATGGCGATCTTCATATTTGATTATGTAAATATTTGTTCCAAAGGTATTGAACATTTCTTTATGATCATAACATGTCCCTGATATTATGAAAAATCCTGCTCAAAAGCAACACTCAAACAAAGGACAGTCATGCTGGCAACTCAAATATTTTTCAGACAGTATATAGAGGATACTCAAATTTTTTCTATAAAATTATGATTTATTTTCATCGAGTGGTATCAAAATAAATATTTCATAAGTTATTTTTTTTGACATTACAATTTGGAAGACGTTCTCTTAAATGTTGTGTACTGACAGAAATATATGAGCCGTGTCATGACAAAACCAACATAATGGGTTTGCGACCAGCATGGATCCAGACCAGCCTGCGCATACGCGCAGTCTGATCAGGATCCATGCTGTTCGCTATCGGTTTCTCTAATTGTTAGAGAGTTTGTAAGCGAACAGCATGGATCCTGATCAGACTGCGCGGATGCGCAGGCTGGTCTGGATCCATGCTGATCGCAAACGCTCATATGTAATTTTGGATTCCTTTTAAATATTTCGGAAAGAAAACCCACAAAGAAATGATGGTAATTAGGTCGATGTACATTTAAGTTACCACATTCATTAAAATCCGTTCATCGTGTTTACAACTCACTACACTTTGTCTACCCGTATATTATAATACAAAAATGGTTGTAGAAGATCAGAGTATGTCATTGAAATACGGTCTTACATTTAGAATCATTGTATCTTCGGCATAGGTTGTGTAAAGACTTTTTTGACGAAATCAACATAGATTGAGGATTGTAAAATAGATAAGAGATTATAACATAGATTATTGATGAATCATAGAGATGATTTACTTGTAATTCTCTATTTTGATATATTTGGTAAAGGGCAATCTCTTTTTGTTTTTGCAACCGAAATTATTTTAAGCAACAATCAAAGAAATGGCGATTCTGTAAATTGATTTCACAACATGTAATCAGGATCGTTGTTTTAGATGACAGAGTTAAAACAATTTTACTGTGAAATATTTGTTCTGGAGAAAACTTTCATTTCAGGGCAAAAATAAAAAAATGATATATCGCCTATATTATAGCTATTTTCTGGTAAAGGATATGCAAGAAACCAAGTTTACTGTAGCAATAGATAATATCTTTAGTTCGTTGGTCAAACAAATGGTAATAAATGGAGGGAAATATAAAATGTAAGGAAACGTCTTATTAAAACTATTTCTGTCGAACGTTTTTATGCCAAACACATTGCCTTAGCTCCTGAATATTGCAAGTCTTTAAATACATGGGTGAAAAAAGTGTAAAAAAAGCTATTACGGATTATATAGTTTAGAAGATATTAATATTTTTGGTCATTATTTGATCAACATCATAATGTATAGATATCATGTCTCGTTTTTTTTATTAATTACAAAAACATTAACACTATTGATTTGACTACATTCATCCATAAAACACAGAAAGTTTGCTCCTTATGTAAGACATTAAATGAAACATCGTTCTCGCTAATTGCAATTCACAAGTAATTGCTGTTTCACTGATTTTTTTCTAAGAGTGACTTCACACATAAATTACGGGTTCATACAAATTACAATTATTTGTCAAGTTTTGAAAAGAAAAATATCAAAATACCAGACACTGTCGCAGGAAGCAGGAAGCAATATTGAATTATTGGTTGGCTTAAAAAATTGTATTACATATGACATACTTTCCAACAAATAGTTTTCAATATCTTCCATGCCGATGGTTGTTATGGCTTTATTAAAAAACAAAAAATCATTTAGAAATATAAAAATTGCATTGCACAGATATGACTAGTTTTTGTATGTGATAGTTAACAATACAATTTGATTGTTAGATGTGATAGCCAAATGTAAAAGTAATATAACTCACCATGCATCTATCATAAAACTTTATCAAAATGAAAAGACCAAATGAACAGAATACGTTTTTTGATACAAAAAAACTACTCCACCATGAAACTGTTGCAATTGTTGAGCGCATCTATAAAATGCAAAGTAGCTTAACACGAGAATATGAACAACAGTTTATGATTACAATACACTTAAATATCGGTTATAAGTGCTGACGAAAATATCATTTATAGGTTATAAAACATAAAATAAATATCTGGATTCTCTATTATACACCAGCGAATGGATTATAACAGAACTATTTTACCACATATTTCCAAACACAACATCAGGAATAAAGAAGTATTTGGGAAACTTTAAAAATAATTTGAAATTTCAAGTTGTAATGATGATTTAAAATACATTATCAGCGTTACACAAACGATATATTTTTTTATTATTTTAAAACGTTTATTGATCAATTATTTGATTTTAATCGATCATGATACCCAAGGAAAACAATTTTTGTTTTTTTAAATAGAACAATTATTGTCCTTTGTTATTTTTATGCTTATCTTTTCCAGAAAAAAACTCGAACAGTGTTTGAATACTAGTAACAACTTCTTCCTTTATAGGTGGACAGATCTCACTGAGGAGGAGAGCAATGCACAAGTATGATAAAACTATAAAGATAATTCTTTTTAAGCTATTGTCCTTTGTTTCTTTTCTTGCATATGTTTGGCAAGACCAAAACTCATAACGCCTTTGAGATATTACATGTAATTAAATTAACCCACTTCATTGGAGGATACAACACAGTAAGAAAGAATGCAGATGCAAGAATTGCAAACCTCTACATCATAATTTTACAGTTACTGTCTTTTTAATGCTTAGTTTGCATTTTGTTTTCTGTTGTCCAGACTAACTCATAGAGATATCAAACTTGAAACTAATGGGTGAATAGCTCTCATATATTTACTTTTAATGTTTTGATTATTGCCAATTGATGTGTATATAAACATCAGGGCATTTCATCAGCCGAAATCTATTTGCAATATCAATGAATATTTTATTAATTCCTAGTGTAAGTAAGAAGTTTTAATATGTGATTCATAAAATAAACAGCAAACTCCTTGAAAATGACGAGTTAAACTACTCGAAACACTGATATTGATAAACTTGTTCCGCCGTAGAACGCAATAAATTTATGAACAGTTTGAATATTTGACCATGTCTGTACAATCTATGCAATCTGGCATTTGGATATTTAAAAGTACGAGATTTGATATAAAAAGTATCTTCAAAAATAATATATAAAACAGATTATAACATATAATAGATAATGACTAGGCTAACAATTCAATGTACCTAAAGGGGCACCCAAAACTGATGAGTACATTTATGCTAAATGGTACGTCGTTAACCTTTTGATGTCGTTAAACAGATTATAATGTAACAAGTTTTGCTGTATGATTAATGGACCTCATATCTGATATATCGTCTTTTGATTTGTCTTGTCTTGTCATTTAGCACATGGGATAACGTGTGCATTAACATTGTCTTTTTTATTTAAGCCAGTTGTCATACAGCCTGTTATTGTGCAATGAAAATGGTATTAAAACTAAACTTGGGATTATGTTCGTCGAATTACATAATCATTGTTGTGAATGGTGTAATCGTCATATTTTGCGCCTTAATGATACTGTGTTAAGTTTCAGACATAATGCACAGTCTGTAATAAAAATATTTTGTACTGAGTCAGAAATGTTATTCATTATATCTGCAAAACAACTTTTATAATGTAAGCACCAAAATGTTCAAATTTAATTGTAGCTAGACTATAATTATTACACAATGACAAAGACAAATTCGACAAGGTCACTAGGGTATTATTTTAGAAATTATGCTTGAAAGAGAAACATTCATTTAACATCTAACTTGACCTTTGATGATTACTCACAGAATATATTTGCAAAAAATTCATATCTTGAATTTCTTCTCCAAATTTTAGATTCTTGTATCAATTTGTAATAAAAAAAGTTCATGTTGTTTCTCCAACATTAGGAATTATCAGATTAGTTAAGTCCTTGTTCCTGTGTTTGTAAAAAATATGAAAGCTATAACAGTTATGACAATTTATGTATAGTTGAATTGTATGCATGAAAGAAGAACAGACTTTTTGTATGTCTAATATCCGAACCACAATCTTCATAGATCTATCATAGAATATTGCACTCTGCCGATGCTGGGTAAGGTGCATGGAGAGTAGCTTTCACACGCTTTTGTCATTCATGAATTTCATAAACAGACTCGACCGATCCTACAACATGCTAATTTAGCTGTGCTGGCGCTGAACTCAAGCAAAGATACATCAAATAAAGAAAATCTAGTCTCAGAGCAATTTATCCTCAATCGATATTGTATAAAATAAAATAAAACAAATTATTTCTTAGATGTCACTAGCTGTAATAAATCTTCAATGATAATGGAAGAAAATGACACATTTTGATTTCAAAAGGGCAAACTAATTTTTGAAAACATCAACGAAATCGTCAAAATATACCTAAAGGAACTCCACTATTGTTTCAAAGCCGAAAACATAAAATTTAAATTTTCTTACAGAGGTCAGTTGGAGCCCTTAAAACAGAATGATATGCAAAAGATGTAAAACATAATAAAAAATATATTGAAAATTGTATTTTTTGTGCTATTTTAGCCCGATTTCAGTGAAAAGCGTTGCAGCGCTTTTTAATTATGCGTCATTTTTCACACTTACAATGATTACTCCGGAAAAATTGAGTGAGCGTATGATTTTGAATTTTGCACAGAAGTTATTGGTCTAGACCTACAACAAATGGAACCTTAATCTTGAAAAACTATTTTCAGCCTAGTCATGTTAAAAACGTCAGTGGAGTCCATATACCATAGCAACAAATCGTATAATATAAATTAAATTATTAACGCAAAGTCGTTTTCTGTGTTTATAGAAAAAAGTCAATACTTCTGCTATACAAACAAACCATTTATAGTTTCTAGTGATGAGTCATCATTATTACATTTGACTTGACAACTTGGATTTAGTTAGGTGCCTTAACTACTTTTGTCCTAGTCAAATTGCTTACCCCAACCAAGCAACGATATCCCCATTGCATTATCCATTGTGTATTTGTCTTAGAATGTTTGTGTGTCTTCCTTCGTCTTTTTGTGCGGTTTAAAATATGTTATAAAGAAATTATAAGTTATTCAAATAAAATTGATTTAAAAGCTTTTTACTTATTACATTAAAGATGCATGCACAAAGACAATTTAATAGCACTTATTTCTACCATAAACTTTTATGTTATGCTATGTTTTTTGCCAGAACAAAATTGTATTGCCTAAATTATGTCTTCATTTGCTCATTAAAAGATACAAACAATTGTCGCAATCATGCTAAAATTGAAAACTCATTGGAGTACGTATATTATTTTTTAATATATCAAACGTTGCAACATGTAAAATGTTATCAATGGATGAAAGGCCCGGAAAGTAGTGCCTAATTTTATACACTTTGTACTGTTTGCATGTTATTAGTCTGTATTATATGACAAAGTTTTGTAAATATGAAAATACAATTTTACTTTCGCATATTATACCATATAGCATATTCACAGCACGCCCAAATATACTGAAGCTGGATACGAATAAAGAGTCGGTGTAACGCTGTTGTTACATACTTTTGGTCTTCCCCAATCATATTTAAAGTGACATTATGCCCATACAAGGGTATATAGTGAGTAAACCGGTAAAAGTCGGAACAAGTTTACATTTTGTCAGAATTCCTTTCAATTTTATGATTTACTTCGCATGAACGATAAATTACACATATGGTCCTCCAAAAATATCTTAATATCTTATCAGAATTTACCAGAAACGGTCAATTTATTAAAAGAGTGGGGCAGTCTTTTTATATTTAAGGCAGGATATATATTCTATACAAAACGTTTTCCATTATCGACTGTTTGTCAATCACCATTATAACAGTCAATCTTTCGAAATATGTTGTCAATTTAGTTCAACTTGACAATGAAAATTTGAGCATTATGTCACTTTAAAGCAATATTTCAATGTATAAGATTGCATACGACGTAAATTATTGACATTGTGTATGTAAGCGCACAATATTTGGATTTAGAACTGGCAAAGAAATAAAATGTATAACAACTAAACGTCTATTTCTGCAAATGTAATGAGAAGTTTGATTTCACTAAAAAATAAAGTAAAATGTATGACTTCATACTGGACGATAATTCTATATGTCTGATTTTATCTAAATATTTCAGACATTTTTATTTTTTGTAACAAATTAATTAGCTATTCTATGGATATTGAAGAAATAAATGATTAAGGACAATGATCTTTCATATTTGGCATCATCATGTATGATTACAAAATATTTTTGACTCAATAATTATTCATAACGTTACGTGTGTTGACTGCCAATCCTGTGCTTTCTTAATGAATAGTGACCTCCATCATGCTTTAATATATAACGTTACAAAAGGTTGCTATTTGTTCATATATATTGCAAATAGCGACTTTGTTGTATTTTGTCAGAGATGTTATAGTTTTGATCATTGAATATCGTTGAGCAAAACAGAAGTGTTTCTAATGATATTTGACCTTTTTCCTATTTTTTTTAAATCGAGCCTGCAACAATTTTAAGTTTTCCGTCTTGGGCGTTCTTTGAGGATTCTGTGTCACTCTATTTAATCTATCCCATTCATAGTAATTTAAGTTGCTCATACATAACCGCGGTGTTTTTTTGTCGCCAGCTGACATCTTCAAATAGTAGAAGATGCCTTTACAGAGGAAAATACTTACATTATTATCAAATGAACATATGAATGACAAGAATTAGTGTCAGTTTGGATTGTTAAATGTATATAGTAAAATATTTTTTCATAATATTTTTTTTTACTTTATCATGCTGTCTTATTAAAACTAGTACTAGACACAAAATAGAAACTTAGAGCGTCTCTTATTGAGACAAGCTCCAATTCGGTTGTACAGTATTGAGAATTATGAATATCAAGTCACTTCCATCACAATATTGGCGAGGACAACAAAGAGGAATTCTGTCCAGCTAGGTCGTAGACAACTAAGACCATTTTTAGCCTTCATACAAATACTTGCACAACATTGTATAATTTCATGGAAATAAAAAGACGCCAGACAAAACTAGAATATAAAATAAACAGATTGCATTCAATTTATTGACAATTACTTTTGTCTCGTTATTTAGTCCAATGATTATCCCAAGCTTATTGCTTCACATTCAAAGAAAATGCATTTTTCATTATCTGCAATCAGTTACAGCAACACAGACAAATCAACACATATAAAATGCTTTAATATTAATTTCAGTAAAGCACTATTAGAGGGTGTGAAATTCGGTAATATTAGCAAAAGAATTGTCTTCTTTTTAGTAAATTCAATCTAAGGCACCAATATTGCAAGCTACAAACAATCGTGGACAATTAACATTCCGCTAATATAAACAATAGTAACATATTTACTGCAACATTTATCCTTGTGAATATTGAACGCGTCAAAAAACGAATTAAATCTTTCAATTTATGGATTTTAACGCATTTCTAATTTTATTTTGATACTATTTTTCCATGTTTATGGTACGTATGAAAACAATAACAGGTAGTACTACTTATCTCATGTAGTTAAGTTAGAAATGAGGTCTGAAAAAGCCCACGAGAATCGTTCTTTCACATTAACACTCTTAAAGAAAGTGAAAGATAGATAAATTATTCCTTTTAAATGTAAAAGTCTGTCGTTGAATTAAATATTTTCACAAAGTAGTGCTAAAAGGATTAACAATACAAAATAAATACTTATTGTCCCAATATTTTATGCGAAAATGGTTTTTTTATGTAAATATTTTAACCTAGACACTTGTTGTGTAATAAAGAATGATGTTGCCATTTTTAGAGTATCTAGTCGTGTTCGATTTGTCTTGGAAATATATCCTCATGTGTCTGTTCATACTTTCATTAAACTGTCTATTTCACTGGTATTATCTTTGTATGATGAATGTAAATTGCCAAACAAAAAATATGGTCTTGCAAACCATGAAATAAAAATAAAATCGGATAAGGAATATAATGTTCATCTTTTTCTGGTCAAATTAATTTAAACTCAAAATTGGACATACACCGATCAAATAAATTGAAAATGAACGTCTGTAGATGTTCGCCCCTCTTTTGTTTATTGTAGAGAAAATATGTACATATATATGTATATCATCATCATATACAGAATATTCAAAGGAAGATCGTTTTAGTGTGTTGTTTGCTTTTCTGTTATCTAGTTTAAGGCAGTTATCGACACATTCTTGTACTAACAGTACTTTAAAGGAATATTTAAGAACAATGGAAAGTAGACATGAAGGAAATCTAATATTCTGACAATGACTAAATCATCCCCCAATTTGCTTTTCAAATCCGAATATACAATATTCAAATCATAGATTTGGCAACTTGTCCAAAAGAATTACAACGATGTACTTGTTGAAACCTCCAGTCTTCGCCTGGGAACATAAATCACATTATCCTGTCTAGTTCATCTATATTATCTTGTGAAATATGTATTTACTGCCGCAATAACGTATGTTATATCCGATGAGGATATATATTATTTATATTCCTGTCGGAATTCTAATATAAAACACTATTACTGAAAGTAACCGAATGTTAGCTGTAAAGCATTTATCTGTAAAAACGCATATTTTATACATTTAATTTTTGTAAATTACAATTAGTCTTCAACTATTCTCATTATAAAAACTGCAAAAATTGCAAAATCAAAGTCTACCAAAAATATTTTAGAAAACAAATCAGCTAATGGGTATTATTTTGCTTAAAAATACAAAACAAAAAAATCGAATGTACAGCAGACAGATGCGCGAAGGATTGATCCAATTGCCCACAGGCGCGGAGCTATTTGTGTTGACTATTTTTATCAATTAATCCCTTCGATGTACAGCTTAAAATAAATTCGAAAGCAAGAATTCCTTCCGAATTCAATTATGAAAAGTCATATATTGGTTACCCATTTGGTGATTCGCAATATGTCATATTAATGTATGAGAACGGGAACAAAGTTCATGTAAAAAACAAAATGGAAAAAACACTTAATTTTGGTAATTTATTTCTTACATTTGTATCTTCAACAGGAAATTACTAATTATTTTGTAGTACATTGTGGGTTATGTATGTTCTTATTGCTGTACATGAAAGCTATAAATAGATATGACCTTTACATTGTATTTGTTAAGCGCTATGGTAATAAATAACGAACTAGAGAGTTTTGCAGGAAATGAAATGCAAACATATTCAATCATATATTGCACTCTTCATAAATTTATCGAAAAAATTCAAGTAGGCAATTTTTATTGTTGTTATATCATAGCATTATCATTTTGAAATTGTCTTTTCCGTAGGTTTATTTTTTTCGGTAAATGAATAGCTCCTTTCTTTTTTTCGACCTTGATTGCACTTCTGACATTTTTTACCATCGACCCTGATTTCCCAAATTTTTGCTGTAAGAAGTTGATTCTGTTTTGTTTGAAGGCAATCGGTTTAATGTAGGTTTGAGTGGAATGTTAGTTTACCAAATACTGTGACATTTTAACAACAGAAACTTTCGTCTGCAGTTTTAACATGAGGTGAGGATTTTGAAGCAATTCAACAAAATAGTAGAGTGATCTTCGGAAGATTTAAGTAAAAATCTGGATTACTTAAATATACAAATTAAATGCAAATTATTTGAGATGGTTTTTTTAATATATATTTACATAAACTCCTTTCTGATAATAATAAACTCTTTTAAGACTATGGAAAGAATAATGTCTTACTGAAGGTGTGATTATATTTTGAGGAAAGGACAATCGCAGTTATTAAAATTTTAATCCATAGTATTTGAAAACTCAAGATACCTTCTAGACTAGTTAACACGATGGTTGGGATGTATGTAGTAATTTTTTTTAAATGAACGCCATCAAAGCATGGGCTGTGTAAAGTATGGAGTACAGACACATCTTATACTTCATCGATCAAAATTAGATTTGACAAATACTAAAATCTTTATTATCACAAATTCTAATATATGAAACATTAAAGCAGTAGAATCCCTAACAGCCAGTAAGAACCTTCAGTTTTAATAGTAAGAAAATATAGGTCCATTTGCAGGCCATCAGAAAGTAATTACATCTTACATTCCCGACACAGTGTTTTATGCTTAATCTGTCTGAGATAGAAGTGCATATAAATGATCTTATGTGACATTAAGTACTTTTGTTTCTACATTTCAGTACAAAAGAAAAGAAAGAGAAAAAAAGAAAGAAAAATGAAAATACATGTAATAATCAAAAAATAATCTCTCCGAAATAAAATCAACAAACAAGAACAACACAATGAAAAACAAAAGTAACGATCACAAGAGACGGTTTGTTTAAATTTGAAAAACAATACCTGCATTATAAAATTCATACAAACACATATTTTTGTTTTAAATATTTGAAAATTTTATGCAAATTGATAGATATAAAGGAAATGTACCGACTAGTGTGTTATATAAAGGCTATTGAATGAACACATCATGCATAATTATAATCCAAGATAGATAAATTACAAACATAACTTTAGCCAATTTTATCCACCCATTCTTCAGTAACAGGGACATGTTCTCTCATCCTTGCATTTTTCCTTCCTCTTATTTCCTTCTATACTTTCCTTTTAATTTTCTTATCTCAATAAATGTTTCACTTTTTGTCAAAGAATTCGGTATCGCTTCTAAAAACGGCATCTATGTAAACATTACTATGTTCATGATGGTTATATTTCTCTTTCTGTCATTTATTTCATCAATAACATAAATATGATAAACTAAACACAATCACCATCTTGGGTTCGTACAAATATTTCGTTTTTTTCCCCACTTTTCACACATATTATCTTTCTGTTGGGCGTAAATACTCTGTCACACTCGAACATTTGCTCTTTATACATTGAGATCATGAGATCCTCAAATATTAAGGTCAAAATACACCTACCTCTAAAGAAATTTACTTTCAACCACTCACGCGTATATGATAATAAATGCTTTACATACAATGCATTGATATTTATTTCTCTTATGACTCTTTGTACATGGCTCGCCATTCTTTTGTTACAATCTGGAGATATCCATGAAAACTCTGGCCCTGTTTCCACAAGTTCTACTGAATCAGACGTTCTTTCGAGTTTCAGATATCATCTTTCCTTAGTCCATTTAAATGTTCAAAGTGTACGAAAATAATCTTGACCTGCTCTTTACTGAACTCAATGAGTTTGACATACTCGCTTTCTCGGAAACAATGGCTAACGACTCGGTATCGTCTGAGGACTTCTTGCTTTTGTCATTTCATAAACCCGAAAGGAAAGATCGTACATTTGATTCTCATGGTGGAGTTATGTTATATGTTAAAAGCAACTTGAATTATAAAAGGAGATATGATTTAGAACTTAACCGTGTAGAAAATATTTGGATAGAACTCAGACTCGAAAATAACAAACGTGTCCTGATCGGTCTTTTCTATCGCGCTCCTAACTCCAACACACTTTACAATAATGATATTGAAGACACTATCTCATTAGCTGTTGACACGGGATATTAATGATATCATGGTTACAGGCTATTTTAAACTATGACGCATTGAATACTTACACAAATAGAAAAATTCTTTCAATTTGTCAACAATTCAATATGGAACAAATAATTGAAGAATCAACTCACTTCACAGAATCGAGTCAGTCATTGATCGATCTCATTTTTGTTTCAAATAAAAATACTATTATCAAATTTGAAGTAGGCGAACACATCCTTGACCAAGAACAGCGTTACCATGTTCCAGTTTTTTTGTCTTTTTAAATTCCGCAAACCAAAACAACAATGCTTTTCACGCACTATATGGGAATACAATCGTGGTGATTACGTCAAGCTTCGAAATGATTTTAACAGTTTCCAATGGGAAGAATGTTTCGATTTCAATATCAGTAAATACGCAGACAACGTTTCAAATCAAATTTTAATAATCTCTAGATATAATATACGAAATAAGGATATATATGTAAGACCTCTAGAAGCCCCATGGATAACAAATACTATCAGGTCAAATATTCGTAGACGTAAACGATTGTACAGAAAAGCTAAATTAACTCAGTCCAATATGCACTGGGTGAAATTTAAACAATTAAGAAATCAAATAGTATCTCAGATTAAAGAGGCGAAAGCTATTTATTTCTCTAAATTATCGGACAAACTAAAACAGGAATCGTTATCTTCAAAAGACTGGTGGAAAATATTAAAATCTTTTATCTCACCTACACAGACAACGTCAATTGCCCCATTACAAAATCAAAACACCCAGGAAATTGTATTCTCTGAAGACCAAAAGGCAAACCTATTGAACGAGTATTTCTTACATCAAACCTATATTGATAATTCTGATTCAAATGTTCCTGACCTAGATCCACAAACAACGTCCTCTGTTATTAACGATCTTTTACTAACTGCATCTGAAACTGAAGATATTCTTAAATCTCTTAAAGTCGACAAAGCATCTGGACCAGATGGTATTAGTAATAAAATTTTGCGTGAAGCTGCAAAAGAACGCTCTATTCCTTTAACTAATCTGTTTAATCAGTCTCTATCTTGCTGCAAAGTACCAGCCTCTTGGAAGGAATCCCATGCTATCTTTAAAAAAGATGATGCATCTCTCCCTTCTAATTATAGACCAATTTCACTGCTCAACACTATGGAAAAAAGCTTTTGAACGACTGATCTTTAAGCATTTATTTAATCATTTGAACGCGAATAGAATTCTTACGCCTGTGCAATCTGGATTTATACCCGGGGATTCAACTGTAAATCAACTTGTTTATATTTATAACATACTTTGCAAAGCACTTGATGACGGTCTCGAAGCTCGAGTTATATTCTTCGACATAAGCAAGGCATTCGATAAAGTCTGGCACAAAGGCATTCTCTGTAAATTAAAATATCATGGTGTATCTGGAATGTACATCTTTGAATGGTTTCAGGATTATTTAAGCTGCAGACGCCAGTGTGTTGTTCTAAGAAATGCCAAATCTTCTTGGGGTGTTCTCTCAGCTGGTGTTCCACAAGGTTCGATCCTATTGGGAATTATTGGGAAATCTAAATAATTTCGATATTACCCTCAACACCCTACCTTTTGGCAACCCGGACATCTCAGATACAGATAATGCCAATATCTTAAAACATGTTCATACTTTTATCTCAGAATCAAAGCGATTTCTGGCGGCGTTCATTGAACGCCGCCTTTCCTTGTTGATCTTGCTTATCATATTTTAAAGTGAAACAGTGAAGTAATCTTTCTTTCTTTTTTCTTCCTATTGTATTATTTGTTTTCCTTTCTTCTTTTTTCGTTATTATAATTTCTAATTCTTATCCCGATGATTACTTATAAATATAACGTTTACTTCGTCACAAATATTTACATTCCACTTTTTTGATGATTGTACAAAATATTATAAAATCGACTCATTATAAAGTTACACTAAAAGGAGAAGAATTTTATAAGACTTAGTCTTTCGTTCTCATCCTTTTCTTTGAATATATTATATCTTTGTATTATGTATATCCTGAAATATTCGGGAAATAAATATGTTTAAACTAATGAACTCGTTGAATAAAATGATATTTTGCTCGCCAGAGGCTAGCATAATATAACTTTATCAAACTAGTTAAAATTCAGTAATGAACCTACACGAATATAATGTTCTATTTATCACATACCAAAAATAAGGAATGTTTAAAGTAGAAAAGATTCTTCTGATTCCCTTATAGTGTTACACTAACATTTAGCGCGTCTTTACAATTATGTTTGTATAACGCAAATGTCGTGACAAAAGTTTTGAAGGTGTTATGCAAATTTCTTACATTACACGTTTTTTATAACAAATATCTGCTGAAACACACTTTGTGTGTTTGACAGAGGAGTATTCGCATGAGGAACTCGTGTATGAAACAGAAAAGAAATATTAAAGTAACAAACCTTGACAGAGTTAAGACTACTACCATTATAAGTCGATAAAAATCCGGCCTAAAACATGTTATAATTTCATGTATTGTTCTGAAGAGTTTGTACGTAAAATAACTCGAAATAGATGTGAGCTAATAAATGTTATCGTGAATTTCAAGAATATTAAGAATTTGCTCTAATTTGCTCCAATTTGATTAATTACAAAGACCATTGCTCCTTTTCATATTTTTCATGCCTTTTGTATATTTTACATTTGGCGGGAAATTGTAATGATATATTATTGTTCCTATTCATGTATTTCATGCTTTTGTTTATTATACTTTTGGCGGAAATTTGTGATATAAAAAGGGAAACATGTGGTTTTTGGGCAGAAACAATATAGAACTAAACGTGGAAAGTGAAAGGATTTAATGAAAGTGTTTAAATACAAAAGTATTTTGTGTACAAAATAAAAAAGGTGAAAAGCAAAGAAATTAATTTTGTTTTACAACATAAAAAATCCGGTGTGGTAAAATTCCCCACAAATGTTATTTGGACTATTTCTGGTTTGTTTGTATCATTTAAGTCTGATATATATTTACTGTCACACTAACGGATTTCATTTCCGATAAGAAAATATGTTTTCTTGCTGGAATTCTTATATCATTAATAATTTGTTAATGTCTGTTTTGTCCTCTTAACATATAATATACAAACAGAATAATATGGCAATGTGTTGTTTATCCTGAAATACTTTTGGAGGTTGCTAACCAAATTTAGTATGTTTTTATAACCTTCATGCTTGCCTGAAGTAATGTATATTTAGTTGCTATGTTTTGTATGTATTATTTAAGAAATAAAACTGTATGTTTACTATCAATTAATTTGAAAATCATATTATTTTGTACACATACAAGTCTCTTATTATTTTTTCAGAAAACAGACTTTAATTAAAAGTAATACAAAGCTTGTTGTCATTAATATGACAAATGGAAATAACAATACAAAATTTACAACGTTGTTTTATCCAGATAATTTGTTGCAAACCACAATAATTTGACAGTCGTTGTTTGAAAACTTTGTCGAGAAAGCAAAGATATCAGAAAGATAAGGTAGTGGTATATTGTATAAAGGACAAGTTTGTAAACTTAAATTCAAATTTACCATCATTATGATTGATATAGCAATTTGGTAAATTGATTTCACAACAAGTAATCAGGATCGTTGCATTTAATATGACATGTTTTATTTGAACTACTTGTTTCAAGAACAAACATTAATTCTTGGGTAAAAACTAATAATGATACATTTCCTCTATTATAGCTAATTTTAGGAAAAGAAATTATACTGACAAGATGATGCACAAAAACTAAATCAAGCTTGACAATAAAGTATACGTTTTTTCCTAGGTCAAACGATTGCTAAGGAATGGAGTAGCTATAAAATGTTTGGAAAATCATTGATTAAACTATTTATTGTCAAACAAATGATACTTGTCAAACAAATTACGCATAATTGTTGAAAATTGTAATATCTTAAATACATTTGCGAGACGCATTTAAAAGGGATTCGATAAAAAAAAATAAATGTAGCATTTCTCATGTCAAGGCAGGGACCGAGCTAAACTTACTTAAAGCAGTATTGAGATAGTACTTCAATTTTATTTAATTGTTGTGATATGGGGTAAAAGCTTAAACAAATATTTACCAGGGTTTTTACATTTTGAAATCGTTGCTTTATGGAAAAAAATAGAAAACTTAATCTTTCCTATTATTGGTAATTGTTTTTTTTAAATAACCTTGTTGGTCTGGTTTACTATATTTTGTGTTAAAATGACATTACACTTATTAATTTCAGATTCAATTTTTTTTGAAAGACCTCAGATAAAAAGCAATATCTTCATATCCATTGAACATATAATGTAATATGTAATTTTAAAGAAATAAATTCGAGTGTCATATTTTCCCTGAGCATGTAGTTTTATATTTGAAGCATCCTTTTATGTAACAATGTCATCTAGTATGACAAAGAAGATTATGTAGTAGAAAATACTTTCTTTTCCAGTAGCTAATTGATGAATGGTGTGTCGCCGATGATGAAGAAGAGCTATATTGCAATGTTTGCTTTTGTTTTGCCCTTGTTATAATAGATTGTCTCACGATCAGTCAAATATACTGTCTACTTTTCTTCATTAATTCAAAAAGTCGTCTATTTATTCTTGTTGTGTGTCAATAATTTTGTGATATATTTTCCGAGAACGTGTAAGTATATTAAGGTTATTCAAATATTAGCTCAAGCAGAAACTATCTACGTAAAGTCTTTGACTTTACTAAATGTATATAGTAAGATATTTCGTTTTTGTTTTATCATTTGACTAGAATAATGTAGAGTTGAGTTTTTTGAAAGTGTAGCCGGAATGGCCATTAACTTAACCTTGACTGGGTGATAGGGGGCGTAAGGAATGTTGCACCTTTTCATTATACCTCATGTACAAACTCAACCAAACAGAGTCTACAATTTTCATGTAATCTTGTTGTGATAAATGCTTCTGAGGGAACACCAGTCATCCTGATTTTTTTTCAATTGTACTGAAAATATATGAAAGTGAAATAAAATAGGTATGCAGAAGCACAACACTTACAATTATATCATAAATATATCTACGTTTGCCTTATCTTTTTTTCAGATAACGATAGCTTGGTTGTATTGTCATTTTGAATCATTATGTCAGTTTGATTGACGAGTGGGATATCCTTGTCTGGACCTGGTCTTACGTTAATCAAATTACATTTTCATTATCACAACTGTCATCACCATTACTTTAATCTAAGGTTTACATTTATTGCTGATGAAGATTGCGTTTTCGTTCATTCTCATTATTATCTCTATACAAACTATACTGTCAATACTTTGTAACACAGTATTTAGACAAAGGGTAAAGGTTTTGGGTAAAAGCCCTTTAAATATATTGGCTGCAAGTTGTGGAACATGTTTCCTCTCGAGATGAAACATAAAACAACAACAACAACAACAACAAACAAACAAACAAACAAAAACAACTGCAACAACAGAAATAATAAAGAAGTCCCAAAACGAAAAAATTACAACACTGCAATACTTAGTGATAAATGATTTTGTAGCTATTGTGTTTACTGTTACTCTTTTTATGAAACATGACATAGTAAAACGCTATTCAGAAAACAATAATCAATTTATACAGTTTAAAGGATTAAAAATGAACCACCTTTTGTTGTATTAAATATAACGTAAATTTTCTTTTTACCGATTTGCTCAACACGATGTTTAGTTTTCGTTTAAGTAAAGTAGTATTTTGAAGCGGTGCATGCACATAACATTTTTTGTAGACTGGTTCTAATGATTTGCCGTTTTTAATGCTTCCGAAGGATCACTTTTTCCAGATATTTAGGCTTTAAATTAGATTCATTAACTTCAAATTTGATACGGAAAAATGGATGCCGCCAACAATCATTCTCAACACTTTGAAGAGTTCTGATGCCTTCTCTAATAACATAACGGATAATATTGCGATCGTCATATTTATTTATGTAAATATTTGTTCCAAAGGTATTGAATAATGCCTGAAAACGGATGCAACTTTGGTCTTTCTTATCATATCTATTATATATTGAAGCATCTACACATCAATTGTGTGTTTATGTTAAATAACACAAACGATTGACATAAACAACATTTTCTATCTCAAGATTAGCTCAGCCGCTAACCCACTCGAAAATATAGACTCTACAAAGACACTAATTTTTAAAGCTATATTAGAAGCGTGACTAGATGAAAATATCAACAGAACTACGTTTCTTTAAAAACATAACATGTCTGTGATATTCTGAAAATTCCTGCTCAAATGCAACGTTTCACGCAATGGACAGTCATTCTGACAACTCAAATAATTTTTATACAGTACCGGTATATAGAGGATATTCAAGTTTTCTTTAAATAAATACATGATTTATTTTCATCTAGTGGTAGGAAATAAATATTTCATGAGTGGCGGTAGCCACGAGTGACAGTTTTCATGCCCCAAGATGAAAATAAATCATGTTTTTGAAGAAAACAATTGAATTTTCTGTTTATTACATACATTTTTCTCCTTTTTGACATTACAATGTGTTCCCTTAAATTTTGTGTACTGGCAGATTTTAAAAGAAAGTAGTCCGGCAAGACACCAGTGAAAATACGGAAAATATGTTTCACTGCAGTAAAAAATAAAGTTGTACAGTGAAAATAGAAAAGGAAAATAAGCATTTTATTTCATAAATATTTCTCAATATTTCATTTATATAGAGGATATTTGTTTAGTTCAGTGTAAGATCGGAATATATTTCACCGAGTGAGCACCAAAAGGTATATTTCACGAGTGGCGCAGCCACGAGTGAAATATGAACTTTTGGTGTTCACGAGGTAAAATATATTTCGATCTTACATTAAACTAAACAAATTTTCTTTTTATTATATGCAAAGAAACGTTTAAAAAGACATTTTAACTTAGTACTAAATGAAAAGGGCGCCAAACAATAATATATATAACGTGACGTCATTTACGACGTCATGTCATTAAGTTGGTTTTCAGTACTGTGAACGCTTGTATTTCACTGAAACAACGTACTGGGCTCAAATATTCAAAACAGTGAAATTATCAAATCGATAATTTCACTGTTTCAAACAGTGAAATTACCAGTTTTTAACAAACTGATATTTTTCTATAAACCACCAAAAAGCATGTAATAAAAGCATATAATAAATATTTTTATGTTAACACAGGTAAGGAACAAAGGCTGATAATACAACAATAAAATGTATCATTTGGATATTTTTATAAACAACTACCTGAGAAAAAAATGTTAAAATCCGTTCAACGTGTTAGCTCGCTATACATTGTCTACTCGTAAATTGAAATATAAAAGATCAGAGTATGTCATTGAAAAACGGTCTTACATTTAGAATCGTTGTCTATTCGGCATAGGTTGTAAAGACAATTTTGATGAAATCAACATAGACTACGGATTGTAAAATAGATTAGAGTTTGTTACATAGATTATTGATGAAACATACAGATTTTTCTCTTTACAACAACGTATTGATTTACTTGTAATTCTCTATTTTGATATATTTGGTAAAGGGCAAACTCTTTTTTTCTTTGCAACTGAAATTCTTTTCAACAACAATCAAAGAAATGGCGATTCTTTAAATTGATTTCACGACATGTAATCAGGTTTGTTATTAGATAACAAAAATAATACACTTTACCTGTCAAGAGAAAACTTTAATCTCAGGGCATAAAATAATAAGAGGATATTTTTCGTTTGAGTGAAATATGAAATATATTTTCACGAAACATGATAAAATGTCACATATTTTCACGAGCCGGGACGGCGAGTGAAAATATGTGGCATTTTATCATGTTGAGTGAAAATATATACCATATTTCACGAAAAACGAAAAAATAACCTGTTTATTTAATTTCATTATCAGAGAAAAATGATGACAGACTCAACTGCATGCTATGCAACTGCAATTGTACAGCGCGCAGTAATATATTATTGCGTCTTGTTTTGCACGCGATATTTGACGCTACATTGTGACGTCACGTAAACAACTCTTTAAACGTCTGTACAGCGTTAATAACTGAATTAAAGATATTGGTGTTCGGATATATTTTCTTAGTTAGACCATTTCCTATCATTCTAGATATTTTGTTTTATTCAACAAAAAGTTGTTTTGTATTTATCAGATTTTTCAAATAAAATGGCGAAAGAAGTCCTTTAAAATAAATATGAGTTTTGACTCCGCCCACTTTCATATTTATATTTCATATTTATTTTTAAAAAAATATGAAATATATTTGACTGATATAGCACCATATTTCATGGGTAAAATTAAATAAATGATTATATATTGCCTACATTATAGCTATTTGCTGGTAAAGAAGATGCCAGAACCCAAGTTTACTGTAGCAATTTATAATATAATTAGTTCGTTGGTCAAAGAAATTGTTAAATATGGAGGGAAATATAAAATGTAAGGAAACTCCTTATTTTAAATTTAAAACTATTTCTGTCGAACGCTTTAATGCCAAACACATTGCCTTAGTTGGTGAATATTGCAAGTCTTTAAATATATGGGTGAAAAAGTGTAAAAAGCTATTACGGATTATATATTTTAGAAGATATTAATATTTTTGGTTATAAATTGATCAAAATCATTATGTATAGATGTCACAATAGGGATTACGATGGGATACCAGGCCGACCACAATTGCTATCTAAAACAACCAACAACTCAGAACAGAACATATCTACAAATTTATTTACAAGAAACGAATATTTATAGATGAAAAATGATTATATATGAAAAATCACTGCGCAAACAAACACTATCAACGTATCTCAGTCTATTTTCCCCGTAAAGTTTCTGTCATGATGTTTCAATAAAGTGGTGGCGTTGTTGAACAAAATTCGTCACAATGGCGGGCGTCTTGTATAAAATCTTATCAAGCGTAACTGTACTTCCTACAGTGTTGGCACAGTTGATAGGATCCTGAACAAGGGCATGCGTCACCCTTTAGCCATGGACATACGTGTGGAGGGCCCGTGTCTTCTTCGGGTGTGTCCTCAAATAAGAAGCTACAAAGTATAAAACATGGTAAGTTCCATGATAATCAAACATAAGGGTATAACAAAGTCCCTTGGAAAAGACCTTTGTCGGTTTCCAATAAAATAACGTGCTTCTTTGAATAAACAAAATGTCCACTATAGTACACCATACATTCCGTGGAACAAAAATTCAATTACATCCGCATAATACTGCGTTGCAAATATATTCAAATATACGCCACATAATAACCACCAATAAATAAACGTCTTCCAAAATCATGCCACTGAAGATCCTCCTCTAGAGATACGTTAGTTTTGATACGTTGTATTTACTTATAACAAAAACTGATGATAAATGAAATGAAGTAAGATGATAACGTAAATTAAATTGATTGAAACAAATCATTACGATACTGCAGCATTTTACATAAAGTTACACAAATACGGTAGAACCATAATAAATTATTTATGAATAGATATATATATATATCTATAAAATATTCATGGCTCCTTTACAATTACAATATAATTAAAACTTCAATTAACATACATCAATTAACATGTCTCGGTATAAATTTGCAATAGCGAAACACTAGAATAAAAAGAGCTTTTAAAATTTAATCTGCAAAAATTTAGAAAACAATAAATTACTGCCAAATAACTAAACCTGAATCAAATAAACTATAATTCTAATAGAAAATAGTATTTTACGAAATAGCAAAAATTTATGAAACAAAATCACTAGAAAATTAAATTTACCTTGTACAAGCTGTCATTTTATGACAAATATAATTTGTCTGTCACCGTCATAGTGACCTGTATAACGTCCAGTGCATTGCAATATATCACTTAAAATTTAGTCATTATATAGCAAACTACTGAGTACTGAGCGGGAAAACGGATCGTGCAAAACATGAAAAATCGATTTGCCCGAAATAAAGCTGGGACGGCGGGAAAAATAGTTATGTAAAATAAAGGCCCGTCCTTCAAATACAGACATAATACATATATCTGGTTCATAAAACAAAAATGTAACTTTCTTATTACTGAAAGGATTTTTGTGAAATAAACGGCAAGATGTTTAAATTGAGACATGGAAATTTATGCAAACCATAAAAATACTCTAAATAATAATTTCACCCGAAAACTCTAAATTGAACAAAAGATGATGCAATCTCACATCAATGAATATAGAGTAAAAATGAGGTTCGGCGTGAAAATATAATGCAAGATTTTACAAACGTACTTTCACTTTGTGACAATAGATATCATGTCCCGGTATTTTGATTAATTACAAGAACATTAACACTGTTGATTTGACTACATTTATCCATGAAGCAAAGAAAGTTTGCTCCTTATATAAGACATTAAATGAAACATCGTTCTCGCTAGTAATCGCTGTTTCACTGATTTTTTTCTAGTAGTGACTTCACACATAAATGACGGGTTCATACAATCTACAATTATTTGTCAAGTTTTGAAAAGAAAATCAAAATGCCAGACACTGTCACAGGAAGCAATATTGAATGATTGGTAGACTTAAAAATTGTATTGCATATGACATACTTTCCAACAAATATTTTTGAAATATCTTCCATGACGATGGTTGTCATGGCTTTATTCAAAAACAAAAAATCATATAGAAATATAAAAATTGCATTGCACAGATATGACTAGGTTAAGTATGTGATAGTTAACAATACTATTTGATTGTTAGATGTGATAGCCAAATGTAAAAGTAATATTACTCACCATGCATCTATCATAAAACTTAATCAAAATGAAAAGACCACATGAACAAAAAACGTTTTTTTACACAATTGTTTCTCTTTAGAATAATTTTGCGCACTGAATGATTGCAATAGATAAAATAGCGTTGCATATTTTCTCAGAATAATTTATTTTCTGGAAAGAAAGCAAAATGTTCTAAAAAGTACACTTATTTTGAGTGATTACTTTGATACGTCGTTGATGGAAATTGCACGGCAAAGATAAATTATAGCTGAAGAGATATTGTGGAATTGTAAAAGACTTTTACGAGTAACAACGAGGAGATTTGGCGCGATTATAAATAACCTCTGTTTGATTTTAAAGGAATATTTCTTGAGGTTTGTTTGTAATAGAAAAAGCCTGTGCAAACAAATATAATCTTCTTAGAAAACTTTATTTATATCAGCTAAGTTACTTGTCTGTAGTTTCGACTTTTCCAATTGTGTTCCTCGTGTATGAAAAAATAAACTCCACCGAGTAACAGCTGCAATTGTTGAGCGCATCTATAAAAGTAGCTTAACAAGAGAATATGTACAACAGTTTATAATTACAATATACTTAAAATGTCGGTTATAAGTGCTGACAGAACTATCATTTACAGGTTAAAACATAAAATATACATGTATATATATAGAAAATCTTTATTATACACCAGCGAATGGATTATAACAGAACTATTGTACTAAATATTTCCAAACACAACATCTGGAATAAAGAAGTATTTGAGAAATTAAAAAAATTATTGGAAATTTCAGGTAGTGATGTTGATTTAAAATAAATTATCAGCGTTACACAAACGCTAACTTTTTTATTTTAAAACGTTTATTGATCATCTATTTAATTTTAAATCGATCATAATATCCCAAGAAAAACAATAAATCAATGCATTTTTATTAGATTTTGTTTTTGTTCTGTTAATAGTACAATTATTGTCCTTTGTTATTTTTATGCTTATCTTTTCTAGAACAAAAATCGAACAGTGTTTGAAATAACAACTTCTTTATAGGTGAACAGATCTCACTGAGGAGGAGAGCAATGCACAAGTAAAATGAAACCCTTAACTCCATTCTTTTTGTGCTATTGCCCTTTGTTTCTTTTCTTGTAAGTTCTTTTTTTGCCAGATTAAAGCTCATAAAGCCTTACAGATATTACATGTTATTAAAAAAAACTTCATTGGAGGACATATCAGAGTAAGAAAGAATGCAGATGCAAGAATGACAGATTCGCACATCATAATTTTAAAGTTACTGTCATTTGTTAATTTAATGCTTAGTTTACTTTTGTATTTCTATTGTCCAGACTATAACTCAAATATACAAACATTTTATGTTTTTGTTATTGCCCTTTGACGTGTTTATAAACGTCAAGGTGTGCAATAGACTATCGTCTTTTTATAACTTTTCTCCTGTTCGTCGGGGGAATTTGGCAGTCTGTGAATGATTCTTGTTTTAGAATAGCAACAAATTCTGTTTAAATGATTTTATTGCTTTATTTGCATTTCATAAGCCGAAATCTATCTGCAATTTATAAATAAATATTTTATAAATTCTTCGTGTAAGTAAAATGATCTAATATGTGGTTCATAAAATAAATAGCAAACCGCTTGAAACGCCAAATATTGATAAACCTTTTCCGCGGTTGAACGCGATAACTTATTGTTTGGACATTTGACCATGTCTGGCGATCTGATATTTAAAAGTAAGAATTTATGTCTTAAATATCTTAAGTATCTTCAAATATAATATTATACGTGAAGCGCCGCAATGCGACGAAACCAGGTTTGCAACAACTTAGCAACAGTGACCTACAACATTGATCAAAGACATCTGGGCAGCAATCCCAAGCTGCCTCTTGTTATAAGGTACCGATGCACGAAGTTTAACAAAAGCAAACCAAAGTTATTCATCGGAAACTGATTTTCTACTTTTATCAATAGTGACTTTGATCACAAACACCTGGGTAGCAATCCAAGCTGCCTCTTGATATAGGCTACCCGAACACCAAGGTTGTCGTCAACAGGCCAAAGCAAACTGATGTAATTGATTAACGAATAAGATAGAAGAAGACTAGCCTAATAATTCAAGGTACATAAAAAGAACACCCACAACCGATGTGTACATTTCTGCTAAATGGTACGTTGTTTATCTTTTGATATCGTTAAACAGATTATAATGCCGCCAGATTTGCTGTATCCGATTAATTAGTTTCAGACATAATACAAGCAGTCTATTTTCCATTTCTATTTAGAAAAATGTTTTGTACTAAAAGTCAGAAATGTTTGTAATGTTAGTGCCATAAATGTCCAAATATAATTGTTATCCAGAATATAATTATACAATGACAAAGACAAACTCGACAAGGTCACCAGAGCATTATTTTGAAAATTATGCTTGAAAGATAAACATACATAAAACCTTTAACTTGACCTTTGATAATTACTCACAGAGTATATATGTAAAAATTTCATTTCTTGAGAATTTCTTCTCCAAATTTCCTTTTGTAACTTAAAAGTTCATGTTGTTTCCCCGAGTTGAATTTTCAAAAAGTTTGGTTATTGTTCCTGCGTGGTTAATAAAAAGCAAAGCTAATTTATGTATAGTTGAATTATATGCATAAAAGAAGAAGAGATGCATTTGGCATGTTAAACATCGATTCACTCTCCTCATAAATATATCATAGAACATTGAATTCTGTCGAAGCCGGGTAAGGTCCATAGAGAGCAGCTTGCATATGTTTTTGCTATTCATGAATTCATTAACATACTCGATCGATCCTACAACATGTTCATTTAGGTCTTTTGGGGCTGAACTCGTCATCCCGCGTGTGAAGTTCAAAACCTTAAATCATAAAATATGAAGTTATTACTAATATCAACTGGAGCACGTAAAACGGAAAGATATTGAATTGAATATCGTAGTTTCTTGCTGTTCTTATGCATGATTTAGTTGAAAGCATTTAAACGATTTTCATTATTTTTTACATTTTAAATGTTAATTATAATGAAAATATGGAATGAGCGGATTATTTTAAACTTGCACACTAATCATTTGTCAAGATATACATTACTCTCAAAAACATATTTTCTGTCCCGTCAATTAAAAGAAATTAAACTTCTCAAAATGGTACTCCATTACACAATCACACAATATAACAAACAATGCATTTCTTCTTGAATTTCCTTGCAATTATAATTATATAATGTTTGTTATAGCACACCACTCATTTGTACCATTGGCTCAGTTAAATGGCCTATAACAATTTTAAAATCTATGTTTTCAATGCTTTAAACATAGCCATTTAATTTGAACATAAGAATGTTGAATACAATTATGATGCCTGATATACAATACAATACAAATACAAAATTTAATTCAGCATAAAACATAAACATATGTTTAGAGCTAATACAAATAAAAATGTTCAGCGACAGACATGACAAAAGAAATGAAATTTTATCCGAAGAGAGTAGTTCAAATTACATAAACAATTCTCACAAACGGTCTAGATATACAAAAAAATACTAAATATATTGTTACATATATATATTTAAAAAAAAGTTCTAGTTATTAAGGAAAAAAATAGAGTTAGTAGTAAAGATATTTAAATTTAGAGAGTGTATTATGAAATGCGGTTTTTCATTGCAAAATAGATATATTTTGCTAAGTTCAGTAGAACAGATTTAGATTTTGATGACATTCATTTTTCGAATTTAGTGATATTTGGCCAACGACAATAATATTGTTTAAAAAATTTACTTCTTAAGTCACGGTGAAATGGACATACTAGCAAAAAATGGTACTCATTTTCAATGGTTTTCATATTGCACGATTTGCAGAGTCTCTGTTCTCGTGGAGTATCATTATATCTTCCAGATTCTATAAAAAGATTATGTGATGAAGTTCTAAATCTTGACATAGCAATTCTATATTTCTTATCAGTAATCACTTTCAGATATTCTTCTAATTCGAATTAATACTTAAAGACACAATATGACTGTAAACGATTGGAGTTATTGATATCAGAGTACCATTTTTGTAAAAAGTTATCAATAATTCTCTGTTTAATCAATGAAAAAGGAATATCGATTTCAAATTGATCATTCCATACATACAATAAACCATGTTCTTGTAAAATATTTTTTTATCTGAAAAGCCCAATTTTTCCCATTATATTTTAAATTACGATCTGCATCTACTTTTAAAATTAAATAGCTTCTTCTAACCAGAGCAGTATCATTCTGTTTTAAAATTTTTATCCAGTACTTAATCATATTTATTTTTCGAATGAATAACAAAGGAATTCTTCCTAATTCTCCATAAAGTGTAGATAAATTTGTTGACTTTTTGACACCCAAAATGCGTCTTAAAAACTTAGTGTGAATAGACTCAATATCCTTTGCTTCATGTATACCCCATATTTCGGATCCAAAATTTAGAATTGAAGATACTAGTGTATCGAATAACTTACACTTCTGATCCATTGGTAGTTCTACATCGTTAAATATACGAAATAGATTATTCATAGCAAATGATGCATGCTGGGCGATGCATTTTTGCGTACGGTACCAATTACCATTTTTGAATAATGTAATACCTAGGTATTTAAAACAGGTTACCGTTTCTATAATATTATTATAAATTTTGAAGTTATACATGGTATGCCTCCCATTTTCAAAGATCATCGCTTTTGTTTTTGAAATGTTAATTTTTAAACCCCATAAATTACAATAATTTTCCACATCAGTTAACATAGACTGTAAAGTTTCAGGCGTTTTAGCAAAAATTGCCTGATCATCTGCATACATAAGAATGAACAGTTTTAATTCATTTATAGTAAAAATGCCATCAAGATCAGTATTTATATTATCTAAAATGTCGTTCACAAAGAGCATGAAGAGCAGAGGTGAGCTGGGGTCACCTTGCTTCAAGCCCACGTCTGAGTTGAAGAATGCAGATGTATCTGACTTATACCTTACACAAGACTTTACTGTTTTATACATTGATTTTATGGCCATAACAAATTTACAACTGACATTATCTGACAAAAGTTTTTGCCACAAAAAGTTTCTTTCAATTTTGTCAAAACACTGTTGATAATCAATGAACACACACTATAGTTTTTCACCAGAATTTAAAACTTTAGCTATAATAGAATTTAGGATAAATATGCAATCAATTATCGATTTTCCTTTTTGAAATCCGAATTGGCTTTGTGTAATCTTTTCGTGTTTTTCAGTCCATTTCGTTAAACGGTTAAGTAATAATTGTGAGTAAATTTTTGCTATAACATTAATTAAAGTAATTCCACGATAGCTCTTTGCATCATTTATATTGCCTTTTTTGAAAATTGGAGTAATAATCCCTTCCCCCACGAGCGCGGGTATTCTCCTGTATTAAAAATTCTGTTATATAAATTAAGTAATACTGGCGAGATAATGTCATATGTCGATTTAAAGACTTCGCTAGTTAAATTATCGATACCTGGCATTTTATTATCATTCTGAGAAAAAGTTGCTGCGCGGAGTTCTGCTTCTGTGAAATTCATATCTAAGTCTTCATTTATTATATTTTGGGAAAAGTCCGGGTCCGGTTGATTATTCAATAATGACTCCCCAAACAGACTTTTAAAATGGTCATGTAATTCATTAACTGTTAACGTTTCAGCCTTTGTATGTGTTCTATTTAAAGATTTTTTGATATTTTTCCAAAATTTACGTGGTTCTTTTTTTGCTAAATTATTAATACGATGCCCTTCTTTTATTTTAAAATCTCGTTTTGCCTTTCGCTTTATCCTATTGTACTTAGTTCGGGAGTATATAAAATTATGTCGCATTTCGTCATTTTTTGTTCTATTAAAATTATTTCGAGCTGCTTTAAATTCTCGTTTGGCGTTGTAACAATTAACATCAAACCATTTACTGCTCGCTTTTTTATTCGATTCATATCTATTTGTTTTACAAGTTTTCCCAAATATGATTAATGCGTTGTCATATAAAAATTGAGTAAAGTTGTTTACCGTCTGGTCAATCGGGCCGCTTAATGCATCATTGGTTAACCTTTCAATGTATTCATGATTATTAATAATGTGTGTGCGGAACATTTCGGATTTTTCGCTATCCTATATAATTTTAGTCGATTTATTTTCGTATTCCTGCGCGTCGTTGTTCTGCGACTGAGTTTGTTTTGTCATTATGCTAAATGTTAACGGAGCGTGATCCGAATGTTCATTAAATTCCAGTACAGAGAAATGTGTAACAGTTTCGAAGTCGCATTGATTTAGTAACAAATAGTCCACCGTGCTTTGTCCTCTACACGAGCAATATGTAAAACAACCTTCGTCACGGTCATTTAACAAGCGGCCATTGGCTATTAAAAGCCCGGTAGCGATACAGGTATCTATTAAGCGACGCCCACTGTTATCGACCACGTGGTCTTTATTTACACGTCTCATAATGTCAACAATATCACTTGACGGAAAATCTTGACGGATATACTTATTGTCTTTTATCTGACAGAATTCCTTATCAATATCCTGAACTTGACTAAAAATATATTTTCAAGAACGTATCTAAGCTGAAGCATCATACATATTCAAATAAAATGAACAAGCTATTTATAACAGCAAAATTAAAGTAAATTTTATGAACGAAGTTACATCATATAAAGGGAATGGAGTCTCAAAACAATTTATCTTCCAGCGATATTATATAGAATAAAACAAATTATTTCTTAGATGTCAGTAGATGTAATAAATCTTCAATGATAATGGGAGAAAATGACACATTTTATTTCAAAAGGACAAACTAATTTCTGAAAACATCAACGAAATCGTAAAAATATACTTAAAGGCTCTCCACTGAGGTTCAAAAGCCGAAAACATAAAATTTAAATTTCGTACAGAAATCAATAGAAGCCCTTAAAACAGCATGATATGCAAAAGACAATGAAATATACCAAGAAATATATTGAAAACTGTATTTTGTGCTATTTAAAACCCAATATGAGTGAAAAAAAGTTGCAGTGCTATTATATTATGCGTCATTGTTAACATTAATTACTCCGATAAAATTGAGTGAGCGGATGATCTGGAATTTTGCACACAAGTTATTGGCCTAGACCTACATCAAATGGAATAATAATCTTGAAAACCATTTTCAGGCCCGTCATGTTAAAAAAACCTAAATGGAGTCCCCTTAACGTCGCTACAAAGGGAAGGAGTTCATAAAATACATTTGTTTTATAAATTAAAGTATTAACGCAAAGTCGTTTTCTGTGTTTATAGAAAAAGTTACATCTTCTGCTATACAAACAAACCATTTCTAATGTTGAGTCACCATTATTACATCTTTTTCACAATTAAGGTTTGTTTGCAAACCACCAAGCAATTAGCTTTACAACTTGGAATTAATTACGTGCCTTGACTACTTTTGTCGTCGTTGTCAAATTGATAACTCTAACCAATCAACGATATCTGTATTTTATATTTGTCTTTGAATGTAAAGACATTTTAAATTGTTGTTTATTTCCACCGATTCTCCATAACACATAAACAAACAACTATGGAGTTAAAACAGTCAAATCAATAACATGGGTATTTGTGTGTCTTCTTTCGTCTTTTTGTGCAGTTTTATATATGTTATAAAAAATAAGTTATTCAAATAAAAATTGATTTAAAAGCTTTCAAATATAATGTTACGTGTATTGAATGTCAATCCTTATGTGCATTCTTAATGAATAGTGACTCTATCATGCTTTAATATATAACGTTAAAAAAGGATGCTATTTGTTCAAAAGTGTATCATAAAATAGCGAGTTTGATCTAACAAGAGATGAGACATTTTCGATCCTTAAATGTCGTTAAACACGACATTGTTGTTATGACCTCCAAGAGAGCAAATAATAAGCTTGAATTATATATTTGAATACAAAACAAAAATAAGAATTCTTATTTGAATAATGATTTTTTACTATATAGGTAAAGATTGCATTCAAAATAACTCCAAGATTATGCAAACAAGAATATTGATTTCAAGAAAAATTAAAAGAGAACTATTACAAAGGGCAATTACACAACAAGTATGCAAAATAAGGTAATGGCTCTTAGACACTTAATCTATATAAAACGACTGCATTGAAAACCTAAACATATTTTAAAATCACATTCCAGTATATCAATCTAACCGGGAAAGGGACTGATCCGTTCGAATAAGTCAGTGTCTATCTATGAACTGAGAATCTGGTTTATACGTATAATGAATACCAGAACAATATTGGGGAGGAAAAAGAATAAAATTCTGTCCGTCTAGGTCGTAGACAACTCGCTTACATACAAATACTTGCACAACATTGTATAATTACACGGAAAATAAAACGACGCCAGACAAAACTGGAATATAAAATAAACAGATTGCATTCAATTTATTGACAATTACCTTTGTCTCGTTACTAAGTCGAATGATTCTCCTAGCTTATTGCTTCACATTAAAAGAAAATGCATTTTTCATTAAGTGCAATAAGATATAACAAGCCAGACAAATCAGCACATATAAAATGCTTTAATATATATTTCAGTAAAACATTATTAGAGAGTATGAAATTCGGTAATATTGACATATTGTTAGCAAAGGATAGTCGTCTGTTTACTAGAAGAAATGTAGAAAAATATAAAGTAAATTAAATCTTAGGCACCGATATTGCAAGCTACAAACAATTATGGACAATAAACATTCCTCTAATATAAACAGGAATAACATATTTACAGCAACATTTATTGTTGTGAATATTAAACGCGTCAAAAACGAATGTATTGTTTCGATCTATTTATATCAACGCATTTCTGACTCTATTTTGATAATATTTTTTCCATATTTATGGTACATATGAACAAGGTAGTACTCCTAACGTAATATAGTTTAGAAAGAATTGATGTCTGAAAAAGCCAACGATAATCTTTCTTTCAAATAAAGCTCTTATAGAATGTGAAAGATAGATAAATTATTCCTTTAAAATGTAAAAGCCAGTCGTTGAATAAAATACTTTCACAAAGTAGTGCTAAACTGATTAACAATACAAAATAAATACTTATTGTCCCAATATTTTATCAGAAAATGGTTTTCTTATGTAAAATATTTTAACCTAGACACCTGTTGTATAATGAAGAATGATGTTGCCATTTTTAGAGTATCTAGTCGTGTTCGTTTTGTCTTTGAAATATATCAGTGTGTCTGTTCATACTTTCATTAAACTGTCTATGCCACTGGTATTATCTTTGTATGATGAATGTAAACTGCCAAACAAAAATATGGTCTTGCATTAGTTAAAATCGGGTAAGGAAAGAATGTGTAAATTTTTGTACGAACTTCTCAAGCTCGATAGTTTATACGATTTATTTATACAATTTATGTTGTGTGTGCATCAACATCATATGATTAAAAATGTTCTTTTTCTGATTAATTTAATAACAAATCTAAATTGTATGTAAATCGATCAAATTAATTGAAAAAGAACGACTGTAGATTATAGTCCCTCTAAAATTTATTGTAGACGAAATATGTACATATATATGTATATCATATCATGATCATTTACAAACTAATTAAAAGGAAGATCAGTTTAGTTTGTTTTTCTGATTTTTCTAATTTGTAGGCCGTTATGAACACAATCCTGTATTCTTAAAGTACATTTAAAGAATATCGTAGAACGATGTAAATTAGACACGAACATGGAAGAAAAGAAAGAAAGAAACTGTGTAACCATATATAAAATCCTGACTAAATCATACTTTAAAAAGTCTTGCTGTTAACTGTTAAAAACAAGGATATCCCAAATTTGTTTTTCATACCCGAATATACATTATTCAAATCATAGATTTGATATGCTTATCCAAAAGAATTACAAGGATGTACTGGATGAAACTGTTGAAACCTCTTCTCCTGGGAACATTAATCACATTATTCTGTCTAGTTCATTTATATTATCTAGTCAGATATGTATTTACTGCCGCAATAACGTATGTTATATCCAATGAGGATATATATTATTTATATTCCTGTCGGAATTTTAATATTAAACACCATTACTGAAAAGTAACTGACTGTATAGCATTTACATTATTCAATCGGCTGACTCTTTGATAATCCGATTAATATAAAAAGGTCTACAATAGCAGTTAAACTTTCATTTATAAGCGACGCTATATGTATAGTTTTGCAACCATATGCTAAATAAGTGACTGATTAATAAACATTGTTATTTGCAAAAAATGCATTTTTACTTCATCTTTTTTTTGAAGTGCAATTATGCCATCCCCACCCGACCCTCTAGTCCCCTTCCCCTACAATTTACGTGTGTTGGTATATTAATTAATTAATCAATCAATCGTCTCTTTAATTTCCTTGTCAGTTTCCATTGTTTCCTATGTGTTATCAAAGTAATCACCCCGTTGTCTTGTACCCTGTCCTGCATTTATTTTGGGATCCTCTTGGGCTCCTTGCCGATGGTCCCGTGTTACTGGGTCGTTTGAGGGTTGCGTTCATTGAACGCCACTTTGCTGATTTTCTTTTTCATATTTACAACTATTCTCAATTTGCAAAACTTTCAAAATTAAAGTGTACAGACAAGATATTTTAAAAAAACAAATCAGTTAATGGGCACGTTGGTTGCTTATGATGCACACATGTTTCTTATAATAAAACTTGTTCCGAAAAAAGGAAAATTGATTGACAATCATTTTGTAATTATCTTCGAATGTGCAGATGCGAAGGATTGCCACAAATAGTTAAGGATTAATATGCGTTATTCAACCATCGCTTCGGTATTGCTTATAATTCGGTTAATAAGGAAATGTAAATATAAAGATTTACAGGCAAATACTGACTTTATATTTTTTCACTCTCTCAGTTTAGATTTATTTATTATTTTATCTATTTTTATAGTGTAGTAAATTAAATGAGCCGCGTCACGACAAAACCAACATAATGGGTTTGCGACCAGCATGGATCCAGACCAGCCTGCGCATCCACGCAGTCTGATCAGGATCCATGCTGTTCGCTTACCAACTCTATTACAAGTGGAGAAACTGATAGCGAACAGCATGGATCCTGATCAGACCGCGCGGATGCGCAGGCTGGTCTGGATCCATGCTGGTCGCAAACGCACTATGTTGGTTTTGTCGTGACGCGGTTCAAATAAGAATTAAGGGTATTTAAAAAAAACTTTTGCAGGCTATCAGAAATCAATTACTTTTTGCATTACTGACAAAGTGTTCTATGCCTAATCTGTCTGAGATGAAAAGTGCATATAAATGATTTTATGTGAAGTACTTTTGTTTCTACCTATCAGTAAAAATAAACCAACAAAAATCATCAAAAACATCAACAAACAACAACAAAACAAAAGAAACTGTCACAAGAGGCAGCCAATTTAAATGTTATTTACATAACAAGCATCATAAAATATAATAGTATTTGAATAACACATGGGTTTGTGGGTAACAGTAAAATATCATCCCGAGGAAAATACTGTTACCCGAGGCTTAGCCGAGGGTAACAGTATTTTTATGAGGGTTGATATTTTTACTGTTACTCACATACTCATGTGGTATTTATTTTATTACCCCGAATAAAAATACTGTGATGATCTGAAAATGTCAACTAAATCTAACTGTAACAATTACTAAACTGTCCTTACCTTTGAAGTGTTCTTTAGGCCTATTTGAGAAGTTTTCTTTTTCTTTTATTCTTAAAGCAAGTGATGCTATCTACCAGTCATAAACATACAATAAGCTGTGCTTTATTTATAAAACAAAATACTAACCCATTTATACGGTTATGATCTGTGAAATCTGATCCTTCTGTATCCAGAATATTCTTCGAATGTTTTTTGACAAAATAACGATGATATCCTATGTCTGTTCACCATATCTGTAACGTTTCACTGATAAAAATTGTTAAATAATCCTTTGATGCATGCTTAAATCGTCCGCATGTTCCAGTTTGACAAATTATTATTCGCATTGCAATTACATCCGCTGAAAACGGATGTTTACTTTTACTACTATTCAACAAAAAGATATTTGATACGCGAAAAGCAATCCAGGGTGCAAACAACTAAATTTTATGGGTTTCACAGTTACTCTGGTGATGTCCTATCGTGGTGAACGTCGAAAATAAAAATGAATCGAGAAAAAATGGCGGTCATTTTATTTCATTTTATTTAGAAAATAGACCGCATGACCAGATTTTATACTGTTAAAAAGTACTGTTACTTATGTAACAGTATAAAATTCTAAGTCACGTGATACACTTGCATTAACAGTAAGAATAACTCCCAGAGGCCTATGGGAAATTAACATTACGAAAAAATTAGGGGTAATAATATATATTTGTTTACTCTATGCAAATCTCATTTTTATGGTATAAAGACAAAGCACATACTATAGTATATATTTTACAATAGTATGATACTCCCGTCAACAAAGTTGTGCCATAAGACCTAAACATAATGTTGATAAATGGTCATTAGTGCATTGTGAGATAGGTTAAATAATATTTTGATATAAAACATTCTCAATATGAGGTTTCTGTATATTAGAAGTATATATGTGATTACGTTATATTTGTTCATCTTAATGCTAGAAAACATCTTGTGCCGCTAGACAACTTCAAATAAACGCTTTCTTACATACTTACAAATGCATAAGACGTACACAGATAAAAATGAAGTTTGTAATGTGAGCTAGGTTACGAGCAATATGATGTAAGTGTAATGCTTTCATTTATTAAACGTTTTTGTGATTTGAAGTTTTATTCTAAATATCTGATAAAACACCCCTTTGTTTGCTTCAAAAACAATAGTGTTTGCAAAAGGCATTAGTGTATGAAACACAAAACATTATCAAACTAACAAACCTTTACAGAGTTAAGCGTACTGACCTAAAATATGTTGTAATTTCATGTTCTTAAGGGTTTGTACGTACAATAGTTCAGAATAGTTCTGAGCTAATAAATGTTATTCGGAACTCGGCAAATGTTTTTCAAGCTCAATCTGGGGTAACAAACAACCAACAATAACCATATGAAATGTCTGGTTTGTTTGTATCATTCTAGTCTTATATATATATTTACTGTCACACTAACGGATTTTATTTTCAATTAGAAAATATGTTTTCCTGCTGGAATTTTTATATCATACAATATTAATTTGTTAATGTCTGTTTTGTCCTCTTAACAAATATTATAATGGCAATGTGTTGTTTATCTTGAAATATTTTTTGAGGTTGCAAACGACATAAAGTATGTATAACCTTTATGTTTGCCTGAAGTATATTTAGTTTCTATGTTTTGCATATGAGAAGATATATGTATTACTTAAGAAATCTATCTGTCTGTTTACAATCATTTGTCAGGCACGATACTTTGCCAATTAAATTGAAAACATGATATCATATTTCATATTATTTTGTACACATATACGTCTCTCATTAAAATCTTTTTTTTCAGAATAACAGACTGCTTTAATTAAAAGTAAAACAAAGCTTATTGTCATTAATATGATACATGGAAATAACAATACAAAATTTACAACTTTGTTTCATGCAGATTATTTATTGCAAACCACAACAATTTGACAGTCATTGTTTGAAGTATTTGTCGAGAAAGCAAAAATATCAGAGAGATTAGGTAATGATATATTTCCTTTATAATGGTCTAGATGTGAATATAGATTAGTTAACAAGAAAGAAAACGTGTTTGTAAAATGAACTCTAGAATTTGAGAAACATTAAATAATAAAACATATTTATTTTTACATTATACATATGTCAAAGTAGATATATGATACCAGTGAATATGTTTATCTTCAAAATACATAGTTTTTTTTACTATGATAGTTAAAATATTCTTACAAAACCATGACATAGGAATACTTATCAGTTAAAAAGAGATCTACCAATCATTTCACGATAAACTTTCAAAAGAAACATTACGTTAACATTGAACAAATAAAGCCAGGTCTTGTATCGTTTTATAATGGTAAAAAGTTTAACTTTGAGTTAGCTTCATAAATAATTCCCCCTGTTTCGCAGACAAATTCCTCTCTTGTGGATAATACAAAAATGTTCTTAGAAGGTATTCTTCGATATATTTTATTTCTGCAAATATTTTAATACTACTTAAAGTTTTTATGATCAGAAACATATATCTAGAATTATTTCCTAGCAGAGAAACTCTCATGTCTATACTATAACTTCCAAATATTATTAAAATGCCTCGGTCTGTTATACTAGATCCTCTTTACATTCGACATTTATGGACATGTTTTGAATAAGATTGGCTTTATTTGATCAGTAATGATTTACGCCAATCAAGTAACGATAAATTTCAAGAAATGAGTACTGCATTTTATCTTGAGAAACGTTTAAAAATTTCAAAACATTAACGCTTGAACATTTGATAAGGATTTTATCATCAAATCAAATGATTCCTTATTCTGTCCTTTTATGAATTTATATTCTTACACTTTTGTTATATAATTCATCTTTTTTATTGTTTGTTATATTATATTTACACATTACGATATAAATGATTCATACTGAAATAACAAATACTGTTTAAACCAATGCGTTGCAGGTATTACGCCCGACTTTATGGGTTTTATTAAAATCAACTCTTATTCAGTTTCAAACATTAATATTCGTAAAATTTAATTGCTTTTTCTAACCAAACATTGAAATCAAATGCAATGAAAATACCACAATAAATGCAATTAAAGCTTTTATATCATTGTAAAAAAAAATATAATAAAATGAACGATATCGTAACATGATTGTTTTCTAGAGGTATCTATCTCCCTTTTTCTTCTGCCAGAATTTATTGTATATATCCAATAATCATATGCCACATTATATGATTATTTGTTAAAGTATTGAATTCCAGTATGTAAAGAAAAACTGATAAAAGCAGATTGGTATATATATGGAAAATCTTTTGTTTTCGTTAAAAGTGTATTTGGCCATTGAAGTGTACAATGTATTTAAATATATTTCCTTCATGCAGCTTTTGCGATATTATATATGGCTTAAAACATGAAATTGTATTGTATAAGGAATGGAATAAGATGCAAAATACGCTTAACATAAGAAGAAATGTATTTTGCGCGTGAAGTAAAAGTTACAAAACTAGATGTTTTATATATTCATTAAAATATCTAGAATTATACAGTATTGCGGCAATTCTGCTTGAATAGCTTGTAATAATAAATCATACTAGACATTCAGTAAGTGAAATGTGGTGACAGGAATATATAAGCGGATGTTTGAACAAACAACGTCACATTTCCTAGCAAAGTTAAGAAAAAAACAACGTTATACCGTATGACTAAATGCGTTAATCGGCAGTCAAGACATTAACAATATCGTTACCCGCAGACATATTTTGCATTAAATAAATGTATTTTTACACAATTAAACAAACCTTAGAAATTAACCTGAGTATATTGTTTATTTCACTCAATTAATATTGTATAGAAAATAGTTTAAAAATCAAATATTAAGCTTTCATTTTCCTGCTTCTAGCATATCATTTTAATAGTACAGTAGCTTTCGTTCTCATAAAAATTTACGTATTTTATTTTATTTTCTTATATTCAATAATTTTATTTCTTCCTAATTCTAAAAGTTGGAATTACCAATTTATAAAATCACAATATCTTAGCATGCAGAAGTAGACTGAATTATTTAGTTTCCAGTATATATCAGCGTACATATGACCAATATAGTTTGCAGCAAATATCAGACAAACTAACGATTACATTCTATGAATGTAATGTAGTCAGAGGTTCTGACTCGTAATCATCTATATAATTAAGACTATAAAAGGTTATTCATTAAGAGCTTTGGCTTCTGATTTTGATCGGCAATCTGAACAGGAAATGGCATTAGCGTCAGAAATAGTTTGCTATTGATCTTGTTAAAGATTAATGAGCCTCCATGCTCTGTGCTTCCAACACGTTTTCGTTTGTATCAAAATATAGTTATTTTTATGTTTATGTTTGTTACAACACATTTGTTCATACTTGTAGAAGATAAAATGTGTCAATTTTGTAATGATAATTCAGTTGAAAATGAATTACATATTTTGTTAAACTGTAGGGTTTGTGATGATTTGTACTCAAGAGCAAAAGAGCATGACGAATTGTTCTCTGAAATGCAATATTCCGATAAATATGCTTACCTTTTTTCCCAATCAATGTAAATATCAATCAGATATTGTGCCAAAACCTGTAAAATATTTTACACAGACGTCGTTTTAAACTTTGTTAATAAAAATGCAATAGATGTGAAATGTTTAAGTACATCGTTTTATTACCGTATTAATTTATCTTCTTATATATCTTTTTATATATAATGTAATCGTGGCCCAATGTTGTTTTACAAATATTCTGATATACGTTTCACTAGAAGACAGAAGTCTTTCTTGTACAGTATTTAAACACCATGTTTAGTTTAGATATACTCTTCGACTATAAGGCAATTTATCATGAGCATCTTTTAAAATTCCATATGGAATGGCATTGCATCTATTTATTTTACTTTAAAAGATATATATTTAGAAATGTATGTTTCATCATGTATAATGATGAGATGTAAATAAAGATACTTCTACCACTTCTTGAGTAAATACAATTTATGACAGGATTAATCGATGTTTGTTCTGCAATCACAATCTGTTTATGCCGACATCTGACAATTTTAACTGCAATAGGTTTGTCAATTATTGTCAAAAATTGATTTTAGTAATAATTTCTAGCTGAACTTCTGTATACGTTTTAAGAATCATGAGTGCAAATTGTTACACTTGAAGCACGTATAATGCTGTCACAATATTTTGACTTTAACTTTCAGAACGTGCGGTTCCCCTGGAACTTGCTAAATATTAGCTTTGCATCATGTTTGAGAAACAGACATTTTCTAAAACTTGAGCCTTTTCCCTCTAACACATGCTTCGTATAAGCCTTGCTTACTTTCACATTCTCTGTTTAGTTAAATTTATTGCCTTGAACGTTTCATAGCTACAATATTTATCTTTCATTTGAATCAGATAATAAAATGAAGTAACAAAATATCATAAGAATTTTCATATTAATATAGAATGTAAATAGCACAGCCGTCTGTTCTTAGTTCTCTTAAGGCTAAAGTTAGACTACAGTTGTCATATGTACGCCGATATATATTTTGGACGCTGAATCTTAGACTACTTTCATAAAACATTTATTGACCAACATTTTGGTATTCTCGATGGCTGATAAAATAATTCGTGGTAAATGTTTTTATTTTGTTTGGGAATGTTATATCGTTTATATTAGTTCAGTTTGTTACATTCAAATATTCCGCCAGTTATGAAATTTGTAAATGAATATGAATATAAGTGCACATATCTGAAAAAAAGTTTTCAATTCGATTGATATCATTCAAACAAAAGTTCTCAAAATCCCGTTTAATCATTTATCCTATGTACTTTTGATCCTAGACACATTAACCATAGATCACTGTGCCGGAAATGTAAGAAGAAGTAATTGCTTTCTAATAGCGTGAAATTGACTTTCGTGTTATGGCTATTTAAAGAGAAGGCTGTTAGTTGGTTTTAGAAAACCCATAAGTGAGAATGATATAATCTGTATGTTTTGTTCGTTATGTGAAAGATTTAATATTTTGCCAAACCTTTTTTTTTGTAGGATAAGATATGTTTGGATTTTATTTATCATACTTTCTAGACGATCGTTTCTACATCAAAACAATAGCATTTATAGTTTAATAGTGTTTTTAGCCATATCAATGACTAAAAACTGTACTTATATTTTATAGCCTGTCTACAAAATACAATTATAGAGTAACTTATATAACCTTAAAGTGACATTACGCCCATACAAGGGTATATAGTGAGTGAACAGGTAAAAGTCAGAACAAGTTTACATTTTGTCAGAATTTCTTTCAATTTTATTTTACTTCGCATGAACCATAAATTACAGAAATTTCTCTATATATCTATCAGAATCTACCGGAAACGATCAATTTATAAAAAGAGTGGGATGTCACTTTAAATAAGACATCAGTCTTTTTAAAACTTCAAAATCTTTGTTTGATTTGTTTCAAAATAATATATATTTACTTTTGACATAATGGGTCATGAATACTGATGAAATGTTCATTGTTGGAAATTTTGCGCGCTACAAACCACTTGTCAGCAGCCACCCTACAAGCACAAACTCTCGTTTAATCTAAGATTAAGTACGGCTGCGTTACATAAACCAAGAATAGCAATGATACATTTCTCGGGAACTACATCGATCGTTTGTAAATAGAAGTGTTCTTGCAGACCGTTGTCTGACTTAAGGGATTACGTATTAATCTATTCTAAGGTATGCTCGTTTAAGAATCGCTCACATTCAGGTCTTTAAGGAACCTTTGTAGAACATTTAACGCAATTGAAAACAAATCTTCCCAAGACACTCAAATGCGCTGTTTGCTTAACTAAACAAATCCATATGCGTGTGAAGCCAGTTTGTACTAAATCTAATTACAAGCGTTGTTCAAAGTGGCCGGTAGGCGCCTCATTTATTTCAGCACGTTTTAACACACCATTAAGCAAAACATTCACTTTAATAGGAAGGGGGAAAAATTGCATGTGCATTGAAAACACATTCAGAAAACGCCACACGTCTCTCTGTGTTTTAGCTTCAAATAATTATTAAACTGAAGCTGGTTTAAGAAAAATTGAAAACCGAAACTTACACCTTGCCTAAGACTGTCGACGTTGCAAATGATACAGGCCGTCGAGTTGACAAAATATGAAATAACATGGTAAAAGTACTGTAAATTTTCTTTCGATCTCCTCGACCATTTTGACTATACCTCATATATCCTTACTGGATAAATCACACGTTATTGAGACAGTAAATATATATCGTATTAGAATGGTATAGATGGACTAGACAGATTAATGTAATAAATGTACTCAGACGAAACACAATTAAGTGAAGACGGGGTATTTCAACAAGTTTATCCATATGATTCTGTTTGATCAGGAAATTAAATCTATGATATGTATAATGTATATTCATTTGAAAATCATATTCAGAATATTGCTGTTTTCTTGACATTCTTGTTAACAGCCAGATTTCTAGACGAGTGATTAGGTGGCGGTTATCGGTTGGCTGACAGCTTAATTTGATTTAGTTTTTATTTCTATATTTCAGACGTTCGTTACTTCTGTTTATTAATATATAAAAGTTGTATTAAAAACGATCTTCCTCCCAGTACGTTTGAGAAACAATAGAAATCACACATTCAGTTTTTGCGGAGCAAATTATTCTTTTCCGATTTACAAAGATATTTTGCAATTTAACAGTTTACATTGATCGAACTTACACAAATGATATCACTGCAATAGATAATTTAAAAGGCACAACAAAATATTTTATAAACTTGCGAGCACAACAACTAAATACTCGCTTCGTTAAACTAAAGGAGTCAAGACATTGGTTAATATATTGTTCATCAGAAAATAACATTTATTGAGTGAAATATCGAAAGTAATATATGTTCATATTTAAAAAAACAAAACATTTTGCACTATCGTTTAAGATCATTTTATCCCACGACTTACTTTTACATCGAGTTACAATAACTTCTCAGCCATTAATTTTTCAATGTGTTTTAAGATTATCAAAATACATGTATTGTTAATGATATTTCATTATAAGCATGACAAGTACAGTTATATCAAGACTATATCATCATTCGTTTTTGTTGTTGTAATAATTGAATTGCATTCCAAGCATTATTATCAATTGCATTTATATATTTTTGATTGCTTTCATGGTCATTTTAAAAGAAACGAAATTCTCAAGTGTCTTGTTATTAAGACTTATAATTTACAGAAAAAAATACCACTTGAAAGTAGAAACAATATCCTCAAGACTGTAATATATTTGTACGTTGAATATCTTAATATATTACGTTTTACGTTTCAGTACATATTTTGATCTGCTTATTGCCTTGATTTCAACCTAAGATAGTTTTCCCTAAAGATTAATAGTGCTTTTCTTTGCCTATCTGTTTTGTTACTGATTTTGCATATAAAACTGATTTCAATCTCTTCAGTATTCCGGCGGAAATATTGCACAATTGTGTTTTGAATTTTGCTAAATGTTTCTACAGTAACTTAAATAAATAAAAAGATAAATAATTAAATATATAAATAAAGATATGTTAAACGATAAAATAAAAAATAAAAATAAACAAATGTAAATAAATATATAAATAAATAAATAAATTAATAGAAATAGCTAATAATTACAATGGAAATCCTTCACATTTTCCAAGATTGATTCACTTATATAAGGGTCAGTGCATTTTATCTCTGCTCTGTCTGGGCTGCTATAACTTATTGTACATAATGAAATGACATTTTCTTTGAACACGAAGCAATAAACTTCATAACGAGATAAAAGTAATTGTCAATAAAATAAATGCAATCTCTAAATTTATTCTCGTTTTGTCAGACGGACTTTTATCATCCGTATAATCATGCAATGTTGTGCATAAGCATTACGCTGACAAAGTGTCTATGTCGTGAACAGATTGTATTTGCAAGTCTTAGCCTGATATAATTTGTCTTTATCGCCTCACCTATATTTTGATGGAAGTCCTTCAATATAACTTTAATTAACACGATGTTTATTTTATTGATAACAAGTGAAGTTTGTGGGTCAAAGAAGCCTTTATCAGTTAGGACGACGGGCAAAACAATAAGAACAATATTCCAGATAGAATATCAAAAATTAAAGAAAATTATGTTTTATACTGTATAATCATAACCCTTGGATATTTTGCCTGCTTTTTAAAGTTATCTTTTGACGTTTTGTCTGTGATATATAGGCTTCATGAACTTCAGAGATTAGGGACCGTATCGCTTTTCATGGAATGGCACTAACGTGTCACATTGATAACTGCCGTAAGAACATATATGTGGCTGTTTATACAAGTTTATGTTAAATGTTGAATTATGCTTAAGTCGGTTGTAGGGGGCGTTAACGATTATTTGCGCTTTCCAGTACCGTTAATCAACCCGAGCTTGCAACCTGAAACAAATGCAACCATGTGTTTAACGATGTCAGAGTCTCATTTAAAGTCTAAAAGATAATGATCCCGAAATTTCTTTTATTATTATATGCTACCTAATAAAAAATATCTGCTTTTCAAGCGAAAACATTCTCATAATTATCATCATGAACAGTCAGATATAATATCATACCATAATGTCTTTCGTCCATTTGCCAATACGAATCTGTAAAACTATTAAAATAGAGAGAAATAGAATCCCTTAAGCATGCCTAAAGAACAAAAATAAAGATGTTGCAGGCTCGCTTTGATTGAGCATGTTCATGGAAGTACAAGCTACCGTCCACGCCCCCAAGAACCGGCTTAATATGAAATGGTAAGATATTTAGCTTTGTAATATTCACGGTAACATATCATACTTCATGAAATGGCATTTTCTTTGGACATGCCGCAATCAGTTAACTTGACAACGGGAAAACTGTGAATTGATTGGACGCCATTTAAACATGTCATATCAATGTCTGCCAGACATTTATTTAAATTCATGTTTAATCATATGTCATACTATGCAATTATTTTTTGTAAGAAGTCGTTAATTGTAAGTTGTCTAGCAACGCAAGGTGTTTATTAGCAAAATACTGAACAAATATACGGTAATATTAAACGCATTTTTGCTTCAAATTATCTTAAACAGGAATATTTAAGTGTTTTATTAATTACTAGTTATACGTTTAAGGATTAAATAAGATATTAACATTTTACATTTTAATTGGAAACATTTCTTACTAAAAATGAATTAATTTTAATAGATAATAATATTAGGTAATAAATGTGACAAGCTCAGCGATTCTGGCCCAAATGTGATATTTGGGCGAAAATGAGTTGGTAGAACAACATCTGCTGAATAGCTGGAAACAATTATTTTTAAAAAATACTTGATATTTTATGAAATATTCTAATTTGTATGACATCACCATATCAACATAAAATACATTTTTAACTTTTATTGGTATATATAAACTAGAAATAATTCCATAGTTATACACAATAAAATAAACAAATATATAAAGTGATCATTCATCTTGGTGTAATATATGTAATATATTGATATAAAAACTATCATTTGTTTCCAAAAATCGGTTGCCATGGCAACAAAAATATAAAAAAAATCGTCAAATGCAATATTTTTATACCCCTAAAAACGAAGTTTGGGGGGGGGGATATATAGGAGTCACCCCGTGGTCAGTCGGTCGGTCCAGCGGTCCGTTGCATTTTCCTTGTCCGGTGCATAACTTGAAAACTAATTGTTGGAAGTCAATATAACTTCATACAATGGTCAAGAACATTGGGAGGAAGTGCTGTGCACAAGAACCATAACTCCATATTAACTAATTACAGAGTTACTGCCCTTTGTTACTTTTCCTTGTCCAGAGCATAACTTGAAAACTACTGGTTTGAATTCTAAACAACTTCATACTATGGTCAAGAACAATAAGGAGAAGTGCAATGCACAAGAACCATAACTGTATCTTAAGTAATTACAGAGTTATTTCCCTATGTTACATTTCCATTGCTTTCTTTTGTTCGGAGCATAACTTGAAGACTAATGGTTGGAATTCAATATAACATCATACAATGGTCAAGCACATTGAGAGGAAGTGCAGTGCACAAGAACCATAACTCCATCTTGACTAATTACAGAGTTACTGCCCTTTGTTACTTTTCCTTGTCCGGAGCATAACTTGAAAGCTACTGGTTGGAAATCAAAACAACCTCATACAATTGTCAAGCACAAACAACTTCATACAATTGTCAAGCACAATAAGGGGAAGTGCAGTGCACAAGAACCATAAGTTCATCTTTAATAATTACAGAGTTATTGCCCTTTGTTACTTTTCCATTGCTTTTTTTGTCCGGAGCATAACTTGAAGACAAATGGTTGGAATTCAATATAATTTCATACAATGGTCAAGCACAGTTAGAGGAAGTGCAGTGCACAAGAACCATAACTCCATCTTGACTAATTACAGAGTTATCGCCCTTTGTTACTTTTCCTTGTCCGGACCAATACTTGAAAACTACTGGTTGGAATTCAATACAACTTCATACAGTTGTCAAGCACATTAAGAGGAAGTGCAGTGCACAATAACCATATCACCATTTTGACGAATTATTACAGAGTTACTGCCCTTTGATACTTTTCCTTGTCCAGAGCATAACTTAAAAGGAACTGGTTGGAATTCCAAAAAACTTCATACAATGATCAAGCACAATTAGAGGAAGTGCAGTGCACAAGAACTATAACTCTGTCCAGAGTAATTATAGAGTTATTGCCCTTTGTTACTTTTCCATTGCTTTTTTCTTGTACAGAGCATAACTTGAAAACTACTAGTTGGAATTCAATACTATTTCATACAATGGTCAAGTATATTGAGAGGTTGCACAGTGTACAGAAATCATAACTCTTTCTGGACTCATTTAAAAGTTTTTGCCATTTGTTACTTTGTCAGAATAATCATACAGTTTCACTGTAGATAGTTTTTTTACAACGAGTCAGCGATACACTGAAGTGTATCAGGTTTCAATGTACAGTTTCATTTATAAACCTGTTGCTGGGAGTATAAAATATATGGTCAAATCGTTTAAGCTAGCAAATATGCGCGTTTTGAGAGAGATTTTACATCAGTTAGGAGAGACACGATGATAGTGTGTAGCGGTTATTTTTTCATTGAGAAGAGAATTTTGTTGTTTTGAAGGGAATTTTGTTGGTTGTTGAAGTTGGTTGAATATAATTGTGGTGATCTTAATTGATCAGGGTTTATTGGTTGTAATTAGTTGTTTTGGTTGTTGAGTTATATCTGTTTGTGAAGATATAATTGGTTGATATTGGTTGAATGTTTGGTATTGTCAATATTATATTAGTTGCTGCTTTGTTTTGAGGATAAATGTAAATATTGGGTGCTTTAGTTTAAGTTGTTTTCTGATACTGATTAGATTGTCTGAAGTTAATATTGTTGGATGAATGTTTGTGGTTTATACTGTATCTTAGAGTTGTAAAAATATTAATTTCTGTGTTCTTCATTTTGTGGTGATTTTATTGTTTTGTTTGATCATAAGTTGTTTAGAGCTTGGGCTCGCCAGGTGTCTAGTATTGTTTCGTATAAGAGACGTATACGTGAAAAGATATTACGTATAAGTGGCTGATAAATGACGTGTGTTTGTTTTGGGTGTAAATAATGATCAAAGTTCTTTGTTTTGGGTGTAAATAATGATCAGAGTTTATTGTTTAAAGGTATATATTGATTTGAGATAGAAATAAATAAAAATACCTAAAAAAATAGTGTTAACTTAACAATTACATGCTAGTTTTCCAACTGAGAATATTTCAATTTTATGTCAGGCGGTGCTGCCCAGCCCCCATATCTTGGAAATTGGTTTCTCCTGATAATTTGGGGGCTCGTCCGGGATTATTCTCTTTAAGTTGAGAATATTTCAATTTTATGTCAGGCGGTATTGCCCAGCCCCCATATCTTGGAAATTGGTTTCTCCTGACAATTTGGGGGCTCGTCCGGGATTATTCTCTTTAAGTTGGAATCTTTCCTGGCAAAATATTGTTTGTTAAACTTTGATAATTTTTTTTGTTAAACCTTAAATCATTTACAATCTGTTGGTAAAATACTGCAGTGTAAAAGCTGTAGGCGAAAATCGATAAACCTGCATTGTAGTGTTATACAAGTAAATTCTCTGTACATTAAAGTTTAAATAGAGGTTTATATGTGGAGAAGCGGTGACGGCCTGTGTTTAAAGTTGTATACTGAAGAATTTATTGCATTTTAGCAGGAGAGCACCTTTTTTTGGAATACAGTTTATACGGCGATAGATTTAAGTGGTTTTATAGAGACATTTGTTGTGATTGTTTGAAGCATTGTGCTAATAAGTTTATATCAATGATAAAGATAAAGCTTATAATTTGTTGAAGTGAGACATCGGTTATTGATAAAGTTTATAACCGGTGTCCAGTGGGTGATTACTAATAACACTGTATGTAATAGTTGAATAGATAGTTTTTGCCGCCGGTGCTCAGTTGGTTGTTTCCTTAAAGTTTACATAGTTGTTAAACACTACAGGAAGATTATTATCGGTGCCCTGGTTGTTACTGTTGATACAAGTTCATTGCCGGTGCCCGGTAGGTGCCATTGTTATATAGAGATTTGATTTGGGTAAACAAGTGTCGGTGCTACAGAGGTACACCATTTTGTTGAGTAATAAGTGTTTACTTTACGGGTTTCGTAGAAGTTGATTATTTTATTGAATAGTAATCCATTATTAAGCAATTATGGATTATGAGAAATGGGTATCATTGGGAGAGAGGCTTGGGTTGAAGGACGGGGATTTACGTGATTATGTTCAAAAGAAAGAATCAGAATATCTTGATAGAGAAGAGAGAAATATTAGACGTGAAGAAGATAAACGGCGATTTGAGGCCGAGCGTATAGAAAAAGAAGCCGAACGTGAAGAAAAGAAACGTTTATTTCATGCTGAAGTAGAGATGAAAATGAAAGAGCAAGAAATAGAATTAATGAAGTTAAAAATCGAGGCTGGGGATCGCCTTGATACCCCGTCTAGCACCGGTTTGAGGCCAAGATTGCCTAAATTTGAAGAGTCAAAAGATGACATAGATGCTTATATAGAGCGTTTTGAAAGATTCTCTATCAGTCAAGGATGGAAAGAAGATACATGGGCAATAAGTTTAAGTTCGTTATTAACGGGGAAAGGTCTTGAAGTGTATACTAGTATACCTCCTGAGCAAGCATCAGACTATCAAGAATTAAAAACAGCAGTTTTGAAAAGATACCAATTAATAGAAGATGGTTTTTTGCCGTGTTGGGCTTTCTTTAGGGATTCTGTATTTATCTATTTTATGATCACATCCGTGTTATTTGTGCCGTGTGGCGGCTGTAAAAAGTCTCCCCGTACATTTAATCAATGATGTTATATTTTCGATCCTTGAAGATCGTTCAGCACGACATAATTGTTGTGCTTGTGGTATTTTTAGTTTCAACTTTTTGGCACTTTCTAGTTGGGTGGTTCCAATATTCCTACTTGAATAATGTTGAATCACCCTTAGGATATGTTGCCTGCTTTTTAAATTTGTCTTTTGACGTCCTATCTGTGATACGCAGGCTTCATAACCTCAGATCCCCTTTCAAAATTCCATTTTATTTAGTTCCGCCCATTGTTTTCTCGTTTAGGGCACACGCATTTTTTTACTTGGGGACCATATGCCGCTTTTCATGGAATGGCACTACCGTGTCACATTGAAGGTTCCATGATAACCGCCATATGAACACATCTGCGGATGTTTCAAAATTCTAAATTTTACCAGTTCATGTTAAATGTTGAATTCTGCTTAAGCCGGTGCTAGGGGGCGTGGACGGTAACTTGCACTTTCCAGTACCGTCCATGAACAGGCTCAATCAAACCGAGCCTGCAACATTTTCAATTTTGCCGTGTTGGGCTTTCTTTAGGGATTCTGTATTTATCTATTTTCAGAAATAAATTTAGAGAGAGTAAGCCGGAACAAGGGGAGACTGTAAACCAATTTATGGCTCGCTTAGATAGGTACTTTAGTAGATGGACAGAAATGGCCAATGCTGCGGATACAGTAGATACATTGAAAGATCTTATTATTAGAGAGCAATTTGTCAAATTTTGTTCAACGGAGCTAGCTCTTTTTCTTAAGGAACGAAAGCCAAAGGATCGTAGAGATGTTATATCTTTGGCTGAACAATACTTAGAGGCTTATGGCGGTACAATTACAAATAGTAAAAGCTCAAAAGTTGCCAATTTTTCAAATAAAAATCTGGAAACAAAGTGATCCCTCGGAAGCATTAATCACAACAAAATTACATAAGAATTGCAGACTCGGTTTGATTGAGTCTGTACATGAGGGATAATGAATAAGTGCAACATCCCTCACGCCCCCTAGCACCGGCTTGAGCGGTACTCAATTCTCAACACTTAATAGTGCTGGCATCAATGATCCCGAAGGACCAGAAAAATATAACAACACTGAAGTGAAGTACGGGGCAACTTTTTACAGCTGCCACACAGCACTTGACACCTGCTGTTGTGAAGTATAAAAATCTGGAAACAAAGTGATCCCTCGGAAGCATTAATCACAACAAAATTACATAAGAATTGCAGACTCGGTTTGATTGAGTCTGTACATGAGGGATAATGAATAAGTGCAACATCCCTCACGCCCCCTAGCACCGGCTTGAGCGGTACTCAATTCTCAACACTTAATAGTGCTGGCATCAATGATCCCGAAGGACCAATCACCAATACGCCTTAATCTAGGTAATCTATCGAAACCAATACAGAACTATCATAGGGAAAACAGAAAAGTAACATGCTTCATATGTAATAGAGAGGGTCATGTGGCAAGAGATTGTCGAGATCAGACAAAGAAAAGATATGGGGCTGCTGCAATGTCATATGGAGAGCAAAATAGAAATTACTTTCAAACAAATCGGGATTCTTCACCAAGGAACTGGCGTAGTAGGTCTGGAGAAAATAGACGTGATGGGAGATCAGATGATAAGAAAGTATCGGGGTTATGTGTGTCAATTTCTCTCCAACAAATTTCC